>NC_089865.1:10995027-11595027 GCF_036373705.1 Amia ocellicauda | reverse complement strand
TTGTGTAATTCATGTAGACTTTTACCTAAAAGCACAAAACCCGTGATTAAAAAAACACTGCACTTTCAGTCTGGCAAGCATTGATTTTTGTCTTTTGTAAAGTATATAACTCCTAATGTTTTAACCAGAGGATTTATTACACTGATGTCTCATGTGCCATTTATGATCAATTTATGCCACAAGCTCTCACAAAATTGCAGGATCCTCAGCACAGAATGTATAGGGACATAGGGAAGACTAAGTGAAATCAGTTTTTCACAAGAAAACTCATTGCAAACGGAGGCTGTTAAAGGACACAGGGGAAAAGCAAGTCCTGGCTCTCAGTCCAGCTGTAAATTGTTGGGTACCAATACACATTGAGTCATGCTTTAGTGTTACTAGGGTATTATAAAGCTGAAAAGAGGATATCGATTGGTCCTCAAAGACCTCTGCATTCAATTTGAAATGCATGTTATTAGTAATAAGCCACTGCTGTCAGGTGTAGTATTTCAGCGCGATTAGTTTACGTGTGGCACATTAAAATAAAGAATTCACAGTCATCTGCATGGAGCATGAGCATTATAATATACATATAATGTGTGTGTAAGCTTTCTTAACTGTAGTTCACACGTAGATAGTGTAAAATGCAATACAAATCTCCACATCAACTGGGGACTTAAGCAGGTGTCTACCCCTGGAGGTAGTTTAATTTTTCATCCTCAGGATCTGTATGCCATTATAATTACTTAGATGTTTTAATCATCAAATATCTTTTACCTTTTTGATTATCCAAATATTTGTATTAAAGTAAAGATAGATTTTTCGTATTCTGGTTGAAACAAAATGATGAATACCGGTCTTTAAAATATCAGTACATGTTGGAGAGGTAATTTGACAGTGTAATGTTATCATTAAACTACTTGGTGTACTCTTGCTTCTCAATTAAGGCAGGGAAGGTCACCATTCGAGTGATGAACGATGTAACGGTTGAGGAGAGATGTGGAGATACTTTGGGCAGGGTGTCTTTTGATAGCTCACTGTAGAGCAGGGCCTGGGCCGACAAGGCACATCAAACTGTTCCTCCTCATTTTAAAAGGCTTCCTCACAGGAACGGGGAGAACAGCTTTTTAGCAGTTTTATTCCAGACAGGCGATACACGAAGGACGGCAAGCAAACGATCTGTATTTCTTATAATTTACCCTGCAGAAATAAATACTGTGTGTCTTGAGTAAAGCAGTTGTGGAAATGATGATGGATAATTAGTTAACCTCCAGTAATTACATTCCACTCTTGTCAAATGATAGAGCATTTTACATTTGGGATTTGCAGTAGTCAGATGACCACACAAGTCCTTTATATTCAAATCTATTTCCTCCGTCAGGCATATTCCCCTCATGTCCCCCAGTCTGAGGAAAGGGATGGTGAAAAAATTAACAAAGCAGTTTATAAGTCAACAAAATGCTCGTGTCCTCTTTTCACCCACCACTATTTCATTTATTGGGGGCTAGGGAACAGCAGGCAACAGTCAGAGATGTTGCGAGTATTTTTAAATTGGTTTTTCCTGTTATACCGAAGGTTGAAAAATCCTGAGACCATAACAGGGCGCTGATGCAAATAGTATCTTATTCCATTAGAAAAATATGTACAACAGTGCTTCTAATTAATACATGAGCAAACTTTTTTAATCTAGGCCAACATTGAAATGCTGATCACCCGACCTGCTTTATGAAGACTGATTCATTCTGCCATTTCTAGTTCATGAAGCATATTTAGTCGATTCTTAAAATGTAAAACCAATAATATCAACAACGTTCAAACTGGCAACTTTCCACCCTGTTTTAAAATCTTTCAGATGATTCAATTAAGATTTCTTCATTTGTGTATCTAAAGGTACGTTATATGTACCGTTTGAGTAGTTTACACCTGACTTTGTATTTACTCCACAGGCATCTGGATGTGACGGCACTGAAATACCTGATGAAGTCAAACTGATTGGGTTTGCCCAGCTGAGTGTGAGCTGATGCCATCTAAATGAGCTGGTCTAAGCTACTGCTCGGATCAGGTAGTGCGATGTAAAAGAGTGCGAGAGAAAGAGAGAGAGACAGAGACGGGAAGCACCTTGGACCGAATTCTGCTTTATTTCCCAGCCCTTCACCGGACCCAGCACCCACGGCTTGCCTCTCCCTCCAACACTGCTGCTAATACCCAAGAAAGCATTTGTCCAGCTCTGGAGAAACACTTGAGAGTTCATGCACAATACAAGTACAAGGAGAAAAAAAAAAAAAAGTGTACTCAGGTGGTAATATTTATTGATATTATGTAGCCTAGTAATTTTATTTTTAACATTACCTCTGCTTTCGGCATAGCTTTGTATTGCTTTTCAAGTAATTCATTGAAAAAATAATGCCTTTCTTTGTTTTTGTTTAAACGTTCTCACATTAAACCATTCGATCTTGTTTTAAATGTGTTTTAAGGACTTGCTAATATAAATCTAAGTTATTCTCTTGGTCCAATATATTCCATGTTCCCAATGTAAGATGTTTTATTTAATGCCTATTTCACAGTCAATTGCATTATTGTTATTATGATTATAACTCGGTTAAATGTACTGTATATAGAAGAGGGTTAGATCAGAGGGGAAAATGATGATGTGATCTCCATTTCAAGAAAGGCATGGCTGAGATTTTGCCAAGTGTGTGTTAATTGTTGCTTTAACAGAATTCAGTGTTGATGCTATAATAAGATGTTGGTGGTGCCTTCTTAACGTTCTCTTTAAAATGTGCCTAAGAATGTAGTTAATGAAAACTGTTGAATACCAGTACGAAATGTCAACAGCAGAAGTTGTATAGGTTTGCTCTTATTGCCACATGATTGCAGTGGCATTTACACAAATATATTCCTGCTGAGGTAGATGTAAGATACAATGCACTTTCAGGCAGGATATACATCAGACAACTAAATGTTTAGCCCTGTTGGATTTACTCTACAAACTCTAAACTGAGTTCAGTATGTTAAATGTATGGTCAATGACAGAATTTAACATAAAATAAGTAATACTCTGTGTTAGATGTCTTAAAGATGCCAGTAATGTATTGATAAAATACTGAATTACAAACCTGCTTCATGGTATGTATATTAACACTTCAAGACTAGAGTTTTTCCAAGATATACCATACAACAGAGATGTGAAATGTATCAACAGACTAAACCCAAAGGCAACTATTGAAGGTATGATAAACCATTTATTTATTTTTTTCCAAATAAGTACAGTAGTTCTAAATTATTAATAAATAATCATAAGTGGTTAACTACGATTCTGAATCCTTTGTTATATGAAGTTAAGGTGTTTTCTATATACAGTATGTACATCCTTACTGGACAAAATCTTAAATTCTGCAACAACGCCACAAATTAATCATTACACAACTGATGTTACAAATTTTTTTAACTCAATAACAGAGCTTTCATCTATTTCTTCACCTTTGCAACTGTAAATTTGCTAGTATCTGTCTGCCTCTGCCTTAAAGTACGATTGTTGGTTTCTGGTCCTTTCACATATATTGTATTAGAAAAGGGTTAAAGCACATTCTAAAGTGTGGGATGAAATCGATTGTTATGCACAATGGGAATTTTATAAATACTTTCTTTCATAACGGCATTACAGTGCTACTCAACCTACAGTCCTTCCATTTGAGCCTTTAAAACCTGCTCTTTTATCTGTTTCATTGGATTAGGATACGAGCGTTGGCATGGGAGGGACTGGAAGGCCAGCAGTCTGCGTCTCCAATAATGATATGTTCAGGTCTTAAAGTCCTTCAATTTGGCACAGGTTGGTCAGGTGTACTTTATTATTGTACTGCTATTTCACAAAGAAGAAAAATACATTTGTGAGCAAAGTGAATGTGATTGAAATTAGGAATTAACAAAACAAAAATAATCTGAAAAATCACCATATTGCTGGTTCCTTTGTTGTGAGGAAGAATACATGTTCTCAGTAAGAAACAATCGTGTATTTCAGCACAATGGAGCGCTAGAACAGAAACAGATTGGGAAGCTGGAGAGTGGGAGTAGGCCGTTACTCCTCTACTGTGAACCATTGGTGTTAAGTCACATGCTGAAATACTGCCAGCTGTGTTGTAGTGAGATTAAACCAGTTTTAAATAGGTATTGTGTGAAGTATTTATACAGTTGTACATTTATATTATCTAACAGAGTATTGCATTGCAGTTACCAAATCCATTACACGTACAGAATAAACTTCAACAACAGTACAATATTAAAGGGTAACTTTGGGAACATTGGGTAACAAGAACAAGTAGAACGAAATTAAACCTTGAATATTGTATATGGAATGTATTGCCATGCATGGGTTATAGGTCTGAAACAACCTGATTTGAATTGTGCATTTATTTATTTATTTATTTATTTGTTTGTTTGTTTTCTAATGTTAGCAAGTGATATTGATTGATTTCCCCATCTTCATGTAGACATGACTACACTTTTGTTTTAATTGTATTTTATTTACATCATGTAGCAATGTGGATGGAAAAAAAAAGGGAAAAAAATATGCATATTGCTATAGCAGCCAACTGGTATACAAAACAGAACAGCAGGATATGAATACTTAAAAGTGTTCCTGTGTATCTGCAAAGTAATTATGAAGCTAGAGACAGCTACGGATGACCTTTAATGTCCTTGCTTTCCTGGGGGGCTGTTGATCAGTCACAATAAAACTGTTTGTTACTCGTTTCACTATGGCAGATGGAAACTGCTGCCCAAAAGAAACGTCCTCCACTGGATATGATTTTTTAATATTATTAAATATCAGATACAAGTCTGCCGCGGTCGTGCTGAAGTTGCAATAAGCAGATGGATAACAAACTGATGTAATGTAGATGTCAGTGGATTATGCCTGGCACTATTCACTGAGCCATTACCATAAAAGCATTTCTACTGCTGTTCCAGATTTCATCCGATGTCACGTCATTTTAGGTTTTACTCCATAATAGCCAAACCTTATTTTTGTCGTGTCATGGATTTCATCTCCGAATGTTATCTGCAGAAGGATGTGTTTATAGCATGCTCCGTTTTTTCCCTCCGTTGATACTTTTTCAACAGGTCTGTTAATCCTCGGTTTTATTTTTGTTAGAACGAGTTATTTAGGGATTAGGTTAATCCCCTACAGGAATACTGCCACCCAAAATGAGAAATGTTTTCAACGTGAAGCAGAGCATACTTTACAGAATTTATAGAATTACAGTAAATAGTTGACCGTGTCTGGAACAGATGGCAAAGTTTTTGCGACAAACTGTTCAGATAAACATGGAAAATGGCAACGAAAAGACCCAGACAATCCAGTGCAAAATCAGCAGATCTAAAAAATACAATGTACTAATTACTTTTGTTATTTTTTTAACATTTGGAATGACCTTTTTCACCCTCCCAGTTTGTAATCAGTAATTGTTAGTCAGCTTTGCTATGACCCTTCTACTAGCGCAGGGAGATGAAAACAACATGCAAGCATACTCCAAATTGCAAATTGGCACATTGTGAATTGGCTCTCAGATGCCTGGCACTCCACAGGGGTCAGTCATGGTTACGTGGCAAGCCAAAGACCCACTGCAGGCAACCCAAACCCACACGGCTAAACGTAACACTCAGCAATGATTCACAGATTCACACCTACGTTAACTGGACTACAAGGCCCAGCCTGATCTTTGAGTACTTTAGGAGACCTACATTTGCATTTTTTATGATTCAGTTAGTCTTGCTTTATTAATCACATCTTTAAAGAGTATTTCAGAAATGGAAGTGTTTGAAAGTAAAGTAAGATTGTTTCAGGGTTTTCTACCTGTTCATTGTGATACTGCACACATGGGAAAGTACCTTTGCTATATAAGGGGATGTTACATTTTTAAAACACACTAGGGTATACCTGCATCCACTCACTTTTCAGTGACATGTAAAGTGTTACACACTTAATGGGGAAAATGTTTGCCAATTAGTGTTGGCTCAGCGTTTTGATTTTATTCCAACACCACAATATTCCAACACAGCAACCAGATTTGCAAAATTAGCAGAAAAGTGTAGTCAGAATTAAGCCCTATCACAGTTATATAAATGGTTCTTCTCCCAAACCATCTTCAGTACTACACTTAGGGCACTGCGGTGAATTTATCCTTCTACTCCCTGCGCGGTGTCTTAGGTATTTAACATCCATCTGATGCACAGGGGCACAATGATGCGAAAGCCACGCTGACTAAACAGTCGTGTCCCTTCTCTTTGACTATTCTGCACCACAGTTCGCATGATTGCTTCCACAGGTCTTCCCGACGCTGATGACTGCCAGCAGAGTCTCCAGGGCCATGGTGCGAGAGGTGGCTGGTGCCCTAGATTTGTACCCAGCAGGTCCCGGATGACCCACTGCTGCCGTACCCTTGAGCAAGGTACTTTACTTAGATTGTTCCAGAAAAAACACTAACTGCATAAATGGGCACCTCTAAAGTCACTTTTGGGTAAAAGTGTGAGCTGGATAAAAAGTGATAATTGAAAAAAAGAAAAGTGTTTCCTCATCTGTCCTTTGTATTTAAGGACATAGGGGAACAAAATGGCAAGAATTAAAAATCCTTTAGATCATAACTTCTGTGGCAGCTGTGTATCTGGACTTGCCCTGAGGCGACTTCACTTTTTGTACCAAATGCTGTAGAAAATGGTGTAATATATTCATTGCAGTGTTTATGAATGGGTGTCCTTCTGTACCCTCACAATCTCTGAAGATATCTCATCTACAGTAAACCAGAGACAAGTAAAACAAACACAGAAACAGACCTTATTTTCTCTTCATTACACTGGAAATCCCGATGTTCAATCTCTACTAATACTATGTATATGCCGACAAGGTGGGTTCTGCCAGACTGTTTCATCAACAGCTGGGAATGTTTGAATAGCACATAAGGGCTTGTTTAGCACAAAAATATCTGTTTGCAGTTAGTAATCTAAGCAATAATATCTGTGTAGGGCCGATGGGTGTTGTACGCCACAGAACGCTATGTACCCAGCAAAACAAGAAGAGTGGCAGGTCTCTTGTATCCTGCCAATGCATTTCCACACCCGCACTGATGGATTACTATGATAAATGACCAGTTTAAGTGTTAGGACAGAAAAGTGAATACTAAAAATGACCGTGCTCAAGATATTAAGAGCAGTTCCAGACGCCGAGCTCAGACTTGGCTCCCACTTCGGTTACCTCGATTTATGAACAAGACCAACCTTACAGTGCACAATCTGAAGGGCAAAACTCTCACTTTATCACAAGTAGAGAATATTAATCCTGTAAAATACCTTTCATGCCTGTGAATGACCAGTTTAGTCACATTTTCTCCCTCAAGTGCCTTAAGCATTTCACTCGGTTTGACTCATCTTCTGTCATCCAAGGTAAGATGCTGCCCCTCGTTCCAATACCTGTGTTTTCTCCTAGTCGGAGCTTTTGGAACAGTAGAAGTTCTAAACAAACAACTTCATAGTACAACACACACAATCTATTTGATCACTAAATGGCTATTCAAACTAATTAGGAGAGTGGGGAGCCCATAGTCAATAGCTTTGTAAACTTCGATTTTAATCAGGTCCCTGTCACACACAATTGTTGTTTGTACTGCTTTTGTCGAATACATGAAATTAAAAAGGGTCTCCAACAGTCCCTTAATTGGTATTGGTAGTCAGATTGTTTTAAAATGCTGTAGTTTTAGACATTTTGAAACTGTGTTTTCAGTATTACGCCTTGAGAAAAACCATGTTTGTCAGGATTAAATGTTCTATGTTATTTTCTTTGCTTGATGCCACTCAGATCGGGAAAATATCTTGATGTTTGTCTTTCCTTAAAGGTGTGTGTATCCCACAAGAGAACCTTTTTAATAGCTGCTGCACACTGTCACAGGAGTTTAGAAAAGCTATTTTTAGAGGCCATTTAAAGCCAAATAACAATGCTGATGATATGAAGATTACATATGAGGTAAATACATTAGATCACAATGGTTGTATTTATTTGCTTGGACATGTCATAATTATCTGCCTGGCTGAATAATATCACACAATCTAATTGTAATCAGGTGGTACAGCACAGAATTTGGAATAATGGAAATAAAATGAAATAAAGATAATAATTGCTAGTGGGATAAAATTATAGCTTTGAGCATGGGTGAACCATTAGTTTAATTTGTGTATTTTTCAGACTAGGAATTCTTGATGAACTGGCTATAGAAGCAGTGCCTGTAGTGGAAAAGGGCAAATTTACATGTTTATGGGAACAGCTATTTGTAGTATCTAAATTAGCTGGAGCCGAGCAAACCTTTGTGACTCACATGACATAATGTCACTGGCAGCAGCAACCGATAGAAAATAAACACTATATTTTTTGAGTGTACTGTTTAATCATAAAAAAATAGATTTGAAAGGAAGATAAACATTTGATGGCGGTGTTTGTATCCTGAAAATCGGCAAAAAATAGAGACTTTTTTCCCAGTGCATATAAATTATGAGTCACTGTAGCATCATATTTTTCTGTCTTTGTCTTTATAAGAGCACGTAGAATGTACATGATATATGCTTCTCCGTCTCTGTTGCTTATGCATTCAGGAAAAACAATTCCCCTTCAGTTATAAGCAACTTTGATTAATAGTTATTAAATGTAGTCTTTCATATTTCGATGCATGAATTCTACCTGTGAATAATGAAACTGAGATATTAAAAACTGACAACATTGTCCAGCATAAACTGAGAATTTAACACATACATGTAAAGGAAATCTCTAGGTTAATAAGCTTCAATTTATTCCCTCTTTTCTGCATGTATTTTAGTTATAGTCAATAGATTTTCATCAAGAACATTTCCAGCATTTGTGTTTAATGTTCAGAATCAAATTGAAGTAAGTATCCTGGAAGAAAAGCAAAACAATAAAAAGAAAACATACAAGAGGAGATATTTTGTACATAGTAGTATTTGAACCTGAAGATAATGTGTTACGCCTACAAGAAATCTGCCTTAAATAATGCTCAATAATGTTTATTTTAATGTAAAAAAATGGCATACTGTACATTACAATAATCTCCATTAGGAAAATCTTCTTTAACTATGCTTTCACAGTAAAATATCACAACAGCTCATATTCTACAGAATAAAAAAAAAGATGTATATGCTTCCATTTCAACTGGCTCTGTAGGGACAAAGCCTTCTTTCACTGTCTTTATCTGGTTCAAGTTATATAAAATATATTTATTTGCAATAATTTCAATAGCAGTGCTTGAATAAAATTTGATACTGTCACGTACACATGATAATACATTCACATAGGAATGTATGGAGTTACAATATGTCACTTATACAACATATCACGTATGCCCATAGATACATACTGGTGTTAAAGAAATGAAAAAGCTCTGTACATACATCGTAGTAGAAACAGAGACCAATTTTGAAGCGAGAGCACACATACTATCACCATGATTTTCTGAAAGAAGGAAAATCATGTTGATACTTTAAAACAAGAAGTGACATCTAAAATGTTCACTTATTAAGTAAGGTTGTTTCTTATTAGCATCATATGTTGGCGGTCAATATTTTTCAGTTAGGAAAAAAGGGTTCGTTTTTTGCTCACATTTCAAAATTGAGCCTGCAGCCTTCACATTAAGCGTCAGTAAACTTTACACAATTGGCTCTTAACACTGAGTAATATTGATGGTCGTTATCAAGAGTTTTTATATTTTACAATACATCCAACAAAGGTTTCTTACTTTTTGAAATTAGGAAAATATTAAATTGTTTAATGACATTCATGATTGGCCTCAGAATGTAGATGTCGTCTTTCTGCATGTGGGATTAATTGGAATTACAACTGATTCATTGCACCTCAATGAAGTATGAATAGAGAGAAAACATTCTGAATTTAAAGTAGTATCTGTCTAGGAGTGTTGCATGTCTGTAGGATGAAATAAAAAATAAACCCTCAATTTAGTGCCTGATGGGGAAAAAAAAAAGATGTGCACCTTCATAGTGGAACAAATCTGCAGGGCCCTGCCATATTACAATTAGCAGCCCCAAAGATAGTGGCATTGCCCAGCTTTCCCACAATACCTGCATGGTTGTAGAAGTACATGTATCATGCATAAGGGTCCTCTGGTTTGTGCTTGGTGTTGTGTCACATATATATCTTTATGTCAAGGCTGCTCATTTTAATATGACACCATTCTGTGTATAATTATCAGGGATTGTTCCTGATTTTCAGATAACTCCGTAAAATTGTTACCTGCCAAACCATACCAGGGATTGTTGGTTTAAGCAGCACCATGCACCTTTAAGCCATGTCTGCTCGTAAATTGAAAAATGTTCAATTCAGTAACTAACGAGACCTGCGAAATTAACAGATTGATCATAAAAAAGATCTTTACAATAGCTGCAATCAAATTTTGAAAATAAATGTTTTTCAAACTTTTGCGAGTCTGGCCCTTCTTGATATTTCAATGTTACATTTAAAAGATTTGTGCTCCTCAGACAGAACTAACATCTGAGATGCTTCTTGCTTGACATGTCATTCCAAATCCTGTGCATTTCTTCGGGAGATATCTGGTGGACTGTGATAACTCTTCGGTATCTACAAAGGCTATAAGCCATTTTCCAGTGATTGAAGCCACTGTTCTGAAAAGGGTGGATGCCCAGTTTGCGCAAGCACAGGCCAACGTACACATCCTCGAGATGCAGCAACCTCGTGTGGAGCGATGTTTTGTAAATTAGTTCTGCTACGTCTGCGGAAAACACATAGCCCGTACCAGAGCAGAAAGGTGGGTACTTGCTGTCGGGGTATAAATCCCTGGGCATGTACCACTTACTGCGGACATCCCTTATGGGACCTCCGTTAATGACGTATCCAGTGAAGTATCGTCTCCTTGGCTTTGTTGTTGGCTTCAGGAGTTTGTAGACAAGATTGTCCATATTTACAAAAATGTCACTGTCTGTTTTCATGACATATTTTGCCTTTGAGCAGAACGTGGCCACCCACCTCATGCCCATTAAGGTCTTCAAGGTGAGATTGTGGTAAGAATCGATGAAGTCTTCAACTACGATGTCGTGGAAAATTTGGCTTTCCTGCTCCACCATTTGATTTAAAACAGCATCTGTGTTCTTGCCAAGGAGGAAAAGTGTCACAATTTTTATGCCGTTGAAGTTGTTTTCATCCCCCCAAGTCTCCCGAATGGCTTGCCTTGCATCGAACTCCTTGTGCGTTGTGCTGATGAGGATGACCAGGAAAGGGGCATCTGTTTCACATTTTTTAGGCTCGTTGATCAGGAAATCAAAGGCATGTGGATTCAAGGGGCGAGTTCGAATGTTGTTAAACGTTACATTCTTGTTCCTCACAACTTGTCTCAGAGGTATAGACCCTTGGCCGGAATAGGAGGATGATGGGCGAGATAAACTTAAGTACCAAAGAGCACTTGCCCAGCAAACGACTGTCAAAACATATAAGCAAGAAACCTTTGAAGGCATTATGCTGCATTTACTTCAATTTAGTGTAGTGAATTTTAAGTGGCTTCCTTCCCATTAGCGGTGTTATTTTAAACAAAGCAGCATTATGCTGCTCAGACTTGACTCTTGACATTAATTGTCAATAATGGATTGCTTCAGGGCCCAGCAGTGAGATCTTTTGACAACAGAGCCATTTTTGTTTTCTTGCATTCAGCGCCCACTTGAAATCCTGCAGTTGTGTCGTTTCTCCACTTCACTCTCCTGCCTCTCCATTTACAACTGTAAAACAGGAAAAATAAAAATAAACAACATTTGTAAATTGCATAGTCTATTAACTTCATACTTTCAGACATAGATTGTTAGTGATAAAATTGTAAATATTAAACTACATGGAATAGTATGAATTAAGTACTCCTGTACATGCATTTGAATAATTCAGCAACTACTCTTAAATGCCAACAAAAAGTACATTTCTGAATACAAGGGTTCTTTTAGTGGTGGTTCTTTAATAGCTGAACAAATTGCCACAGCACCATTTTATAGCCACCATTTAATTTTGTATAACATCAATATGCATTACTTAAATGTATAGTTCCAGATGTTGTATGGAAATTAGTTACTGCCAGACTCCACAGAGGTCTCAGAAATAGACATGGTATACAGTGGCTAACAGGCAAATTTGTTAGGGATGTCCATTTCAAATAGATGCAGGAAGGACAGTGTCAATATAACATGCCACCAATCTGGGGGGGTGGGGGGGGGATATGAATGGAGAGTGTATATGCTTCCAGAAAGAAAATATAATGAGATAAATGGGCTCGAGACGCCTGGATGCTGTATATCAGTTTTCCTGCTGCTTTATCACTCTAAAAGGGGTTACAAAGCTTGACATCATATTAAAGATCCAAATTCGATCAAGGTCTCTATCCATTCAAATCTCACTATCTTCAAAGAGTCAGATGTAACCATTCTGTCCATAGATACTAAGCACTAGGCAGCAGAATGAGAACTATTATGTAGCAAACTTAATCTCAAGTGATCAAAAATACACAGGTTCTATAGAAGACATGGAATACAGAAGGCAGGCTCTTAGACTGAGAAACACACTGAAAACACACTGCCAGACGAGTATAAAAATGAATAGACAACAGTTAATATACTAATATATTAAGAAATTAGTTAGAAAAGTGGTCCTCAATCATCAGTCCACGGTCCACAGTGTATTTCATCCTGCACCCTATCGCATTGATCTCAAATCCACATTACCAATACTTATTGTGTTTTTCTTCTGTTGTACGAGGGCATGTGTGTATGTTTTAATGCAATAAAATGTATGTGGGCAGTATAGTTCATATTGTGGTGATACTTTAATGCCACACATAGCTGGGCCGTAGTGTGAAAAGTAACTATAAGTATTTACTAGTTTTACACAGATACATCAATCTAAATGGCTTTCTGTATTAATCTCAAAGTATCCATTTTAAGTACCCTCTGTGAAGCATTCATATCCTAAAATATACTGAATATAAATTATATATATATATATATATATATATATATATGTGATAGCATGAGGTGCCATTTTTATTTTCAACAAATCCTATATTCAGATGGATCCTCATGTTCTTTTCTTCATGTAATAAAAAATACATATTATATCCAGCTGGATATTCAATAATAGATTGGATTATGCTATTATATTTTATTTGTGGCATGTCCTGTCATAAATAACATAGGGTTGTTATATCCTTGTGCTATTAGATGTTTAAAAACAAACCAAGCAACTAGATTCAAGCAACTAAATTAGATTTAAAGCAGACATTTATTCTGGTTACACCCACAATTGTGTAATTGAATGTTATCATTATCCAATAAATCGCTTTCTCTCAGTAAGCAAACAAGGCAAATTAGTAGATAACAGGCTGGAACAGAGTAGTGGGGTTACAGTACAGAACATTTTCCCAAGCATCCTATCTTAATTAAATAGGATCTTCAATTAATTGAGACGATCCTGTGATCCACAAGCCTCTAACGATCAAATGAACATGCTGTCTTACACCAATGTAAATCAGGTTTCTTATGTAACTTGAAAATGAGTAGATTTGCTTTATTTTGCATCACTTTTGAATGGAGAAAAATCACTCTGTACAACTTGAATGATGGCATTGACAACATTAGTGTTAATATTTAAGCAGCATCAGGATGCTATTTTTCATGGTCAGTTGGATATTAGAAATGTGACTTTTACATCATTTAACTGGGGAAGCTGTGTGATGACTGTAGAACAAGACCGCAAGGTAGAACCTTTTAACATATGCATGCATCCTTCTGTTATTACTGCATTGCTACTCGGCCTAGAAGGATATTAAAATGTGTGCATTTAAACTGCTTTTTTCCCTTTTCCAGCAACTTACTGGCAGGGGAATCATGGAGAGTCATTTGTTATTGCTGTTGCAGGCAATATATGACCTTGAAGGACACCTTTTCTATGAGGAAAGTCAGCAGAAACATTTACGCTTACCTCCCTGTGAATGTATTCAGGTTTTTGAAAGAGTCACTGCTGGTTTAAATGCAGGGAGATTCAATTGGACTAAAATAAGCAACTAATGAACACCTACATAGTTGGAACATATTACAAATTCTTGGGTAAACATGCCTGATTAAATCTTAAGCTTTTCTTGGGGTGGGTAGTGCTGTGTGTGGGGCAATGAATACCATGTTACAATATGCTGGGGTAAGATTTGGAACCACATCTGCTTTCTTGTTTTGGCAATTTGTTTGAATTTGTTTGAGGTCTGTTCCTGAATTTGCATCTTTTGCTACACTAACCGTGTCTAATCTCAAATACCACACTACTTTTGAATAACATGCATAATAAATTGTTTCCCCAAAACCCATTTGCTAATGCTATGTATCCTTTCACTCCATATCTTAGGAATATTATTATAAAATGTTCCCAATAACCATGCTATCTTGAAGTGAAGTGGAACACACAAATACAATTGTGGCTTTTCCAGTGTGAAAAATCAACCATCAAGGGGAATAATATACTGGTGACTTGCTGCGATTTCTAAAGTTACTGAAATTTCATGCTACTTTCGCACTCCTCTGTGTGGACTACAGGTCAAAGAGTTAAAAAAAAACAATCACATATATAGGCTCTGGATGTAAGAAGTTTATTGGAAAATTCGTATTGGCTTACTTCCATGAACAGAATATTTTTTATAGAACTTAATATGTATGATTATTGAATCTGAATTACACAAATTATTCAGCATTTTCCTCAATTTCAGAAAATAAAATACCTGGCCTAATTATATGAATAAAAGACAATAATTGATCAGGCAATAATCATATAATAGCTGTAACAGATGTAGGCCAACACAATCCTGATACAATGAATTTAGCATTCCTTTTGAAGGAATACATATTTTGCTTTCTATTACAACCAAAACTCATGATAACAGATTTGTGGGGGAAAATGCATTGATAATATAAATCTAAAATGTACTGTAAATTATTTCATAGCATATTCAATTTTTCAGGGCAACATTTGTTCTTAAGAGCTCTACAATCTCCTTTGCATCCTTCAGTAAGCATTACACTAATTCCTTGTAGTCTCTTGCTATGGCATTGAGCTCTTTTTGACACAAAATCCAAACATTTCAACAGCAGAACTAAAAGAAGAGTTTAGCTGCTTCCACAATACTGTGTCTTTGTTTGCTCTGAAAGAGGACATTGAAATAGCACTGTTTTTGGTTTACACAGTGAGGGAGAAAAGATCCACTACTATTTGTCACAGAAAATGAATTGCTGCAGTGCAAGGTAGGCTAACACCTCGAGGAGGCCATGTATCAACAGGGAAATGCCCAAAAGGTTGGGATCTTCTAAAACAATTATGCAGAGTTGTGTGCTCATGATACCATAGCTTTGCAAAAGGAAAGAAAACACTTCCTTTATACATGCATATATAGAAACTGAAAGCAAGATTTATGGCAGTGTAGACTGAAATCTGAACACAAGCACAATTAACAAATAACGAGAACTCATTTTATTCACCATAAAGGCATTAACCTGCAGATTTATTAATGTTAGTACTCCTTAAATGCCAGGCTTTTCACCGAGGGACCACACAATGATATCTTTCCACAATGTGCTGATCACTTCATCAGCCTAGAGCAAACTGTAAAGATTACAAGAACTGAGTCAAGACACAGGGTGTGGAAACCCTTGACTGCCATCCCATTGATTTCAGTTCACTCAGCGTTCTCTGAGCAGAATCAGGAAAATCTGAAGAGATATAATTGCAAAATATGAATAGTTTAATCAACAATAATTATTCAATCGAGTGACAATGTTTCAGACGAAGGATATGGATACTTCCAATTACAGTATGGTCTAGATGAACAACAACCTGAGTTTGGTCTCCCTCGGACAGACACGGCACGTTTGGAGTGTGATTTCTGCCGTGTCCTGATACAATAAATCCCTATGTGCCAAGAATGCAGAAAATAGAGACAAATGGCCAATGCATCGACCTACTTCTATACTGATAAAAGCTGAAAATGAACAAAATCGGAAACATATCTCACTTAAGTTGAACTAGGCATTAGATCTTAAGATTGCAAACACAATCGTATGTTTCCCTCTTCACTCACCATGTAGGTTAAAGAACACTTGACCCTCCAGACTCTCTGCTACTTCAGCTTCCTCAACCTCAATCCATGCATATATAAATACATTTATTTCAGCTGCCAGCTCACTCATGAACCTGTCCTCGTAATCCTTTACTCTATCTTTCAAACTCTCTCTCTAAATCAAGATTCCTCCCTCTGTACATCTCCTCCCTCTGGTGTCTTCCAAAGACCTACTCTCAGTCTTCTTTTCAGTGACCCCTACATTTCTTAAGGGAATCCAGAATTGTATTAATTATGAGCATACTTGCACTGATGGCCCAGCTGCCTTTGGCTACATCTCAATTTCCTGTCATTCGAGGGTGTTCCTATTGCTATAGTTCATAGGGCATGGATTATGGATTTTTTTAGTGATACTGTAAATCAGCACCCATCTGAACATTGTTAATTCACTACCATTGTTCAATAAATGACATTGAAAAGCCATATTAAATTAAAGGATCTTAATAAAAGTTTATATTAATCTTTTCATAAATATTGTATTGCTGACCTAAGTCAATGGTTTGGCTACTAAAATATGTATTCTACATAATGAAGCCTGAACGATTGCATGCAGCTGTTGGATGCCAGTGCATCTGTTGAGCTCACAGAAGTATAGACAGCGTGAGCAGAGTTATATAAGGCAATGTGGATCTTTCAATTAACACATTGTAAGTGCTGCCTAAAACTGCACCAGATTATGTGGAATAACACCAAGGCATGCACATCTGTTCATGCTATCGCTCGACTTCTAAGAGAACTATACGCTGATCCACAATCTCATAATTTCAGTTTTTATAAAATGATTGTTTATTGATGGAACAAATGTGTACCATGAAAAAAATCTATATTATGCTTTAAATGATTGCATCTACAGGCTTGACAAAACTAAAAAATCACTCTGAATGGGTTGCTCTGAAATGATGCTGTTTTAGTAATACATAATTCAATGGCTATGTTTTCTCTTTAAGTGTCCTCTGAATTTGAAATATTTAACACTTAAATATTATAAATATTAAATATATTATATATATATATATATATATATATATATATAAAATATTAAAACAAAATCTGTGAGCTTTGGATTTAAATGATTTACTAAAATATTACCCACGTTTTTATCTTAACTGATATCATTCAGACCATCATTGTACTCAAATATATTTAATACCCATAAACCCTTGGCCTGGAGATATATTTTCAGGGTTTCTACAGTTGGGTTTCATATAATATTATACAATTATAGTTATCTTAATATAAGTCACTGGCACTGTCAGGATGAATTACCTGACCCTTATAGAAACTTTTTTCTTCTTTGTTCTCTCTCCATGTTCTAGTACATGTTCACAAGAATAACTAATACAATCACAAGACAAAAGCTGACCCTCAGCATATATTTATGAAAGATGTAAAGCATTCTAAATATCTGATTTTAAAAAGCAAGCATTTATCCATGAGAAAAAAAGGTTTCATTTAATCTTCACATTCAGAAACAATGTATCTGCATTCAAATCCACAATTTCATAATTATAATTTATTTGACAGACAGGGGCTTTGGTTGCTGTGGAAACGGGAGGTAGGCAGTGATGTATGGGTCTGGGATGTGGAGCTGAGCAAGAGAAAACATGCTCTACTACCTTCTGACTTTCTAAATACATGGCCTTAAATAGCTCCTTTAGATGGTCACTTCAATCCAACCGTGTAATTATGTGTTATTGTGTATTGCACACAATGCTATTTAAACATTATGATCTAATTTTGTCTTAAACGTACTAATAATATATTGTACTGATGTACTGATTACATATATAGGCAGTAATAAAACTTCACTTCAGATTCATGTCCCCGATAACACTATCCCTGGCTAAATGATTGACTCAAAACAATTAAGCATGACAACTGAAACGGTGTGGGTTTGGTGTTCTTGAGAGGCAACAGAAGGGTCTGGCACTCTACCTCTACCATTCTACCCTTAAGTTAATTCTTCATGAAACAAACAGGAACGCAAAACAAGTTTTATCCGCGGGAAAACTTTCATGGAGGCTCTTCCCTTTAAACATTTGTGCTTTTTGCACTTTCTCACACAAGACATTTTTAAAACAATGCATACTTGTTATAGTGCAGGTGACAAGCATTGTGCTCGTTTGGTGTCCATTAATAACTGAGTGATCCAAGGATCCTATCCAGTCTATTTTAAAATGTTCCCACATTTTCAGCTTCTACCACATTGTCTTGAATGCCTTGACGCACAATTTCCATTTGTGTCCCCAAGTGCGTGTGTCCCTGCTGATCTGGAAAAGCTCCTCTGGTTTGATGTGGTCGACGCCTTTCATGATTTTGAAGACTTGGATCAAGTCCCCACATAATCTCCTCTGTTCCAGAGTGAAAAGGTTCAGTTCCTCAGTCTCTCAGTAGGACATTCCCTTCAGACCTGGAATAAGTCTGGTTGCTCTCCTCTGAACTGCCTCTAGAGCAGCGATATCTTTCTTGAATTGTGGAGCCCAGAACTGTCCACAGTATCTAGATGAGCTCTAACTAGTGCATTGTACAGTCTGAACATCACTGCCCTTGTTCTCAATTCTACACTTTTGACAGTATATCCTAACACTCTGTTTGCCTTTTTTATTGCTTCCCCACATTGTTTGGATGGAGAAAGTGAGGAGTCCACATAGACTCCTAGGTCTTTCTCATGCATTACTTCATCTAGTTCTATTCCTCCCATAGTGTAATTATAGTGGACATTTTTATTACCTGCATGTATTACCTTGCACTTCTCCACATTGAATTTCATCTGCCAGGTGTCGGCCCACAACTGAATATTATCTAAGTCCCTTTGAATAACCTGTGCTGCCGAGATTGTATCTGCTTAACCACCTATTTTAGTATCATATCGAGCATGATGGGTCAAATGGCCTCCTCTCATTTGTAAACTTATGTTTTGAAGTAATTAGGAAGTGCGTGATTGTTAATGAAAAAAACCTGGGCAGACAATAATCAGCCTAGCGTGGGAAGGTCATTGAACCTCGTTCCATGCTTTCCATAACCAACAGGTATTTTCCTTGCTTGCTCTGAGGGTTGCATGTGAATATATATATATTACCCCTATTTGTTATCATGTTCCTTATCTTGCAAATATGTTATTATACCCATAATTGAGACTGCTGAATACCAATATACAGCTACATACAACTACAACAATGGCAAGTAATTCTGTGAACTGCAGAGGATGCAATGTTAAGTCACACTAATGTGCAGCAAGACAGAGATAAATCAGTGTCTAACCATTTAATCACATTTATCATGATTTGTTTGAGGGCAAGGGGCAAATTTGTTTGTCAGAGCAGAACACAGAGACAGCCATTTGTCATAAAACGGCATCCACTTGACAAATCCTAGAGGTCAGAGTTTCTTCTGTCTTGGGCGAGAAAGGAGTAATTATATTTCCTTGAATGCAAGAAGGGAATAGGTTGATTTATGTCGACATGCAGAACTATAGACACATCCGTCACACTCGATGCCAATAAAGGGGTTTCTGGCTTAATAGATGCCTGATTTGATTTACAAAACTATATATGAAAGTAAAACGGGAAAAGAATGAAAGGCTTGTTATTGGATTAAAACATGCAATGCATTGTACAGGGAGAGTGGCAGGTACAGCATCCTGGCATTTGCACGGCCTTTAATGCATCCTAAATGACACTTCAAGGATAGATAGGTCCAAATGTGTCGGATATACTGGTGCAGTGGGTGCAGTCTGTATTGTAGCTGCAGAGATTCATCACTATAGACAGACCCTGCTTCACCTCAGGTTGATAAAACACTGCATTCAAAATATACAACACAAAAGAGAATATGGGAATATACAGGTACTATCAGCATACAAAAATCATAGAATAAGTGTTCTGACTGTCTCATATTCTATGTGCATTTTATTTTCATCACCCTTGAGACATTTGAAGATCGAATTAATTTAGTTCCACATGTTTTATTTACAATACCAAGGATTATTTCCTATTAATATTTTGTCCTATTACTATTTTAAGACTGCCATGAGGCAAAATGAAGGCTGGTAAAACAGACTTGTGTCTTTTAAACATTGATTCAAAATGTAGTTTTGATTCTGCCTTGAAACAGCTCCTGGCTAAGCTCATACAATTGGCAAAAAAACAATAACATTGTTGTTAAGGACTTCACAAATTGAGCCAGCTGTTCAAATGTCATTTACTGTCCCTGAAAACCAACCATACCTAGAACCTAGAAAACCTGATTCTCAAAGCTGCATACTGTATATATATATATATATATATATATATATATATATATATATATATATATATATAAATGATACAATCAAATAGCGAAAAACATTAGCAGATTCTGCAGCTAGGAGAATATACACATAAATATACATACAGCTCTGGAAAAAATTAAGAGACCACTTAACATTGATTTCTGAACTTGGAGTGGTCTCTTAATTTTTTCCAGAGCTGTATATATAGTGCCTTGCAAAAGTATTCAGTGTCCCATGTTGTGAAATTACAAAATGATGCATACACATTTTTGTTTACTTAATATTTTATTCCAAACTTCAATGCTCAAACTGAAGACTTTTAGGGGTAAATATAAGTTCGAGTAAATGACAGCAAAAACTTAAGAGAAGAAACTGAAATATGTTGACTGCATTATTATTCAGAACCGTCAACTAAATATTTGGTTGAAACACCTTTGGCAGCAATTACAGCTGCAAGTCTTGTTGTGTAAGTCTCTACTAACTTTGCACACAGGCTTAGTGCAATTTGTACCCATTCTTCTAGGCAGAGTTGCTCAAGTTCTCTCAAGTTGCTTGGTGATTTCTCAAGGACAGAAGTTTTCAAGTCTTTCCATAGGATTCCAGTCAGGACTTGACTGGGCCACTTAAGGACATTCACTTTGAACTTTCACCCCAATTTTAATTCTTTAGCAGACTGAAAACGGTTTTCCTCTAATATTTGTCTGTACTTTGCTCCATCCATTTCCATTCAATTCTAACACGCTACCCAGTCCCTGATGCGGAGAAGCATCCTCATAGCATGATTATGAGAACCACTATTTTTGCACACAGACAGAGGTCATTCAACTAATTGTGTGGCTCGTTAAGGTCATTTTGTGCACCTGAATTAATTTAGGTTTGCCACACCAGGGTTTGAATACTTATGTAATCGTGACTTTTCCATATTTATTTCATATTAATTATCTATTTAGTTCTATTTTTGTTGTTGCTTTGAATGTGTGGAGTAGGTTGTATATATAACACGTGCATTCCTACTTCATAGTGTCATGAATACAATGCTTCTGCAAGGCACTGTATATATATATATATATATATATATGAAGCAACTATACTTTTTGGCTTACCAATTATATATATATATATATATATATATATATATATATATATATACACTCACCTAAAGGATTATTAGGAACACCTGTTCAATTTCTCATTAATGCAATTATCTAACCAACCAATCACATGGCAGTTGCTTCAATGCATTTAGGGGTGTGGTCCTGGTCAAGACAATCTCCTGAACTCCAAACTGAATGTCTGAATGGGAAAGAAAGGTGATTTAAGCAATTTTGAGCGTGGCATGGTTGTTGGTGCCAGACGGGCCGGTCTGAGTATTTCACAATCTGTTCAGTTACTGGGATTTTCATGCATAACCATTTCTAGGGTTTACAAAGAATGGTGTGAAAAGGGAAAAACATCCAGTATGCGGCAGTCCTGTGGGCAAAAATGCCTTGTTGATGCTAGAGATCAGAGGAGAATGGGCCGACTGATTCAAGCTGATAGAAGAGCAACTTTGACTGAAATAACCACTCGTTACAACCGAGGTATGCAGCAAAGCATTTGTGAAGCCACAACACGTACAACCTTGAAGCGGATGGGCTACAACAGCAGAAGACCCCACCGGGTGCCACTCATCTCCACTACAAATAGGAAAAAGAGGCTACAATTTGCACAAGCTCACCAAAATTGGACAGTTGAAGACTGGAAAAATGTTGCCTGGTCTGATGAGTCTCGATTTCTGTTGAGACATTCAGATGGTAGAGTCAGAATTTGGCGTAAACAGAATGAGAACATGGATCCATCATGCCTTGTTACCACTGTGCAGGCTGGTGGTGGTGGTGTAATGGTGTGGGGGATGTTTTCTTGGCACACTTTAGGCCCCTTAGTGCCAATTGGGCATCGTTTAAATGCCACGGCCTACCTGAGCATTGTTTCTGACCATGTCCATCCCTTTATGACCACCATGTACCCATCCTCTGATGGCTACTTCCAGCAGGATAATGCACCATGTCACAAAGATCGAATCATTTCAAATTGGTTTCTTGAACATGACAATGAGTTCACTGTACTAAACTGGCCCCCACAGTCACCAGATCTCAACCCAATAGAGCATCTTTGGGATGTGGTGGAACGGGAGCTTCGTGCCCTGGATGTGCCTCCCACAAATCTCCATCAACTGCAAGATGCTATCCTATCAATATGGGCCAACATTTCTAAAGAATGCTTTCAGCACCTTGTTGAATCAATGCCAGAATTAAGGCAGTTCTGAAGGCGAAAGGGGGTCAAACACAGTATTAGTATGGTGTTCCTAATAATCCTTTAGGTGAGTGTATATATAATATATATATATATATATATTCTTGCTGTCTACTGGTGCATGAAGGTCTTTGGGAGGTTAAGTTCTAAACTGAAGTGTCCTTTTACATTCAGCATTTTAATTAAAATGGAACACTGATGATAAGAAATTCTGTCAAATTCCACAGCATTGTATATTCAGCATGAATGACTGCTAGCAAGTAAGATGATGAATATTGTGTTATATTACAAAGATTCCAGCCTTGCTGATTGCCGTCTATTGAAAAACACAATTATAGCAAAATGTTGGACTAAACTTGCATCAACAGACACAGCATGAGGTTTTTCACCCATTTGATCCACTGAATTTATCAAATCTATAGGCTCAGCTGTGCATCTGTAACTACTAGGCAAACGCTAAAGCAAACATGTTTGAGAAAGTATTGTACTGCTATTATCACACCTCCTATTCTTCTGCCTCCCCCCCTCCCCCTCCTACTCATTACTACTGATAAAAATAAAACCCAGATTTGTATGAATGCAAACATAACTTCCAGTATGGCTATGGATTGTATTTTGTGACAAACTAAAAATGTGTAGCTCTTGGTAAATAATGCATTATCAGAGCATTGCCACAACAATCAGCATCAAATTGGTTATTTCTGCCTTGGAGTTGTCCGGCACAGCTGAAGAGGAGGTCTATTCTCACATAAACCCACTGTCACAGGCAAAACTTTTTTGGCAGAGAGCTCACATCTGTAATGTCAAAAAGCAGACACAAACATTAGAGGAACAGCAGAACAAGCCTGCCACAGCAGTAGAAAACAAATTTGCCCAGGACACTCGAGTTTAAGGTGAAACCAGAGATGGGAATGACACTCATTTGTAATGGTGATATATTTAAATACATGAACATGAACAATATTTCAATATACAGCTCTGGAAAAAAATAAGAGACCACTCCAAGTTCAGAAATCAATGTTAAGTGGTCTCTTAATTTTTTCCAGAGCTGCATAACACACATTGTGTGCAAAATTGTAATAAAAACATGGTATTTGGCTTCAATAAGAGGCCACTAAAATGACACCTTTCTTTCACTGCCAGATTACATCTCACTCACTTTACTCTCTCTATGACTTGTCTCTCTCTATCAAGGGTTTCAGGTGAGTGGGGCTGCTCTCCATGTGTGACATAATCTGGCAGCGAGAGAAAGGCAGGTCTCTGGCAGTACTGTATCTGAGCAGAGGCAGTGAAGATTTTTTTCATTTCTTTATTTATTGTTCAAATCTGAGCTTCAGAATGCAAAAAAACAAGGACGGCATCATCCTCAGACTAGTAAGAACATTCACGTAAGAATGCTTTTAGTTGATTGTTATGAATTCATTAAATACTGTTCAGTTGACCTTTAACGGAGGGATTAATCATTAATTTCATTTATGATTATTCAATAAATGATTTAAATCCCATCCTGATGATAAAAGCCGCAAAAACAAACAAGAAAACCCAACAACAAATTAAAGAGAGGCACAAACCATCAAATTGGATCTGTTTTCTAATTAATCTTGCATTCAGAAAGATAGATCCTAAACGAAATACAATAACAAAGAAAGCACAGAGAGTAAAGCTGCATCTAATATACTTTGCAGGCTTATGTAACACCAGGACATATGCATCCTATGGCACGTATACTCCCTGTTGTCAGCTGAGGTAAACATCCATGTTCTGTTTACCTGTTTGTGAAGCCCATCCTGTCAGGAAAGGTGAATGTCCAGTTTTTTTATCCTGTGATCCATCTATCTGTTTTTGAGCAATATTTGAGCTTAGGAGAGAAGTTACTAACATTTTCTTATCGCAAAGTTTCCTATATTAATGTTATGCTAATTTTCCAGACCCATCACCTGTTTTTCATCAATATGTGGAGTCAGGCTTCCACCTTGTCAATATCAATTAAGTCTTCCCTATATGTTTTGGAAATATTTTCTATTTCTCTGTTTCATCAAGTTTATCATCAACTTACCCCCCTACCCGCTCCCATGTTTTTCGAGCATCATTTATCATACACTTACAATCTCTTGACAATAGTTGGATCCACTCACACTCTACTGCCAGCTACCCCTGGCTTTTAAGATATTAAGAGAAGATGTAACAGCAGTTTTACTTAAAGCACTTGATTTTCTGTCCATACAACAACAATTACTTCAATTTAATAACAAGGTCTGACAACTAGTAGATAAACTGCATATCATTTGGCCTTTATGAATGTTAATCTCCAGCAGGAAGTGTATATGGGGCCAGGGTGACCTTTGTTTCTGTAAAGGACTCTATTACAATGGGATTAGGTAGTTTTCAATTCCTAACCTTTTCTCTGCTGCAAAAAGGCATTTCACACATATCTGCAAGCTGTTTCTTCTCTCTCTGACTTTTTGTTATCCCTGTGTGAGCCACCAGCCCTTCTTTAGGACCTTGTCAAGGCCAGGATCTCAGCCAGGGTCTGCTAACTAGTCCATATGTTCACCCTTAGGAATTTTCTGACATAACACTATTACCATGTATTAGCATATGCAGATTCATTTATCCAGACGAAATCCCATTCACTGGAGAGGGTTTTTTAAGAGTGACTGACAGAAAGCAAATGTCCGTGGCACGATGTTCCTCTTCAGCTGGTCCCACACTGTGTCATTAACAGCTAGCTTGAGAGTGGGCTCAGGATAGCCTTTCACAAGTCAATCTTTATTTTACAGAGACTTTCAAGTCAGAATCTCAGGCATGACCTCAATGCTAGAAAACTCACCTCACCATTCTTCTCATTTTTTCTCAAGCAGGCCTGTTTATACAATAACTTATACGCATTTGTAATTATTATTTTTATTTAAAGGTCCTCTTGGTCCTCCCTTTGAAAATCAGATTTAAAAATCCAATAGGAGCTGATAAGGTCAGGTTATCACTCTATGTTAGATATCAAATTCCTAATAAACTCAATAACTTCTTACCAATAATGACATTTTGATGTCTTTACTTGAAATTGAAAAAAATATTGATTTGAACTGAAGAATTATGCTTCAGTAGACTGAATTACATTGTTACATGCTGTCTTGTTTTGCAAGACTACTTCTTGCTTTTGAGGTCAGTGCTGTGTAAATGTAGCAAATGTCCCCCCTGAATCTATATGACATATAACATTTACATCCCTCAACAACATGCTCTCGACTTCTAATGCCAGATTTCTAATGAGCCCCTTGCATTATTTACTTAGTCTTGATGAAGAATTAAACATGTACATTGAGGGAAAAAAGTATTTGATCCCCTGCTGATTTTGTACGTTTGCCCACTGACAAAGAAATGATCAGTCTATAATTTTAATAGTAGGTGTATTTTAACAGTGAGAGACAGAATAACAACAAACAAATCAAGAAAAATGCATTTAAAAAAAGTATAAATATAAAGTATAAATTGATTTGCATGTTAATGAGGGAAATAAGTATTTGATCCCATATCAATCAGCAAGATTTCTGGCTCCCAGGTGTCTTTTATACAGGTAACGAGCTGAGATTAGGAGCACTCTCTTAAAGGGAGAGCACCTAATCTCAGCTCGTTACCTGTATAAAAGACACCTGTCCACAAAAGCAATCAATCAATCAATCAGATTCCAAACTCTCCACCATGGCCAAGACCAAAGAGCTGTCCAAGGTTGTCAGGGACAAGATTATAGACCTACACAAGGCTGGAATGGGCTACAAGACCATCGCCAAGCAGCTTGGTGAGAAGGTGACAACATTTGTTGCAATTATTTGCAAATGGAAGAAACACAAAATAACTGTCAGTCTCCCTCGGTCTGGGGCTCCATGCAAGATCTCACCTCGTGGAGTTTCAATGATCATGAGAACGGTGAGGAATCAGCCCAGAACTACACGGGAGGATCTTGTTAATGATCTCAAGGCAGCTGGGACCATAGTCACCAAGAAAACAATTGGTAACACACTACGCCGTGAAGGACTGAAATCCTGCAGCGCCAGCAAGGTCCCCCTGCTCAAGAAAGCACATCTACAGGCCCGTCTGAAGTTTGCCAACATCTGAATGATTCAGAGGAGAACTGGGTGAAAGTGTTGTGGTCAGATGAGACCAAAATCAAGCTCTTTGGCATCATCTCAACTCGCCGTGTTTGGAGGAGGAGGAATGACCCCAAGAACACCATCCCCACCATCAAACATGGAGGTGGAAACATTATGCTTTGGGGGTGTTTTTCTGCTAAGGGGACAGGACAAATTCACCGCATCAAAGGGACGATGGACGGGGCCATATACTGTCAAATCTTGGGTGAGAACCTCCTTCCCTCAGTCAGGGCATTGAAAATGGGTCGTGGATGGGTATTCCAGCATGACAATGACCCAAAACACACAGCCAAGGCAACAAAGGAGTGGCTCAAGAAGAAGCACATTAAGGCCCTGGAGTGGCCTAGCCAGTCTCCAGACCTTAATCCCATAGAAAATCTGTGAAGGGAGCTGAAGGTTCGAGTTGCCAAACGTCAGCCTCGAAACCTTAATGACTTGGAGAGGATCTGCAAAGAGGAGTGGGACAAAATCCCTCCTGAGATGTGTGCAAACCTGGTGGCCAACTACAAGAAACGTCTGACCTCTATGATTGCCAACAAGGGTTTTGCCACCAAGTACTAAGTCGAAGGGGTCAAATACTTATTTCCCTCATTAACATGCAAATCAATGTATAACTTTTTTTAAATGCATTTTTCTGGATTTTTTTGTTGTTATTCTGTCTCTCACTGTTAAAATACACCTACCATTAAAATTATAGACTGATCATTTCTTTGTCGTTGGGCAAACGTACAAAATCAGCAGGGGATCAAATACTTTTTTCCCCCACTGTAGTTTCAAATCACATCTAAACAGACCAAAGTCCATGTCACAGAAAGGTACTGTTGCTAATTTGAAGTTCTCTTTGGAGTGAAGTTAGAAATAAACAAAAATTTAAAAAACATGCTTGAAATAATAAGAATAATCTTTCATGTAATGAAGTCAAACAGCTGAGCATCAGCTTTTGTGTGTGAGGTATCCAGAGTCCTGAAGGTCTCAGGCCAACACCACAATTGAGTTCACTTGCTGCTGTTCTTCAATATTGTCCACTCTATTAACAACTCATTCTGTATACCCATCACCACTACATTTCCAATTTGAAGCCATCCTAAAATGAACTAAACTGTTAGAAATGCCTTCATCAACAAAACAAAATGATTCCAAACAAGACTAAACCACTCTTCTTTCAGATGACATCATAACAAAGTGTTCCAGGATCTACTGCAATCCCTCTCTCCTCCACAATGCTACTTCCTGGGCCACACGGTGTGGATGTAGAGAGCAACACATCAGGTTTCACACACTTTGTGCTTTACATTTGTTACCACAGGCAATAATGCATTTATGTACCTGTATATATAGGAGTGCTTCTGTTCTAACCTTAAAACCCATGTTTTGCCTCAAAGGTATCTCAAGGCAAGAAGACATTTTCATACGGTCTAGTATGATTTATGATAGCGTGTAACCATAGCAGCACATTTATGACATTGCACTTATCGGCTACACTGTGCTGCCATTGAGAGATCCCTGCAGGGACTCATCCCATAGATCTGATGATAGAAGTGTCAAATTAAAGCTGAAACAAATAACAACAACACAAAGCTCTTCATTAGACTTGGTCTGTGAATTGTCTTCATGGGTGATGCTTATTGATTCACTCGAGTTGAGGGGCTAATATCTAACCAATGCTGATATCAATATCTAAGAGAATGACGTTTATAATGATCAATTGCCATGCTGTTTGTTTGGAAGTACTATAGGTACAGTAAGAGTAGTCCAACATATCATGATTGAACACACAATATAGAAATATACACATAATAAATTTTGAATTTGTAATGTCGAATTTTATGCCTTGTACTGAACTGTATTTTTGCACTTTGTATTGCGCTTATATTTTGTAAGTCGCCCTGGATAAGCACGTCTGCCAATAAATAAATAATAATAATAATAATAATAATAATAATATAAAATGTATTTTTTAGATTACTATATTGGTAAATACCAAACCTATCCCTAGTACACAGAAATTAATGTTCCGATATTATAAAATTGTAAAATCCAAGTTGGAAAAGTATGTGTTCTAAACTATACAGCCAAACAGAGGGTTTTATTTCATTTTATTTTATTGCTCTTGCAGTGTGCTTACAATTCTAATACATATTTTATAATAGTCTGATTAAATCTGTGCTAATATGACAGTAAAGCTTTTGAAATTAATTTATTTTATTTAACGATTATAGCGTAAGTAGAATCCAAACCATTCTGAAGGTAAAATTACAGAGAAATACAGTCTTATTCATTCCAATCAGTCTTCATATGACTGTTTTTGGAGATCAAGTTTAATACAAAACGTTCCTGAAACAAGCCATTTGCTGTAGAAATGTAATCCCCAGAGACAATAACGAATGATCCACAGTAATCTGGATATTGTTGGTCACTTTGGTTTTAGGACTTCTTTCTGACAGATCTTTTCATACTAGAACACTAGCATAAGAGGACTAGTGATGAAGCAATACATAAATGTTGCTTTTGTTTTTTCCCCAAGAAAAAAACTAAGCAAACAACCAGAACACCATATATAGAGGATTAAATTATGTTCAATTCTGATATGAATTGCTGTAATAAATGCCTGCTTAAGTATGACAGTTTTCAAATGAAACCCATCCAGCCTTTAATTCCCTTTAATTGCTCCTTCCATTTGCTCTCAAAAAACATTATTATCAAAATGTAACAAAACCAATTATTTAATTTCATTTAATGGAGTTCAAAACTAAAGTTCAGGACGAGGACAACCCCCAATCATGCTTCACTCGGCTCCCAGTACAACCAATGAGATCCACGCTCTCGTACGCACACTATCACACAAAACTTAACAAGGTCCTTTCCCCTGCGTCAGTAGCTTTCTTCTACTGTGCCGTAACCAAACTCCACGCTGCTTAAACTCAGAAAAACACCCTCTGGCTCTGTCCACCGTGAGGGTCCCACATCCTCGTCCTCATGGTCAGGCCGTCGTCCCTGAGCCAAGTAAGTGAAGGCCAAAAATAAATCCATTACTTCAATCATTACTTCTTCCACCTACTTCCATAGGGGGTTGTCTGAACTACTGAACAAATCTTTAGCTGATCAAGGTAATAGATATGTAAAAAATAATATATGAAGACTTAAAAGAAGAATATATTACAATACATGCTGAAGCCATAAGGAAAGTGTTTGAAAGCTTGCTATTGGGTGGTCATATTTTATATATATATATTCGCTGGAGGTGGAAAACAGCATGTGACTGAGTTATCTTTATTAGCACATATTCAATTATATAATTAAGACAGATTGGCTGGCAAGCTTTCACAAGGTTTCTGACCACTCAGCCAGGGAAATGCTATGGGCAATCAAATTTAGTTAAGAGCATCAATTAAGCCAGAGGACAACAAAGGGAGGTATTATGAACTTAATTACAGTTACCTGCAAGCTTACAATATTTCATTATATATCATTCGATTGTATTAACAACTGCAAGTCACCTTGAATAAAAGTGTCCACCACATTACTATTATTATTAATAATAATAATAACAATCATAGTAATGCTCATCGGTATTATTATTTTTGTTGTTATGGTTGTTATGATTATTATTACACAAAAGGAGTAGATTTCTATTTTCAGGTAGACTTCAGGAACAAAAGATAAGCTCCTTTATGTGTCTAAATTATAAATCATGGAAAAATGTTTAAACACCACAGGTACACAGCAGTGGCCAACTCGCCTGAGAGTTTCATGACAGGCACAGTTTTCATTCACATTGTTTGAGTTCTTGTGTAGTATATTTATGAATTTCACAAGAACAACAGAGTTGCCTCCCAGGGAGAAATTTATAAATCTTATTAAGTAAAATGGAATGCAACGGAAATTCAGCTGCTTAACGGTTTTGTTGAATAATGCATCGTACAAGCAAGTATCTTCTCGTCTTCCAAGAAATGTCAACAGTCGAAATGCAGAGCAAATATCAACTTACTGCAGTGTTCGGTATGTAAGGTTAGAATTTAATCTAGCAAATATTGCCTTCTTGCTGAGGTGGTTAAACCGCCAGAATGCGGATCTTTCTTTGTCAAATTGATCACTTCAGTGAGACAGGACCATGATTGGAAAGCAGAATGCAAAGTCTATTTCCAGGAATAATTCAGTGCAGCAGCATAAATATGCTTTGTTCACTCTTCAGCAAAATATAAATAATGGTAGGACTATGTAAGTTCAGTCTGAGTGTTCATTAGATAACACTATTCATATAACCATTTACAGGAGAGAGAGAGACATTCACAGAGAGGAAATATTTCAAATGCTCATTTAAATTTAAATGCTCATTTGCTTTACAGAAGAAATAACTGCAGTATGCTTCTATTGAGATATTCTCAAACTTTTTACAGACCCCAGGGTTTTCACCTAGATATGATGATTGAATTTCAATTTTATGTCAAACCTGCATATTTTATTTTCACACCTACGTATTATACTTCTACAGTTTCTACCAAGAGACAGAAAAAGTTATTGTGAAAATGAGAAAAACTCAATGGAGGTTTTCGCATCTTGAATATCAGAAAACATTTTTAAAAAGAACACAAAAATGCCAACCTAGTAAACAAATTACAATTGCAATTGTATTCTTTGCTTCACATTAAAATTTTCAAATGTAATTAATTCCATCAGCATTGTTATTGCCCATTGTGCTGAATATTGGAGGCAGGCTAACATTTTGAGGTTAAAAGTGTTGTATTGATTGCAGTATTGTGATGATAACAGAAGGCTGCATAATACAGAACAGGCAATTTCTTCAGCTGATATTCTGTCAGTTGGGAGAAACAGATAGTAAGTAAAATGAGGCAGAAACAAACACATTCATGCGATTTATGCATTGAATAAGACACACACATTGAATAGACATAGACAGGGGTAAAGGTCTCTGAAATTGTATACTGAATGTTCTTTTTCATAATCCTCACGAAATGCTCTTTCTTTCTTTATTATAGCAGGTCAAAAATGAGACACGGAAACACCCTCAGCACTTGTTACAAGAGAACGTCGGTTCGATTCAAACCACCCAAATATGCTTAAGCAGGTAATCATTAGGAAACAGATGGTGCTGCATTTGATTTGTGTCTTTCCTGACCCACTTGATTGTGCTTTCCAATGTGGCTCTGTTGCGGGGAGATGAAGAACAGACCCGATTCCTGCCAAGAAGCTCTTTCTAAACATATCACAAACCAGCGGGAAAGAAAAGAACCAAAAGACCCATACCATTTGCATTATTGTCATGTTTTTCTTTTTCTTTTCCTGGAGAAGAATACAGTTCATAGTTTTGAGCAATTTGTTTCACTGCTTCATTGTATGTGTATGCAAAAAACATATCTGAGAGTTTCATATTGTCTTGTACTGCCAGGATATGATATGGTTAATTCATTGATCAACTTACTTACCGTCTAAATCATGAGTGTTTATAATATTGAATAATTAAAAAAACTGTTAATAATAATTTTCCTCTTCCACCAATTTGCAGTTAATACAATATTTATTGTGGATATATAAGGTATTAAGAGTAGGTATATGGTATCAAGTTTAAATATTTGCTGTACTGCAAATGAACTAGAGTTTTGATATTTTTAAAACAAATTAAATGCAGCATTAGTAAAAGCCATGCACAGAAGTACCACTTTCAAGCCATGATAAAGCCACAGCATGAGGGTCCTTAAACAGCTTTACTGCTAGACCATTATGAAGGGAATTTCCATCCCCTAAGCAACAAACCTAAAACAATGGCTATAAAAATCACTTCACTTGATGCAGGGCTAATGCACTAATGTCAGCTGTAATAAACATAGGACAATGTATCCCAGTGTGTAGAGCAAGGATATTCAAATTCCAGCCCTTTAAGTCTGTTCCAATGTAGGGTTTTGGTACAGTTCTATAACTGATTTAATTATCTATTAATAAGACACTTAGCAAGCTGGTTTTGAATCCTGCACTGGAACAGACTAGAAAGGCTGGCACACAATGCCTGCAGTAGATTTTTTAACAGAACTTTTTCTTTCCACTGAATTATAAAGGATGATACATTTTCGTTGCAGTATAAGAGAGAGAAAAAAAGAATGAAAGTGGACAGAAAAGAGCAGCAATGAAAACAAGTGTTCGTATTCTCAAATGTGTAGTGCCAATTATGTCGCTTTCATGGACTCCTGCATTGCCCTTGCTGCTTAAAATGGCAGCAAAGATTTTAGGTCCATACATGCTATTTCTACAAAGAATGAGCTTAATGGAAACTTTATGACACGTCATTAGCAGGAACTTTAATACGTGTCAGAAAGTTATAATTTTAATGAAGGCAGTATTATTGGCACAACTGACTAGATTTCTAAAAATATAATTACTGTTTAATGCCAAATCGTAGGTAAATATGCATCTATTGTCAAAAGTGAGATGCACTAATTAGTGTAGTTTCACCTCATCTTATTCAATATACAAAGTTTCCAATATAATTTAAACATATATGGAAACAACTATACCTGAAGTACTATTTTAATACTGCATGTGCACAAGGTTGCAGAATGCTGTTACAGTTCTGAACATTTTAAAGTAATACTTATTCTGCCGTCTAACCCAGAAGACATCCTGTCCCGAAGGCAGAATCTTTAGAACAATACTGTCTCAGGTGTTCAATAAACAGACTTGGATTAAAATCTAATTTAAGAAAAAACTAGACAACGCTATTGTGCTTGAATTAATGTAGACCCTAGAGTTTTGATATTGTATTATTGTAAGGCTTATTAGTATGTATAAGAAAACCAAATTTTACATTTTATCTCATTACATTTTCTGTTTTTGTTTATGAAGGAGTCCTTCTCCTGTACCACTTTATTTATTATATTTTAAAACACAGCCTTCTTATATTAAAAACAGATTTTCAAATATATGTATAACTACAGTTTGATAAGACTATATCCAACAGCTAGCATTTCTACTTGCAATTGTTTTATTTGTATTTTTTCTAAATAATTACTTTTCTGATTATAAAAAGAAAGCATATTCTATAATATTAATGGGAAACAGGCAATACAGATATTTAAGGATACAGCTCTTCATTAAGAAGTAATAAACTGTTAACTCTCAGCAGTGTCAGTCAGTGTGAGAACAAAAAACTTTAAAATTAGTGTACATAAATCCAATAACAAAAAATATGTGCATGTGAAGAAAGAAAATTAATCTGCAATGCAGGTGTTCATAACAAAAAAGATAAAAAGAAGTAAAACTGAAACTCATACCAATACAAAATCTGAATGGCTTCATTTGTAAAATGAAAATAAAACAAAATAGAATTCCTGCAGGAATCTAATTTATTTAAAATATGCAAAAAAGTGAAAAGTTAATTAGAAAAAAAACAATTAAATAAATACATAAATAAATAAATACTGCATGCTGTAAAAGCTCAATGTGAAATTGGTCAAGATTTGCCATATAAAAACATATAAGAACTCAATTTTCACAGTATGCTTCCATGGGACACAATATATAAAGAATGGGCCTGTGGTTTTTGTAGTTAGACTCCAACAATACTATAGTGAGGGAAAAAAGTATTTGATCCCCTGCTGATTTTGTACGTTTGCCCACTGACAAAGAAATGATCCGTCTATAATTTTAATGGTAGGTGTATTTTAACAGTGAGAGACAGAATAACAACAAAACAATCCAGAAAAACGCATTTCAAAAAAGTTATAAATTGATTTGCATGTTAATGAGGGAAATAAGTATTTGATCCCCTATCAATCAGCAAGATTTCTGGCTCCCAGGTGTCTTTTATACAGGTAACGAGCTGAGATTAGGAACACTCTCTTAAAGGGAGAGCACCTAATCTCAGCTCGTTACCTGTATAAAAGACACCTGTCCACAGAAGCAATCAATCAATCAGATTCCAAACTCTCCACCATGGCCAAGACCAAAGAGCTGTCCAAGGATGTCAGAGACAAGATTATAGACCTACACAAGGCTGGAATGGGTTACAAGACCATCGCCAAGCAGCTTGGAGAGAAGGTGACAGCAGTTGGTGCGATTATTCGCAAATGGAAGAAACACAAAATAACTGTCAGTCTCCCTCGGTCTGGGGCTCCATGCAAGATCTCACCTCGTGGAGTTTCAATGATCATGAGAATGGTGAGGAATCAGCCCAGAACTTCACGGGAGGATCTTGTTAATGATCTCAAGGCAGCTGGGACCATAGTCACCAAGAAAACAACTGGTAACACACTACGCCGTGAAGGACTGAAATCCTGCAGCGCCCGCAAGGTCCCACTGCTCAAGAAAGCACATGTACAGGCCTGTCTGAAGTTTGCCAATGAACATCTGAATGATTCAGAGGAGAACTGGGTGAAAGTGTTGTGGTCAGATGAGACCAAAATCGAGCTCTTTGGCATCAACTCAACTCGCCGTGTTTGGAGGAGGAGGAATGACCCCAAGAACACCATCCCCACCGTCAATCATGGAGGTGGAAACATTATGCTTTGGGGGTGTTTTTCTGCTAAGGGGACAGGACAACTGCACCGCATCAAAGGGACGATGGACGGGGCCATGTACTGTCAAATCTTGGGTGAGAACCTCCTTCCCTCAGGCAGGGCATTGAAAATGGGTCGTGGATGGGTATTCCAGCATGACAATGACCCAAAACACACAGCCAAGGCAACAAAGGAATGGCTCAAGAAGAAGCACATTAAGGCCCTGGAGTGGCCTAGCCAGTCTCCAGACCTTAATCCCATAGAAAATCTGTGGAGGGAGCTGAAGGTTCGAGTTGCCAAATGTCAGCCTCGAAACCTTAATGACTTGGAGAGGATCTGCAAAGAGGAGTGGGACAAAATCCCTCCTGAGATGTGTGCAAACCTGGTGGCCAACTACAAGAAACGTCTGACCTCTGTGATTGTCAACAAGGGTTTTGCCACCAAGTACTAAGTCGAAGGGGTCAAATACTTATTTCCCTCATTAACATGCAAATCAATTTATAGCTTTTTTGAAATGTGTTTTTCTGGATTTTTTTGTGGTTATTCTGTCTCTCACTGTTAAAATACACCTACCATTAAAATTATAGACTGATCATTTCTTTGTCAGTGGGCAAACGTACAAAATCAGCAGGGTATCAAATACTTTTTTCCCTCACTGTAAATAAGTGCAATTTGGCAAGTAGAATCCAAATCAGACACCATTTCCATTCATATTTTGGTTACATCCAAGTTCAACAGAACCAACATAATGTTCATATACGCTAACTCTAATAAACACATCTGGATATCACACCAAAATACAGCATAGAAAGCAAGAATTATAGTAAAACTGTCTGACATCAATGAAGATGTATTAACCGTCTTAACAGAACATGCAACAGAGAATATGCTTTTGCTGGCAGTTTACTGACACTCCTTCTAATTGAAATGCCTTCCCTTGTTACACATGCTCTGGGCATTCTATCACACACCTTAATTAGTCAATCACAATACACTGATGTCCATTAAGTCAGTATAAGTGCCCAGAGCATAAGTACATAGGTTAGAGTCTTTTCTCCTGACTCTCTGAGATCAGGTGACTGGGGAGACCAGTGCATCAATTTAAAAAACATGTTTGTCTTTACAGTGTATCAAGTGAATTAATTAAAGTACATCATTTGTAGAATACAAAAAGTAACTTAATTTCAAGTGAAATAACAAATAGTGATGCTGAATAGTTTAAATAGAAATAGTATAGAATGCATAGAAGCGGCTACCAGTGTAAATTGTTTCCTATAGTTTCATGCAGTAAAGTTGCAAAACTGTGTGGCCTGTAGAGAAGCAAAATGCTGTCGGAGACTCCTGCATACAGAAACACGTTCACATTTTCACACTGTGCCCTGCTCTGTGCTAGAAACACACAATCAATTTCTTCCTTCTATAAGTGAAAAGAAATTACAAATGCCGGGCAATAAAGCACGATCTAAGCAGATGAACTGATGTGAGATAAATCATATCATGTAAAATGAAACATGATAATGGGGGTTATTTTCAAAGGAGATCTGCAGGAGAAATAAATTCATTTGTCACTGTAGCCAATAGAATAAAAGCAGCAGATAGTGTCATTTAATTGAATCCTTCAGCAGATCTGACAGTGGGTTTTGTTGAAGATGTTTCTTCACATTGATTTATGACACCATATGTTTTACCTAAATTGATCAGAGGTGTATAATTCTTCAGCTGCTTTCTTCTCAAACATATTTAAATAACATTGGTTAGAAATAGTATATATCTCCCCTTGTAAACCTTGAATATAACACCTCTCAGCTTAAGTATTATTACATAAGTAATTCTAATGTTAAGAGGCAACTTCATACATCTCAGTTTATTTATATTTTTGATGTGGCCTTATTATATTTCTTGTATGATTGAATTGTATTTGGAGCAGAGAGAAATAGGCTTCTTAATTATGTCAAAGAGAGAGAAAAAGAGTGAGATCTTGCCTTAATGGACTTCACTGTCTAATTAACTGGGGAACTAGCATGCAAAGCGTTCAATAGAACTTCCAACATAGATTATGCAGTTGTTTGACTCTGTTCATCACATTATTATCATCACCATCAAAGAGAATATTCAGAGATCAGCTAACATAATGAAACCTGAGTGTGACAGAGATGATAAAAAGCTATCCACTCATCAAAGTAAATCCACATAAACTACAGCTTCCCTTGAAAAAGAGAGCCGCCTAATTAGAACTTGCTCCCTTTTCATGAATGTTATGATCTCCCAGTCTTCTGACAATGATGAAGATGAAGTTGATTACTTCCATTACTACTGAAAATAATACTACTAGTAATACAAATACTAATAATGCCAACAACACTGGATTGCACTTCAAGTTACTGTATAGTTTATATAATCTGAGCCATGGTCTGCATTTCGTAGCTCTTAGTACCTTAGTTCATACTTTATTTCACTCTGAAATATATAAATATATATGCTGTAAAACCTAATGCAGACCAGTAATTATTAATTTAGAAGAAGGCAGCAAAGTGAAATACTTGTCTTACAAAATATAGGAGCTTTTTTTTTTATAAGGAAATGTTCAGTGTCAGGCTTTTCTGAGTCTTGCTAACATTATCTCTGATGGACTCGTGTCTAATATAGACAAATCCCTATCTTCAAGAAACTCAGCTTGATCTGACAAGCAGAAACAACGTACTTCGTTTCTGCAATCGCTCTGCCTCCGGTTGGAGCTGAGTGATTCTTTTAACACTATCTGTACTAATCTTTACTAACAACAACAACAATAAGTAGAAGATACTATAAGATAATAAATACAAAATGTATTCCAACATTCAAAAACTGTAAGAAATCATATGTTTATACATACATTTACAGCTCTGGAAAAAATGAAGAGACCACTTAACATTGATTTCTGAACTTGGAGTGGTCTCTTCATTTTTTCCAGAGCTGTATATTAATAAAAAATGTAATTAAATAAATATTCAGCAATGCAAAAGTCAACATTACGAAGTCTTTCCAAGTACTATGCATTTTTTATTCGTTACATGGGCTGTGCCTCATTGCGCAGACCAAAGAAGAAACCAGCTATGAGGCATTTTATGTCTCCATCTCTTCTAAAGAAGTGGTTCCTGAGAACATGAGACAAGATATGTTGTGCTCATTCCCCACAGACATATCCCTATACCTTAACATGAACTCCCCTGTCTCCATGTTATTTTTAAATGACTAAATACAAGAAGTGTGTTTTAACTGCAGCTGAAGAGGTAACACAATGGCATAGCAATAGCTTGCCAACAGATACCACACAAAACCACAAGAGATAATCTAGAAATAAATGTATTGTAAGGTCAACATGTACAGTTAAACGTATTGAGAACAATTTACGATGGATCATTTTTGTAATACTAGAATACATGTAGAGTGACATTGAGATGGTTTTCAAAAAGGGGTTAAAGTGGGGCGGAGGTTGTGTCAGTGGCACTTGGCTGGGGCTATGTTTCATTTCACTGCCATTATCCCCTCTTCCTCGCCCCAAACTGTATTTTCTGAAAAGCAACAGGTCATTTGAAATGTATGAACTCTCATCTAAACGGCTTAGCAATCTATCAAACATGACCCTTGGGCACGTGTGGCTTTTTAAGGTTAACTGGACTTATAGTAGACATCACCAGGTAAAATGTGAATCCATTACTGCTATAATTAGTTTAGTTGAATTAGGCTTTAGAAGAAATATGTTTCCTCACTTTGGTCATGAGCCTTTAAGAAGCAGAAAGCAAATGCTAGTTCATGAAACATGCTCTATCATTACAGAAACAAACAATATTGAAAAATTTTACGTATCCTGGAGGGATTCTGAATTTATCACTTTGTTGTTGTTATTTGAATCTTGTTAAGCTCTAGGAAATGTATATTGTAGTATTTCTACAATATACTTGTACTACTGGATTCACTGATTTCAATAAAACAACAGATAATAAGAGAGTTAGTCAGGGTCTATAAGCAACAGATCTTCTCAGAGCAACAGCTTTAACAAGCACAGCCCTGTGTTTGGTCTCACTTTACTACTACCACTACTACTACTTCTCCTCTCCCCCTTGGGAATCGAGGCACCCCTAATTATCTCCTTGCCCCCCATGACCATCTCCCCTCAATCAAGCCACACACACTGTTTCTGCACGGGGCCAACCTTTGAACCCAGAAACCACAAATTCCACAATATAATAGAAACATGTTTCTAAACAAAGTTATATTCCGTGATTAGTATTCGTTTTGTGAAAAGTGTGTGTAATGAAAGACTGCATGATAGCCCATAATGATGATTAACCATGATGTTATATAACCACTTAACTCTAAATCTCTCGGTGCAAAAACACTGTATATATGGGGATGTAGGAGGCAGAGTTAGGGGAGGTAAGATAATTAAGTTTTATTACTAAAACTCTACAGCTGTGTGCACTGTTAAGGGCTTACAAGATCATACAGTGTATACTTTAAATTCATGGCCTCAGTCAATGTAAACACTGATGCATGCGATGTACTTAACTTTATTCTTTCAGTGGCAGCTCCCATATCAATCCCCACAGCTATAGGATCAGCATTAATGATGGATCATTATGCAGGAGATTTCCCTATTTTCATCTCATTATCTGCAAGTCTGCAGCATGAGATGTCAGCCCTTAGAACCTCTGTCAGTTAAATTACCCTTCTTACTAAGTTGTGTAGCCTATGCTGTTGCCCCTGATAAAATATGAAGCCCTTTGCGCAATGTAATCTTTTGTGTGTGTGTGTGAGAGAGTGTAAATGAGGCATACTACAGATGCCCTGCAGGTTATTAGTTCAATATTATTGTTATCTTACTTTAAATTCATTTAAATGCTTGAGGCCACACCTGAGGATGCTATGGCATGTAGCATTTTACAGAAAGGCCGATATGAAGGAAAGGAAATCCTCTCCTGCTAAAAGAAAATCAGTCGTCACCCATTTGTTTCTAGAATCCCACGGGAAGATGACTAATATGGTAATTGCATAATGCAATGTTTTATTCATTCAGGAACATTGTTCGCTTGTGTTTTGGCTCCCAATGTACCACTTTTACCACTTAGGCCACAATTGGAACCAAGCTTTTCTCATTTCCAATATGTTGTTCTTTTCTCAAGGTAATTGATGCTGATTAAGGAGTACTTTGATTTATAACATGAGTATACTCAGAACTCTAAATGTATTTAAACTGAGCAAGAAACTGTCAACATCTGACAACTTTAGGGCATTATTAGAATAAATAGTGGTGGTAGAAGATGACAGCTTTTGGAATTCTCTAGAAGGCACACATAATACAAAAAATATGTACAAATGAATTGTAAGTGTAATATAATTATATTTAGAAAACATTTCAATAACGGTGGCAGTTGATCTATTTCACAGATAAACAATTATTTCACTCTGCAATAGAGAGGATACAGGCTTTTTAGTATAAATGCAACACTTTATTGATTAAGTCAAAGGTTAAATGGTCAATAAAAACAGAAACCACACATGTCAACAAAGTCAAATCTGTTTCACAAGACAAACAAAAATGTTTAAAATTCTATGTACACCATGTATCTTGGTATTCTGATCCTATGGAAATAAAACCATTTACTAGTCATAGAGTCAGCAAGGCTCATTGGTATGAACAGCTTGCCTCTTGCTGGGTTGACTTGTACCTTTCCTAAACTGTGTTTCATGTTACAACCAAGTAATATAACTAGTTGCAGAAAATATAAAAACACTGGGCTGCCAACAAAACATAATCTTAGTATATCTGAGCGCACCAAAGCTAACCAGCTAAAGAGACAGTCAGTTGATAAAAACATTTTCACCTACACAGACTTTTAGACATTTGGTTAATATTAAAACAAGACAAAACAAACAAATTATAATAATCTTCCTTTGGTGAATAGGCACTGAACAAGTAATCATTACACAATAACCTCATGCTTATTCAAATGGCCTTGAAAATGAAAATGTCATGTTGTTGTTTGTGTTCTCCACGAACTAATAATCTTGAAATTAGAGAGACAATGTGACCTCAGTCGGTCTGCACACATCCTTAACTCTTTTCAGAATCCAGTTATACTAGACTGGTACAAATAAACTAAATGACGAAAACAGCTAATTGGGTGTGATCGAAGTACAACAGCTGTCTTAAACAGCTTGAAGCACCAGATGATAAAATGATTAAGTTTTACTGGCAAAGCAAATACAGCAATTGTAATATTATGATTCACTCTTTTAGGTAATTAATCGAACCGAGAGGGAGTCGTGTAGATAAACATGACAACATAGAGTAGACATTTGATGCCAGATTTCCTTTTACAATAAGGTAGCTGTAGGTCTGTTCTTACCCATGAAATATAGAGAAAAAGACATTGCCTGACCACAGTAAATAAATAAGTTGATAACTTGAGCAGTCTAAAGACTAGCACTGACCAAAAGACATTTCAATCAGAATTGTAGAAGAATATTAGGCAGCTAATATCACTTGAATATTTAATAAAGACTTGACATCTAGATCCGTTATCAAATCCCCATTGGTGTCTGCAAGGCAGCTGATATTAAAATGATTGCAAATTTGTCACCAATTCTCAAGACAACACTGAAACATTGTTTAAATCATGAGTCTTGGCAACTGCTTTGTTGACAGGAGGGTATAATGAGGCTCTCTTTCATATTATAACAACCTTTTAGGTAACAGATACCGTCTTAAATACATAAAGAGCAGGGTGTTAAATAGTTTCCTAGCATCATACATCACACTACTTCCTGTTTGAAAAGCATCGCCGTATTTCTTATTTGTATGACTTCCTATCGTTAGAGAACAAGCGAGTACAGCTTTCATGTCTGGTTCATTCAGCGATGCTCATACCGATCTCCAGGGCATAAATATAAATGCAAACAGTTTTAATGAGCACGGGCCACAGTCTGTGTATGGAATAGCAGGGCCTGGCAGCAAACTTACAAAATAATGTTGTATCTGGGGGAATAAACAGCATTATTTGATTAAATATATTTTTGGTGTCAGGCCTTTAAATGTAGTTTACATAACTGAAGCAGCAAAGCAAAGATTGCAATGCTGCACAGATGAGTCACTCTGCCATCCATTTTAGGTTTTGTCACCTGGCTTGTGGTCAGGTCACTCTCAAAAGGACATTCGTTGACATTCACTAACAAATCCAATTTGAACCAATCAATCCAGCAGTGTTTATTCAATTTAAAACTGGGGGTGGGATCTTTGAGAATTAAAAATTATATTCTGACAAAAAAATGCGGGATGTTATTAATGATGTTGGTTTTTCAGTACTTACTTACAACCTAAAGAATGTGAATTCTGATTAAATACAACCCGACGTTATAAATTACCAGTTTTAACAATAAGCCTGATAGGTTTTCATTAGTAATTTGCATGACACCATCTCAGGGAGTCAGTATTGATTGATGCACTGGGCAGACTACAATAAAAAAGGAATTTACACAGTTTTAAAGGTTTTCTTTAAGACCGTTTTGGTCCACTGGATGATATTTCAGGATTAATGCTGCTGAAGCAGTACTTGGCACCATTTATCTTCTTTCTTCACATAAACAGGAATGTGTCATAAAATGGAAGAAAATATAGGATCTGGGAGGCAGATGAAATTGTAAATAGGAATTACACCCTCCCACAAGGAAAGGCAATAGCAATTTATTTCAAATTAAGCCTTTAGATTCGCATATGCTTAGGGAATGCTTCTTAAAATCTCTCCTTGAGCCCCATCCTCATTTCACAAAAAGTCTGGTACAGCAACCTATTGAAATACATATCCCAATCAGACAACGACTAGTATACTGTGGATTGTTTTCACTTCCCCTTTTATACGAAACTGTTTGCTGACAAAGTGTAACCTGATGGCTTTTAAGACCTTTTTTTAGGAAATCAATACACGACAGCTCAATACTGGCAGTTCACTATAATCAGTGCATTACTGTTCTTTTTTTTCCTGTTGTTGTTTTTTTAACCGTAAACTGAACATGGATTATGCGTTGTACTTCAATAGTTATGATATATTATGGAAATTGCCACACATTTCATATACAAGGTCCTGTGAGCAAAAGCAGTGATGCAGAATGGAAAGCTCCATGTATATCGGTGTAAACATTTTTGTGAATTAAACTGTGGCATAATGGGCACTTCCTTATGCTCAGAAAGCATTCCCAGATGTCACCCACACTTTCCTCTTCTAATGCGGTTTTAAGTATTTTCATTGTTTTCTGTTACATCTGGTGCTGCAGTATTTAAGTAGATCAGAACCTTTCCATTATTTGTGTATAACTAACAGTAAAATTCAACATTTCATATCCCAAAGCTGTCACTCAGCAGAACAGCTCACCTATCATCTACCATTTGAGGAACAATTTGATATCTTCATGTCTCTGTAGTCTTCACTCGACTGATTCTATATCTCTCGAATTCCCTAATTCACATGTAAAATATCAAGCTGGTATGCATTTTTTGTGTGTGCTTTGTTGCAGCTTACTTTTTAAATGTACTAAGAAGAAAATACAGGCTGATGGCTGAACTTTCAGAGAACATGTGCTGTATTCCACTTAAGGAAAGAACGGCTTCAATGAAAGGAAAAAAAAACAATAAAAAAATGTTGATATTTGGGTCATGCTTTTACAGCGTGGTTTACATAAATGTTGAAACCACTTCATAATTTATAATGGCACTCCACTGTTCATCTGACAGTGTGGTAAGTGGTATGGAAGAAACTCATAAAAAATTATGGATAACTGGTGCACATAGACATAGACAAAAAAAACTATAAAGGCAGACATTTATTCAAAAACATAAAGAAATGTAACAAGAGAAGCTGCATATTCTCAGCACGAGCATGAGAGAGTACACACACATACAAACATCATCCGACAGTGGATCAAAAAATGGCTGTTGTTGATGGTGATAATGATAAAAAAATACATACAGGTACACTTCTTTTGAGTGACACACCCATAAATACTTTATATATAGATAATTAAGGTCTACAAGCATGTTTCACATACGTTTTATTTTTATTCATGATTATATGAGAGAAAAAGTAAAGTAATTGTAAGATTTTTGCATTTTTTATGTGAGGTGAAATAACATCAGTATCATTAAGCTGCTAACCCCATTGAAAATCATACCACTTATGTATAATTTATATATAATTATATATATTCTCTTGTAATGTTAACGGTGACATCTATTATTTATTTTCTCTTGGACAACCATAACACAATGATATATATTCAGTGACATTTGGGTATTATGCAACTACTGGTATTATGTATGTTACATGCTCCATATTCACTTCAATAGGCACAGCACAAAAAATGATAAATGGAGTTGAAAATAAGAAAAGACATTATATAAATACTGATATGTACACAGAACCCCTATCTTTGATTCAGTCTGCACATTAGTACAAATTACACACATTATATAGCTTTTTAAGATTGCGCCAAAGAGCACAACTACTCTATTAAAACAATATTTTTGATTAATTAAATGTGGGTATTAAATACATTTTACTGGGCCTGTATAGAGGCAACTATAACTATAAACTATAAAACTATAACAGTAGGCACTAGATGGCTGTGCTGATTGGCCAAATTATACCACGTGTCTCAATCATGTGTCTTTCATGCGTGGTGACGTATTAAAAAAAAAATATCAACATGAACTAGCAGCATGGCGGATGAGGAGCTGGTGCCGAAAAAAGACTCAACATCAGATGTGTGGCAGTGGTTTGGCTACGTACAGTCAGACATTTCTCAGAGAAAAGTTATCTGTAAACTTTGTCGAATAACGGTCGGCTCTTCTGGAGGTAATATGACAAATCTTTTCAACCACCTGAAAAGGAAGCATCCGAAGGCACATTCCGAGAGTGTTTCACTCAGGTCGGTACAACCCCACTCATCTGTATCTCACGAGGTCCCGAAACAAACACTTATCACTGACCGACATATTAGAGCAGTCGAAAACATACGACACAAGCAGCAAACGTTGGAAAGAGGTGACGGAGGCGGTCACATTCTACTTAAATCATTGATATCATATTATCTATTGGCTGTGATTGCCACTTGAAACAGAATGTTTATTTTTCAGAAATTGAAAAGTGCACACCTTTGTGTTGTTTATATTTTATTACTGCGATTTCTGAGTACTTTAAGATCTTGTGTTATTTAATGTTTATCCATTGACTGCTGATCACAACTTTAATATTTAAAATAAAGTTAAACTCGGGCCATTTAATGACCATTTTGACAACTGATTCTTTAATTAATGTTGTGTTTTACATTGTACAAATAGATAAATCCATAGGCGTGTTCCATTCTGGATATTCTCTATAGTACATCTAAAATTGGGAAGATCATGATTCAGATTGTGGATCGTGATTATGTGTTATAAGATCATGATATGATTTTTTGGGAAGATCGCCCACCCCTACCTAGGAGTCACCCTCGATCCTGCGCTCTCCTACACTTAGTACATCACCACGCTGACACGCACCTGCAGATTCTTCCTGAACATACGCCAAATCTGACCCTTCCTCAACTACTCGACTCAGCTGCTCGTCCAGTCCCTGGTCCTCTCCCGCCTGGACTACTGCAACTCCCTCCTGGCCGGCCTGCCTGCAACAACTACCCACCCGCCCCAGCTCATCCAGAACTCTGTGGCTTGTCTGGTATTCTCTCTGCCCCGATTCGCACACGCTACTCCACTGCTCCGCTCCCTCCACTGGCTCCCGATACCGGCACGCATTCAGTTCAAGACGTTGACCCTCACCTACCGCTGTCTCGACCACACTGCACCGAACTACCTTCAGTCCCTAGTCTCCATCCTCTCCAGGCCCAGGGTTTATGTTAGCCAGCAAATGCCGGCTTTTCGCCGGTATCACGTGTAGTTGTCCGGCAGATGAAAATATCAACAGCCAAAATGTCTGGTGGGAAATATGCCAAATAAATAAATAAATAAATAGATTAATAGCATATTAAATAGCGTAATATTGTATGACCTATAAGATATGTTGCCAAGATACCAGCGAGCCTCTGCCGTCACAGTAAGACATTTCTGAGTGTTTGGTCATGTGAGATGCAGTGAAACGGTCATCAGGAAATTCGAGGAAATCTATCCTGCCTGGGCAAAGCTGGGAAAGACTGCCAGCACAATTCCTGTGTCCAGTGTGCCTGCAGAGCGTGGATTCTCGCTCCAGAACAGGATAAAAACAGCCCTGAGAAAGGTGACGAGGTTGATGAGAATTGCAGGTGCCGAGGGGCTGGATGGCTTCAACTTTGCACAAGCAGCGGACCACTTCTATTCAATGAAGTCGCGCCGGCAAATAAATGGGAATTTGAAAAACACAGAACTCGGACCGACCAGCCTATTATTTTATTTTTTAGACCTAACTGCTTCTTAATTTAACTTATTTTCAAGTTATTTAATTTGACAGGCTTGGAATGCAAAGAGACATACATTTAATGTAGACTAATGTCTTTATTTAATTAACAATAGCATTGCAAGGCTATTGGTTTTATTTTATTGTTTTAGCATATCAGTTCACAAAGTTTGTGAAGAGTTCATTCTGCAGCCATATTGGACATAAAAAAAAAAAAGTGTAGCGTAAACTCTGTCCAGGCCGCTGCGGTCCTCTGGTGCCAAAAGACTAACTCTGCCTCCTCTCCACTCCCCTTCCTCCAGAGCCGCTCCTTCTTATCCCTGGCCCCTAAGTGGTGGAACGACCTTCCCACTGATGTCAAAACAGCAGAGTCCTTGACCTCCTTCAGACGTTTACTCAAGACACATCTTTTCAGACAGTTCTTGTAATTTAGCCATTTACTCTCCTGTAAGATAACACCTATACAATGTTTTATCATACTACTTGTCTTGCATTACTAGTACTCGTATTGTTTATTTTGATTTCCCCTATGCTCCCTTTTCCTTGGCCCTTGATTGTGACCTAACATCTTGTCTGCACTCATCAGCTTTTACAATCCAGGATGTAAGACCTCATATATTGTATACACTTGTGTAAATTGGAATTTGTAAAATGTATTATGCTTTGAATTGCACTGTATTACATAAATTGGAATTTGTAATATGTTTTATGCCTTGAACTGCACTGTATTTTTGCACTTTGTATTGTGCTTATATTTTGTACGTCACCCTGGATAAGGACGTCTGCTAAGAAATAAATAATAATAATAATAATAATAATAATAATAATAATAATATATTTTTTAATCAGAGTCAGAGATGTAAGCCTGACATGCATCCACTCCTCCGTACTAAGTGGATTTGAATTCAAACTGTAGTTTGTTTGCAAGCAAGTAAAACAAATCTGCAAATGTATTGTTCATTTTCAAGTGCACTCTTAAACCAATCTGACCATATGGGCTAGGTGTAAAAAAGCCTTTAAAGGAACAAAGCAAAATGACACTAATGAGTTCCCCCCAGGTAATAAGTAGGATAAGATTATAGAAGTCTATCAAGAGGTTATTTTATTTATATTTTCTCATTCACAACAAGTGACATTGTAAGCAAGAACAACAACAGAGGATTGTGCTATTTGAGAATAACAAGCCAGAAATTAACAATAAACAACAAGAAGGTCCAGAGGACACATAGTAATGTGTTCTGTATTACAATGAAAATGCAAAACCAGAAAAATAATCCCACTGCAGACACAATGTGCTAACACCTTGGGAAGGTTAATATCACAGTCACAGAGGAGAAGATTACATAATTGTCTTGTCAAGAAACCGCAGAGTGAATGTCTTTGTATTAGAATTAGCAAAGCCTATTCTCTTCACAAATGTCAATCACTCACTGTTACAGTCTCAAAGACGATTCACATTAGGCTGTCCATTACAATTTCTGCTGTCTATAAGTCTATAAGTGCTGCACCGCTTCCTATTTAGTCAGTCCCTGACAACTATTAACCTCTACTGAGATGCTGACCCCAGTTAAACCTCATACACCATCTTCCTGTTTTCTATCACTAATTCAACAGGGATTAAACACAAGCCAATATGTAATATCAGAGATTATTTCGTTCCTGGGACTCCAGGGCTGAAACCTCCCAATAAAAATGTTGACAGCCATCAGGATTTTTCTCTCAAAATGTAATGTCTAATACTACACTAGCTCTGTTTTTCCCAGAGCCAGACATAATCTGTGACACATGGAAACAGCACTCTTTCATTCATGGCTTGGTCATGTCCTAGACTGATCCCTTTCCTGACCTCAATTTTCAGAACCTGCTCAGAAGTCACATCAAGTCCCGTTTACTCTGTTCAGCTGACCCAATACTACATGTTGCCCTTGTACAAGTAACAGTCAGATGCCCTACTATCTGCTGCTTTATCGGCCAGATATCTCATTCCACTGAATTGGAAAGTCAACTTCCAACTAGCTCCCGCTTTTTCTTTCGTTCCGTAGATCAGGGATGTCATGCAGTCTCTTACACTGGAGAAAATGAGACATGCGTTACATTGATGTACAGTGAGTTTCCAGCCTGTATTGGTAGGCTTTTGTTTCAGGAGACCTTTTCTCCTGTGAAATCTAGTAAAAATATATCTTTCTTAGTTTCCTTTCTTCATTTCATTGTATTTTATATCATAATCTTTATTCATTCATTTATAAAAATCTATACAACAAATACAATGAGTACTAACTGAATTGCCTTTATCTGACCTATATTCAGAGATAAAAAGAATAAACATGTTTTATCCAGTGATTTAGACATACCCGCTTTCTCAACCTACATGAACAATTTGGACATATTTATACTGACAACGTCTTCCAGCAACGCTTGAAGACACGAAAAAGTTTCATGATCTCATTTATAAACCAAAAAAGGAAAAAAAAAAAATCACTCCATTGTGCATGATGTCATTTAATTTAACTTCTATATAATGTAGTCATGTAATGCTATTCCACATATGGTGGCATTTTGTCAGAGATAAAGCCATGCTTCACTGGCCTAAGAGTCTGTAAGTGTTTCCTCTCTCTTTGTCAGTGTAAATCCAAATTTAGTCATGGCTGTCTATAGAGATGCAGTGATACATAGAAAAAAAGCCACTGCGTCCATCACTCAAACTGAGACCCCATGTATTTTCTCACACCTTTCTGAGCTCGAATCCTTTAAACCTTCCACCAACCTAAAGGTAATCTGATGTACTCTTTTGCCTGTCATTATACTAATGTGTTTCCAAATGGGAAACCGAAAAGGAGATTTTAATGCCATTTAAGTTGAAGAGAACCTTTTCATTTCCTTTTCTGCACAGCATTTGCTTTTGTGAAATTAAACTTACACTGGCTGCATTTACAGACAGAAGAGCAGGATCTGACATAGCTTGTTACTGTCAAACTCTATAAGCTTTTAATTTGGTGTAGCTCTATATATAAAGAATATTAAATAACAAAAAGTGGACAGAAAGACACCAGAACACTCTTACAGTGCTCTTTTGCTACATTATGTATAACTGAGGTAGGAATATATTAATAAGTCAGACAAAAACTGTTGAAATTCCATGAATCTTATATTAAAACAGGTTTTCCAAATCTTTTCTTTTGACCTTTCAAAGGACTCTATGTTAAAGTTATGACAGTTTGCACAGTCATTCCTCCTGACAGGGTTTCTGCATTTTGAGATGCATGGACTGCAAATGCTGGATATCATGTTAAGTGGGATGCAGCCGGTACACAATGACTTTGAGACTTTGCATAAGGTGCATTATTTATAAAGCCTTCAATCAATGATCAGGGAAAGCTGGTGCCTGTCTCATATCCCAGCAGTTCTTTAATGGAATATCATATGCAAGGCATTAAGGACAGAGTGGTTTTAATTTGAAGTAGGCATTGCTTAGCACAAAAGTAACAAAACAAAAACAGCACACCATCTGATGTAGATATCTGTCTGTGTACAGCATCTCCTACAAATCTTTCAGGCGAAAGTCATTGTGTGTGCAGGTCTATTATGGATTAGGACGGGAAATCACGTTATTTCCTGACATCATACTGTGAGACAGCTAAGCTTTGAGTGGATCCCAATCAGCAGTGCAAATCTTATTAGAGGACCTAGTTTAGGGTGTTTCTCTTAAATTACCTTCTATTATCCAGGTTTAATTGATCATAGATATTGATGTCTTCATTTTAAACCCGGGGGATCCTGTGGTAGAGAGCTACTTAGTTTGCAGTCTCTGTTGACAAGCATTTGCAGTGGTTATGGAGACCTGCTTTTTAGTGTAAACCCCTTGCTGCTGAGATGCTCATTTGTTATTGGATATAGAGGGTGGCTGACCATTGTACACAAGGTATGTGTGGATAAACTGAACATGCACAAGAAAACATACAATATATTCTTGCAAGTGAACATCCAAAACCAGTCTTACAGCAATATTTTAAATGACAGAAAATATTGAAATGAAAATCAGGCACAAACCAAAAACAAAACATTGCTATGGTATGTTTTATTTAAAAAAAGCCATTATCACGAACTATAAAAATGTACACTTGCTGAATAATGTCTCATCATAATGGGCTTTGTCATTTTTTTAAGAAGCAAGATACTCCATTGGCACTTTCAAGAAATAACATGTTCCTTAATGAGATCTTTACAGGCAATCAAAATGTGATTATCAATTCATGAAAAGGTTTACATTATGAATAACAATAGTAACAAAGCTTAAAATAAGCAACACAAAATATAATTATATTTTACTAAAACATAATTAAAAGAATTAAGCTTTTCAAAAGACTGCAATTTAGATTTGTATCAGAAACCCTCACCCTGCAACTGTAATTACCTTACTTATCTCCTATTTGCTTAATTGAATATATTTACATATTTATTGAAGAAGTAAGACCAAAGATGTTCGTTAGGATTGCTTTGCTAGACTCTTACAAGTGACACAGTTTGTGATGCATTCATTAAAATTTGTCACTGCATAATATTAGAACTCACCTCTGGAAATTGTTAAAAAAAAATCTGAAGTGAATTCAGTAGAATTTCTTTAGTTATTAATGTTATTTGTTAGTTTTTTCTAACTGCCGTGTAACATTTTTGAACATTAAAATGTCATAAGGCTTTCATAGATATAGTATTTTGTATGAATGTCATTAATAAGTCATAGAACACAGTAATTTAATTACACAAAAAGAAAGATCTATAACAATAGGACAGTAAATAATAAAACAACCAATACAGACCAGCAAATTGAGACTAATTTTGATCACTCATTAACAACACAGCTATTTAAAATAACCGTTTTATCAATAATGGAAGAAGTAGACTACACTTTGAACACAATTCCAGTAAAAATAGGTAACTGTTTAGGTTTGACTATGTTGTCTGCTACATTTACTTAAGTCTCTCAATGACATGTAATATTCTCCCACTGGTCCCTTTACAAAGTGAAAATGCTTTTTTACTTTTTTTTTTTTTTTACTCTCTTGCTTCAAGCAACCTTTTAAATTACAACCTGAGATATTGTAACATAATTCCATTTCTTTTTAACATTTGCACTTCTTAATTTTGTTCTTTGAATTATTTGTCCAACTTGCAGCTACATATGAACTTAAAGGGGTCCAACATCTGATTTATATAAATGATACCCTATGGCACAGTAAAAGAATTTCAGCCTGTTTTATATCTAATAAATACTGTGATTAAACAGTCCGTTTCATGAGCATAGTAGGCTTTCAACGGCTCCTAATACTTATCATGAATAATAACCACATTATTGGCAATAAGAATGGAATCATAAATGTCTCACTGATAACTAACAACTACATCTCATGGTTAAAATGAATGTGATTAATTAAAGTGAGCTGGGAAAAAGACCATGAGCATATTCTACAGTTACATCTGTAATGGTAAAATAAATAAGCATTTAGATGTCATACTCAATTAGCTAATTCATTAATATAATGTTTGTAAAACAGACTTTCAGGATTTCTGGATGGTTTAGAATGATCTCTTTGAACTCACGAATTGCCACTAATATTTCCTACATGTCTTCTCAACCCTGAGGTCGACAAAATACATATTTTTTTAGCCATCTACATCACTCGAGCAAAAATTTAAACTCGAAAATAAACTTCCCATATATTATGCAATCAATTTTACTACTGTAGCTGATGAAGCGTTCATATTGATGGCAAGTGACAAATGCTATTTTACATGTTTATGTGTACCACTCAGAGCCCGGTAAAACAGCATAAGCATAAGCCGTCATGAAGTTTATATCGCAAGCAAAATATATAAAGCAATGAAATAAACTGATACATTATAACAAGTGAAGCAGTACTAGTAACTCTCGTTTTGGACATTTCACATACTTTGTCTTATGATTATAAAATTATCTTTCCCCTTTCACAGAAAATCTGCTGAAACCAGGGCTGCTTTTTCAGCTGTGTCTAAGCATTATTGTCCTCACTGGGTAACTTTAATAGCCTAGGCAGTGCAGCAGTGGATAATGTAATGTCTCAGTCTTTTTAAGACATTTTCCTCATTTTTCTACATTTTCTCAAACCATCTGCCATTTAAAGCTTGTTTTGGTTTAATAATTCAAACTGACGTGATGACAAATGCTTCACACATTTAAACACTTTAAATATTCAACTAGTGCTCTAATTTACCAATATCAGACCTTAACATATAGATATTTTTTATATGTACACTATTGGTAAAAATAACTTTTCTGGTAGTAAAAGCTGCACATGCATTATGTGTTTCATGTATGTTAGCAGCATATTAATCAATGTGTAAATGTTTGTTTTCTAGCTGTAACGTAAAATAATGCGGGGAGGGTCTCATGTAAGTCTAAAAGGGATTATAAGATATTATTTAATTACATTTGAATTTAGGGCTGGTATAAGGTGGCAGCTGCTATCTATAACTTGTCATGTTGCTATCAATGTCGTATTTTTTTAAGAACTGGTATAAGACTGGGGAGCAGATGGGAGGATGTATACAAAGCTTCAGGATACAGCAATTTTTTGCAGGCAGATGAGATCTCTTTTGGTTTATGATCAGAATAATGATTCCTATGTGGGATTTTAGCATTACTCAATAAAGAAAGAAAAAACAACAACTGTACTTTGTTGTATTACAATATATTATTTCAAAGTCAGCTATTGCATTCCAGAAAATGCACAAAATACTAACAGCATAGTGAGCAAGTAGGTTTATCTACTGTACCTTCAATGTCTGGCTCCAACCCAGATCTGTTGCCTCCTTCATCACACTATCTCTGGAAATAGAAAAAAATGTCATGGTAAGAGATTTAAATGTTTTCCTTTCTGACTTTCAGCACGTCGTAAACACGCTGTTGAGAAAACGCAATCTTGTGAGAAGACAGTTATATAATTCTGGCAGGACTCCTCAATAGGGTATAGACGTGGGGCTCACTGGACCAATAAGCATGGCTGCTTGGGTGGTTCCTGGTTATGGATTGTTTCCCAATGGCATTTATTGCCCCCTGCCCCCTGGTAAACTAGCATATGGTATTTTTTTTTTTCCTGGAAGAACTAAATGTAAATTTCTCCCTGGCATGCTAGATATAAAATATATGTTGTAATCCTTTTGCATCTTCGTATTACACATTTACAGTGCATCTCGAGAAAAAACATTTAGAAAATGTATAGGTAAACACTTTTAGAAAAGTACAAGAATTTCAATGGACTTAAATAAAATAAACAAAAAAAACATGATTAGGTTTAACTAAGAAAAAGTGAGTGAATATGGTTATGACTATTACAGTTTCTGGAAATTAATTAACATGACAGAATATCTCATGTTGTGAAATAAACGTTAATTCATAAGAAGGATATTGCCCTGTCCCTTTCAGGGCTCTGTGGGGATTAAACAAAATCAGCATTAATTAAAAAAAGGAAAAATACAAGATAGATTAATTATTTAATTTAAAATAACCTATCAAACTAAATTACAGTCAGTCGATTGACATCACTGTAAAGCTACAGCTATAGTAAGACTTATAAAAACGTATAATGTTGATTTCAAAATGGCAAATTGCTATTAGTATGGGAAAGAGGTACATAGCGTATAATCTGCAATAATCCAGTCATTGATGGTTTAAATAATAATTCTCTACTTGATAAATAGGTCTCTGTAGCTCCCTAAATATTTATATCATAATCATTTGCAGAACACACTGAATTTAATATTCACAATTTCATAATAGTCTGACCATCTGTGACTCCTTTTCATTTACATCCAGAGAGAGGCTGACATAAATGGCTACATGGAGGGCGTAGTACTTGCTTGTTCTGTATTTGGTGCAGACTCCCTGGGAATAGGAATTCACTGCCACCAAGTTCGAAGAGTCAGGGCAACTTTCCAGAAATCATAGCAACATCAATCTATGTCCTCTTCTGAACTGACATTGCTGAAACTACTGACATAAGCTCTTTTTCATAATACATTTGCATTCACACACATTTTGTGTAATAAAAGTCGTACAGTTTGTTTTCTAACAAATTTGGGTGATTAATGTCTTGTCATAGCGGGTGACTAGGCTTTTTACATAAATTATAAGAATGTCTAGATATGCTCAAAGAGATATTTGACATAAATGCCAGAAATAATATAGTGGTGCATAATATTTCCCCTAGAATGTCTTCATGGATTTTATAATCATTATTGTCACTGTCGTATGTGCTACACAGCATAAGCCCAATCCTCTTATTATTGTTCTAAATTTGATATGCATTTATATTGAGTCAGTAACACACTATATATATATATATATATATATATATATATATATATATATATATTATTTATTTTTTTTCTCATACGACAGCAATACAGTTACAGCATTTCCCAGTCACCTCATGGTTTAATCCATGAAAAAGGCTGTATCAAACATGTGCTACAGTATAGAATGGCACTGAAATATAATATCCCTAGATAAACTGTTGTTTTCTGTGCCCTGTGCTGAATATAGCCTAAAAGTATATGTATTAAAACTAATTAAAATTCTTCTCCTATAAATATTCCCAGAAGAAAACATGATTTGACTTCACCAAGGAAGTTTTTTTCAACTATTAATTGCTACTGACAAGCAATGGCTAGTGAAATGGAACTCTACCTCAATTAAAGGGAGAAATTAATCACATTTACTGTCATCACTTATGTCAAAGTGAGCTACTCAAACCCGGAAACAAGCCATAGATGAGATCCTTTCAGTATAAATTACGGCAAACAATAAATAAAACCAAAATAATCATAAATGTCCATTAACAACATGGTAGCACTTCAGTTTTACAATGCAGATGGCATTCTTAATTTAACATGAGATTCTTTAAACCAGTCAATGTCTGGAATGACAACTAATTACCTATTTCCAATTTTCAATTTTGATGCATTAAAGTGAAAACAATCAGACAAAGAGCCCATAAATGTAATTAAAATCATTGCTTCTTCTTGCAAGATAAACATGTGACCAGTGAGTAGTATGAAATTACCACTAACCTATCAATGCGGCTACTATGTGGCTTTGATTAAAGTCTTTAATGAAAGAATCCATAAATTACTAATGGCTCTACTTAAAATAGTTTTCTAGGTATCCTGAAATACATTGAAATACAGAAAATTCCTTTATTATTGTGGTTATGTCTTGCTCGTGTGGAAGACACCTGTACACACTTGGGATCAAGACCAGGATTTCCCATTCAAGGATTGCCGGGAAGACGGAATATAAAATATAAACATAAAATATCACAATATTTTTTCTAGTCTTAAAAATGCATCATGTTGCACAAGTACTTCAATACCATCAATAGTTCACTTCTTACAATTGTGCAGTCGATGATGTAAGGGTTATAGCAATGGTCTGTACATGTTGAGAACTTGCCTATGCAATTAAGCACTTCCAAGTGTTGTTTCAGAAAAAAATGTTTTTAAAACAATTGACGATATACATTATCTCTCATGCCATATTTTTACCATATTTTCGGTCTCTTCACGTAAACCTCATGAAGATAGTCTAAAGAGTTTTCTCTGTTCAAGGCAACAAACTGCAGAACAAAGATTGTACAGTATATACACGCTCCTGTTGTGATCCAGCCCACATCTGACTGAAACAAAGAGAAAGCCTTCTCTGTTTGGGGACAGGCAATAATTTAAATCCACATCAAGATGAGTGTTGAGTTTACAGATGCTGTGAGTTTCTTAATAACTCAACTTTAAAACAATGTGTGTTATTTATAGTGCATTAAAGTACACAATTTGTTTTAAGCTACCTTCCCCCAGGCTAATTACTTTAAAGCTTTTATTGTTTAATTGTTTTGTACTGCCTTAATCAATAGAACGCAGTAGCAAAAACACAGTTTAAAACAATATTTATCACTGAAGAATCCTCTACTGAATCACTATGTTTTTACACAATATAAGATCCTACTCATATGTCTGACACTGACTCAAGAATTGTTACATGGGTTAACAGCTAAAAGCCGACATGGGTAACATGCAGTTGAATGATTCCTTGGTAATTGAAATTCATTATTTTACCTTTAAAACATCAGAAAATTGGCTTTTTGTGCCAGAGTACCAAATTCCCTCATGGAGAGGCCAATAGCAATATACATACCTCTACTAATACCCTCTGGTAATTTACCCACACAAGTACATTTAATATAAGCACAATCAAAGTTTCAAAGCTCTGACACCCATTAGATTTCTATGTGCGTGGAGTAAGTGCAATGTTGCTGGATCATCAATCAATACATGTCATCATTCCAGAAAAACACGTCATTATGTTAGGAAGGTCATTAATAAGACCAACAAACAGTGTCAGATCCTGGATTAGGAAGCTTGACACCTTAATACCCTCATCAACATCTAATCTGAACATGTTGTAGGCTTACTCTTAATATCATGGTGAGACGTTTGTATATGCCACTGTTTAAGAATGTATTATTTTCAGTGACTATCAAAGCCTTCATTTGTACTATACAAGAGACTGTAATATGTGGACCGAGACAGTGAAGACACATCTGCTCTGCATTGGATTATTAACAATAATAGCAATAAAAAGCATATATCTGGTAAAATCTTCATAATTCAGGAGTAATTGTTTGCTTAATACTGCTGACAAAAAATAATAAGAATTCCCAATGAAAATTATGCACCACTGTACGCTAGATCATATTTTTAATTGCCTGTTTCATGAACTTGGCAGACAAATTGGTACTGTATGAAAATTAAAATGGCCACAAAACACTCTCATCCATTAAGAGCAGAAATTAGACGGCAACATTAAAAAACAGTTGCACGGACGGCTGAGATCTGCAGTGCAGCTCTTCAGCACAAGAACCGGTCGTAGCACACCGCACACAAACAATGTGACCTTGCAAAACACACATCACTGTCACCCAACACGGATTCATTTCAATACAATTTACCTTGGTAAGAAATTAATACATTACATTTGAAAAGCTACTGCCAATACAGTTAATCATTCTAAATCCTATGCATTCCGTAAAATAATAAATGCTCCACTGAATACTATTAAGTACCAACTGTTGCCTATTTATGAAAAGCAATTAATTGAATTAACTGTTTGCCCTAAAACTCTTTCAACATGTTCAGAAGCTGGGAAGTATTGATCCAGAATGACATGGATTTAGTATATCTTCAGGGACTTCAGACAGATAAAAATGAATGACATTTGACACCAAGAGGTGACAGAATGTGCTAAAAGCTCACTGAGTGAATTATAACACAACCATATCACATTTGGAATATGAAAAACAAAGAATTGCAGATTGAATAGATAGAAAGTTAGAAATATATGTTCTTACATGTATTTTGACAACCAGAATATCGCAATAACACAAATAATAATAATTATGATTAATATTATTAAATTAAACTCTCTACAAACAAGTATAATAATTTAGTTATATTTGAAGTTATATTTTCTGCTCATTCATTTACACTTTTATAAATAATTGCATTAAGGAGTTTATTGAATTGCACTCGGAATAGCTACAGCACAAGATATGCTTTTTTGCTCATCTAACACGTAGGTTACCGAGATCTACCCATTTCTTTTTTTACTAATCACTTCTCTTCTATCAAATTACACAAAGATTATGCCTTTGTGAATTAAATAATTAAGAACATCAGTCAGTGTCCTTCTTTTAGATTTATTATTGACTCTTTTGTCTTCTGGCTCCTAATTAAACAAAGAAAAATTGATAATTCTAGGAATCTTTTTGAAATGCAAGCCTCACTAATGCTTTTGAGGATTCTAGCAGATTTGCTACAGAATAGTTGAATACAAAGGGATTAATGGTGTTCTTTAAGATCCCCCTTACACAGCCCAAATGTGATCTTCTGAACAAAAACATTTTCTTAAATTGGATGTAATAAAAATATAATGTATATTCATATGAAATCTTCACATATGACATAGTTTTGGAAGACCTATAAGTGACTCCTTACAAATTATGCTTTGGTGCATAGCCCCATCATTAAAACTCGTCAAAACAAAATTAATCAGCACCCACAGGAGGATGCAAAGCAAACATGCAATATAAAGAAGGATACACCAAAGAGATTGGCTTACATATGTTAAATGTGCTCAGGGCTCTGCATGATTATTTATGACCATCATTTTTGGTGAAAATATCTATAAAATGAAGATGGATAACCTCTAGCCTATATGTTAACAGTTAAGAAAACTAAACATCAAACATGTTTACAGAAATAAAGATTTTACTGGCAATACTAATGGGACCATATCGCTTGTCTTTGATTTTTAACAAAATTCAGATTCACCGCAGAGCAAGGTCGATTCCCGCCCTCATGACATCGCTTTGTATTTTGATGAACATGTGTTCTAAGAGGATGGGGTAATTTTACAATACTAATGAGGGAATTGGGGGCATCTCAAGGTGATGCAATTACCCATATCTGAAGCACTTCATTCCTCAGATTTGACTCATTACTATGCACTGCTTTGGGGCTTACTGAGAGGACAGTGCTTCAGGGGGGGCTGTCGCAGGCATCTGTGATGACTTGAAGGCGAACACGACAATCTGCCACCACTAGTGCTTGCAGTATTCTGGTCAGGAATATTTTCCAACGCAGGATAGTTTTTGGAGAAGAATAGTGATCATATGAAGCATATCATCCGTTTTGCATTAACTGCTTATAAAAAAACATTCTTTTGACATTTTCTGCAAGAGTATTTTGAGTTACACTATTTACAGTATTCATTATAAATGGAATTGGGTAGAAATGCTTTATTATGTTTTTAAGGAACATAGCGTATGAGGATTCATTGTCTCTGAGTTTGAGCTTCAGCAGAACTAGCTTGGTGAGAAGGAGAAATAAATCTGGGTTTAATCAAACTAAAGCATTCCTGTAAGAATAGGAAGCTTTGTGTAACCATATGCAAAGCCGCAAAAACTTAAGATTGTAAAGTGTCATTTCTGGCTTCCAGATGTAGAAGGAGGAAAAAGTGATGCATGCTGACCCCAGCTGTCTGCCATGGCTTAAGATAGGTTTGCCCTTTGCATCTTTTCTTTCATTATTCCTTCTACTTAGCAATACCTCTTAGATGTTGGTAGCCTTTGACATCTTATATAGGACACTCACCTCTAGGGAGGCCTCCTGGAGGGTAAGAGGGAATGGCCGAGCCTTATGACTACAGGTCAAGTTTAATCACTTGCTCCAGGTTTGCTTAAAATATAGAGGATATATGGGCATCGTGTCACCCATCATGTGCTTTATAAAGGCAAAGCCTCTGTGTTACTGCAGATTTAATTTTCTCCACAGGGAATGTCTATCTGCACTTTGTGAAAGTTTTATGCCCTTCAGATTAAATTAGCTAATGCAAGTAGTGATGTGTTTACAAGATTGTACAAAGTCTGGCCTTTTATACACATTTTTAGAAATTAAAACCCTAAGAAAAACCAATACTTGGAGCTCTGCTAATTGTGGGTAAAATGAATGTAAGGCTACAGATCCTAATAGAAAAGAGTTGATAATTATTTTCTATTAAGTGTGTGTTTAGTCGATACAAGCAATAAGTCTTTCAACCTTTCTAGAACATTTCCAGTAAGCCAATATGATTCTAGATATCAACCTTCTCTTAAATTCCCTCTAAAATATTAAAGATCATACAGTAATGCAGCTAAGATCAATGGCCAGCTTGTTTAAGTAGATTGCATGATTTACACACAATTTAAATCAGACCACACTTACCACACTGCTAATAATAAAAAATGCAGAATCTTCCTGCAGAAGATCTTGTGACATATTGTAATGCTGGAAGGACGGCAGTTGGTGCTGGGAATCGAACCCTAATTCCACCCCCCAACACACACACACAGCTCCTGTTACTCTAATAAGATCATGCAGCCTACATTCCTACAGCACAGGCAGTAATGGAAGCTTCATCCCACTGTTAACACCAATGTAATGCTTGATAGGGTAGCAGTTGATGCCATGCCCTAGTGTGCATGGCCTGGGGAGGAGTGACAGCTTTGCTCTATGCTGCATGTGCAGGTCCCAAGCATTATAGGACCGTCTGCCAACACTATGATATATTTCCAATAAATATATAAAACATTTATTTGTTCAAATTGTTTGCATACAAATGGGCATACTGCAAAAATAAGGGACCATATCTTTCTCACCACGAGAATTCTAAGACAAATGTTGTTCTTACACAGAAAGAGAATACCCGTGCACAGATCTAAATCAGACAAAGAGACAACACCATTGCTGTACACTCTCATATCATTAATCATGATGAGAAAATAATGTTCTACTAACGACCACACTTGAATTATACGTTTCAACACAGCATTAATTTTCTTTTAGGAAACTATGTCTATATATCTTCATAACGTTATATTAATAAAAACATGCTTATGAATGAACATCTATTAACATCTTATTTTGACCGAACCGAAAACTCAACAAGTTTTCCTGAGCAACCTTAATAAACAACTTATGAATATTGGGAACAAAAGAGGGCTGCAAGGATTGGATTTCAGAAGAAATAAAGAAAACTGCCTCGGAAATCTTAATGAAAGATTTAATAAAATTACAATTTAGACTGACCTATACAACATTGATTATAGCTCCCCAGGACCAGGGTTAGACATGTCTGATGTATACTTTTAAGCACACAATCACAATAATCTGTAAAATATAAATACATAAAATATAACAAATACACTAAAGAAAGAAGGGAAGTTATCTGATATTATTATCACCAGATTAAAAATTAAGTTTATCTGAAGATGTTCACCCTGGCAATAAAAGCTCTTCTGAAAGTAGACCAGTATGACCTATATTCTTCTGATACTCTCACCAGAATGTTTGGATCATGATATACTAAATTTTCAAGAGCTATTCTCAAGAGGCTCTTAAAAATTTACCAACAAATGAGTCTTCAGTGTCCCGGCTAGGTGCCCAATACTGTGGGATATAGTACACCTCTTTAGGATAACATCAAGACTCTGTTGATTATGAATTAGTCTCATGAATCGTATTGAGGGCATAGAATATATCATTAATTCACAAAATGTTTTTGCTCATCAAGAGTTACCATCCCTTGCTTCAAGATATATTATGTTCTTTCATCCTGCACTGAACATTTACATATACTCCCTAGATTTTAATCCATCTTCTACACTGGTTTCTTTTTCAGCTCAACATTTTGCTGATCTGCAACATCAGACAAACCTAGACCGTGGAAATATTATTCACATATCAAAATATATTTAAGGAATTTCTTTCCCCTGTTGTTAAGGTTTCCTGAAAACTCTGGGCATCAATGGAGACTCTTATCTCTGGATTTCTTAATACCGTGGCTTATGGTTAAGTAATAAAAGAAAATTTCTCCCTTGATAAATCCACTTTTGATTCTCCCAGCAAGTCTCTCCTAACACTTTGACAACCCTCCTGAGCATCATTTTTGCCCAGCTGCTATATTTTCAAAGTTTTACTACTGTTCATGCAATAAAGCTACAGTAAATTCTTGCTATTTTTACCTGATTCTTTCATCCTGATTAGATTTAAAGCGCTCATGCTCCAATTCTCTGACACTGCAGACTACAAAACCTGGAATGTGGTATTTAAGAAAGTCTGAAATGACAACTTATAAGGGTCTGTAAAACTCGCCATGGACCCACAGACTCTTGTAAAGGAATCCAGAAATCAAAACACTATGTAAACCTATATAACTCTTATTAAATATACAATGCTACATCAACACTCCAACTCCACCAGGACTGTGAGGAGACCAAGATCTGCAAAGGACCACATCAAGGAGATACAATCTCACCAAAAGTTTTAAATGGCAAGTGTTCAAGACTTCAGACTGGGAAAAAATGGAAATCCAGTTAAAATGGAGCTTATTTGAACAACATACTGTTATGTTCCAATATGTTGACCTTTTTCAACATTTATACCAACAGTGTTAGAGATTCAGGACTTAGTCTACTCACTGTCTCAGTTCTGCTGATCTGTATCATTGCTAAAATGAACAATCTTCTACTTGTTTTGTCTAGCGAAAGTTTAATTCTTTATAGACAACTATTGTTTTCCTGTTTGTGTGCTGGGTTATTTGTTAGCATTACATTTTAACTGTTACATTACTTAAAAGCTTGAAGAAGACCATGTGATTTCCCATGCAAATGTCACTACCTGACCACCCTTGAACTCTTTCTCCATGGTTACTCCTAAAATGACTTCCCCACTATATTGATTTTATTGGTAAGAAGTATTGGACTCTTGCCTTCCTAATCCATTGCAGTGTCATCAAAGCCTGCAGTACATTAAATAATTCCTCTGCTGTCTTATTGATGTTTTCCAGTGCCATCTCAACTGCCAATGTGATTAAATATATATTCAAGAAGTACCTGGAAGTAATCAAATAAAAAATATATGAAGAGTGCAGTACCTTTTACAACATGATATTGATTTCATCTATATGTATGTACGAAGGGGAGTTTTATATTTTACATTGAGAAAACTGCAAAATGATAATATGGCATTATATACAGAGATTTATTCATTTGTTGAAGTGCAGCTAAAAGTTGATTTAGCAAGAAAATGCTGGCGTATACTCAGTATTTGTCGATACAAATAAATCAAAAAGTAATTCAACGTATTACTATCAATATTGTATATATCATTCGTTACATATTTAACTATTCCTCCATGCAGAACCTCTTCAGCTCCTACAGAATATGTAGCTTGTGCTTGTGGACTGCTCATAACACAAATTGTCTATTGGATTGAGGTCTGGAGATTGTAACCCCAAATCAAAAGCATTGATTTTGTGCTCCCTTATCCATTTGGTCACAGAGTTGGATATGTGTTTCAGATCATTATCATGTTGGAAAGTCCATTGCATCCAAGCTCGAGCTCCTTGAGAGAGGGGGCGCAGATTTGCAGCTAAAATATCCTGGTATATTTTGGAATCCATGCTTCCCTCAGTTCTAACCAAACAGCCCCACAGCAAAACACATCTGCCTCTATGATTCACAGTAGGTATGACATTCTTCTACACATAAGCTTCATTTACTTTTTGTGACAAAAATACCACTGGTCAGCATGTCCAAAAAGTTACATTTTGCTTCATCACAAAACATGGTAATAATTCAGCTGCTTTTTGGCCATTTTCTTTCCATGCATACAGACCAGCTGTATATTTGGCATAAGAAATTGAAGCTTGAGTTGAGCAGACTATCTCACCATTACTCACCAGAAGATTTATTTTGGTACATTGTACTTTATTTATTATCCTTATTTGTCTCCTAGGAGACACCTTTAGCCAGGGCAACTTACAGTTGACACATAATATACACATTTAATGAAACACAAGAGCAAGAAAATATAATTTTAGTCCTAATTAGAGTAATTACATGCTTAGTGGTTATAGATGTTACATTGGGACAACATGACATATTAGAAGAAGAATGGAGGAAACCATGTATTAATATCGTGGTAATACTCAAATCAGTGAAATGTCTGTTTTCAATAATTTAACTTTGTTTGTTTCTCAAATCAGGCTGAAATAAAAATATATTTTTATACACATTCCATTAACAAACAATGTGAATTCAATCAATTACTAAACGTTTAAAAAGTCTTTACAGAGATGTCCACCCATTCTCTGTATGCATTACGCATGAATGCTACTTGATGTGTTACATTGGTCTTCACAACCTACAAGTTATGGCCATAGTGGGTAATGAATGAAGCATTTTCTAAGGTGACTTTACCGGCACTCCTCGTAAACAACTTTATACGATAAATCATAAAGTATTTTGTTACACTGGAAAGATAATTACTGTCCATTGTAATTAATGCATTTCCCCCAACTTTTTAATATTTGGAAATTGGGTTTGAGGTCCAATCATTTATAAGTATGAGTATGAATGCCAGCAATATTTCCACTCTTTACTACATGCAGATAAATATGTGCCTAAAAATATTAAGAATGGGAGGAGGTCATTTATCTAAAACTGTAGCTCGCCTATATCCCCTGTCTTTATTTATGTCAGCAAATTATGTCATCCTGAAAAGGTTGCATTTATTTATTGTTCAAGATTGTTTTACGATCAAATTAATGGAAGCTATTCCAGTGGGTCAGACTTTCAACAACTTTTTTAGCAAACATCACAAGCTGCCAGCTTTGTGGGACCCATGTTAGTTTGATGCAAATGGGCTATTAAAGGCTGTGTTAAGCCTCTTATTAAGAACACCACTAATTTAATTTACCATCAGGAAAACATAGCACCAACAATTTTAAATGAGTTACTGACACGTTGCATTGATTTGAATGTCAATAAATTATATACTTGTGGATTCAGATTACTCGCCTTTTATACTAGTAAAGAATATTAATTTCGACCATAAACAAGTCTTCGGCATGATAAACTATCTGTCTGTGAGTTAAAACAAAAGTAGAGTTAGAAATGTATCTACCATCAGAAAACCTGCCAGTTTTAAGCTGAAGGTTGATGTTCTTGAACGTCACTGAGCTCAGGTATTCATCAATTAGATGTTCTTTTAAGATTAATTAAATATAAATTAATATTTTTTTTAAGTATGCATCTCTGTAGCTCTTGACAAATGCCTAGTTTTTAGAGGTTCATTATATAACATGCTATGGTCGTCAGTGCATAGAACCAAAAGAGAGAAGGAAGGGATATTCATGAGAAATGAAGGAAAGACCTTTAATATTCACACTGCTGTATGCTGCATATACAAGTAATGCACATATTTTGGATGTCGGCTTTATATTAAGTAAAATATTACTCATAAATAATACAGAGCTCCCTGATTAGATCTACCAGTGAGCTGTGCGATGATGAGCCATAAGTATTTCAGCTGAACTACATTTTGGTTTGCGGCTGCTAGGTGTTTCCAAGTTATTATACAGAATATTGCTTTAGTAATCAAATTAAGTGGAGGTCAGCAGGGAATGGGAATATTTATTTTATAAAAACTTTCACAATATTCTTCTTTTTGTTTTAGGAACTGATACATTATTTTATCTCATCAGAAAAGTAAATCAATATATAATATCAAATCCAAACTACAGTGCCGTGAAAAAGTATTTGCTCCCTTCCTGATTTCGTAAATTTTTGCATATGTTACACTGAATGGTTTCAGATCTTTAATACAAAATGTAATATAAGACGAAGAGAACCCAAGTAAACACAAAATTTCAGTTATAATTTCATTTATTTAAGGAAAAAAGTTATCCAACACCAACTGGCCATGTGTGAAAAAGTAATTGCCCCCCTGAACTTAATAACTGCTTGCGACACCTTTAGTAGCAACAACTGCAACTAAACGCTTCCTATAATTGGAGATCAATCTTTCACATCGCTGAGGATAAATTTTGGCCCACTCTTCTTTGCAGAATTGCTATAATTCAGTGACATTGGAGGGTTTCTCGAGCATGAACTGCTTGTTTTAGGCCACTCCAAAACCCAAATTTTGTATATTTTGAGCCATTCTGTGGTGGGCTTACACTTGAGTTTTGAATAATCATCCTGCTGAATACCCCAATTACACTTCAGCTTCAGATCACGGACTGATGACCGGACATTCTCCTTCAGAATTTTCTGGTAGACAGCAGAATTCATGGTTCCTTCTATGATGGCAAGTCTTCCAGGCACTGGGGCAGCAAATCTTCCCCACACCATCATCATGTTTGACTGTTGGTATGCCAGACGTAAAGGGACCCGTGTCTTCCAAAAAGTTCCACTTTTGATTCGTATCCCAAAAGGCTTGGACGATCACTAATCACTAATGTTTCTCTTAGCCAGCTATGGTTTGCACCTTGCAATTCTCCCATGATTTCCATTTTTGACCAGTCTCTTTCTTATTGTCGAATCATGAACGCCATCTTAGCTGAGGTTAGAGAGGCCAGCAGATTTTTAGATGTTGTAGCCTACTTCACATTAATGGTAAGGTTCTATATAAGTCATGTTTTGATCGAACAGGGCTGGTAGTAATCAAGCCTGGGTGTATCTGCTCTAAATGAATCCAATGATCATTTAAATTAGGTGATTGAGTAACTAAGGGGGCAATTACTTTTTCACACAGGGCCAGTGGGTGTTGGCTAACTATTTTCCTTAAATAAACAATTATCATTTAAAAACTGAATTTTGTGTTTACTTGGGTTTTCTTCATCTCATATTACATTTAAAAATGGAGATCTGAAACCATTCAATGTGACAAATTCACAAAAATTGAGGAAATCAGGAAGGGGGCAAATACTTTTTCATGGCACTGTATATCTTATTCTTAACATTCCAAAGACATTCACAGTGACTACTGATTGCAGTACTAAGTTAGAAACACTGTATCTTATAAAAGTTGTATCTATAGAATCATTTTTAACTAGGTTTTGGCTCTTAAAGGTTTGTAATGTAGACATGTTACATCGCAAAATCTTGTAACAATATTATTAACTCACTAAGGTGACTCAGACAGGTCTCTTGTTAAAGCCCTTTGAAGGATCATAATAAATGAAAAGATGAATGCTCCACTATACAATTTTGTCTTTCCTATTCATAAACCCCCCAAAAAGGCATGTTTAAGCAAAGAAATACACAGACCCCCTGAATGAAAATATGTCTTGCTACAGGATTAGGTATCCTTTCCCTTAGGTGAACTAATTTCACTTCATATAACTCACACAGCAAGAACACACACAGCACATGGTATAAGGTGAAAAGCACAACTAAATAAAAAATTGAAACTCCAAAAACTGACCTTCCCTCCAGTAAAAGGCAATACCATTTTTATTGAAGTATCATATAGCCTACCTGGTTTCTACATTTATTATCACTGACAACACATTTTACTTTAAATAGTCCTGAACATAATGGCTACATGCAGATATGAAATGGAATAATAGCCTACATTTAGGGGGAAAAAGGAAATAAAGTCCTTAAGGTCCATCCTCAGTCATTCCCTATAGTGGTTTGTACTCCTTAGTGTACTGCCAGCTGTGTTTTGCACATATTCAGCCTCAAGCTTCATTCGAAGAAATATACTAAGGACCATTTCAAATGTCAATTACAGATAGGCTTTATTTTGTTCACTATGGGACACTGCTTCATATTGTCAGCTTCACAGCGGTAATTATACACAGAGCCAAATTATTTTGCTCTTCCGTCTTCAGATGTATGAAGCATTTTCAACTTCATGCTAATATTTATTAAATGATTATTGACACATTTTACAATGTACGAATTCAGAAGGACAGAAAGATTTTGACTTCCTATTCCCTTATAGGAAAAAACACTTTTTGTATTTTCTCAAACCTGACAGCAATCAATCAAACAGCAATCACGTACACAGACAATAACAAGGCTAATTCAAAATGACAGCCAACAATATGATTATAATGATACCTGATCAGTTGGCATTTCAGTCCTAATGTTTATGTTTTATTCTTCAAATAATTCTTTATTGTTCAATCAAATGTACTGTGTTATTTGTAGTGTTTTGTATTATACGTAGGCTGCTTGACATTAGATAGGATTTGTGCACAAATCTCTTGGAAAATGACCAAAACATTTGTGAATTCTATATAAAGCAAAGCCAACAAGGCAATAAGACTAGAAAGCGAATTGCCCTCAATTCAATTAAATTTGATTATGACTGATCAAGGTATTGATTTAAAGGAGATAACAATTATAGTACAATTAGGCTTCACAGAAAACACCACAACACAGACAAACACTGAAGTGTACAAACAGACTCTTTAAAATCCAATGACTAGTTAAAGTACAAATACATCAAATTGTTAAGAAAACTAAAAGAAAAAGAAAGAAATCCTCCACACTACAACTGACTGGATCAGACTCTACCCAAGAAAATAATATGTTACTGAAAAGCAGATGGCCAGCTACAAAATGAAAACAAAAAAATACATAGAAGCCATTACACATTTTCTTCACAAAAACATGCTTCCCTAAAATACCACCGAGCATTCTTATGCTTTCCAACTTGAGATTCAATTCCACATGGACATGGTCATATGGGAGATGAATATCAGAAAACAGCTGCCAAACTGTCGAAAATCTGTAGTCTATTGCAACATGTTCCATTGGGAAACAATTTAGAGGATTTTTCTCAAACATATTTCTATCCATGCAAATTAATTTTCACTTTTTACATTAAAAACTAAAGGGTTTTAACACATTCTCAAATTCACTAAAATGCCTTTGGTATGATTTGGGCACCGTGTTCTCATCAACATGATGATTCAAGTACACAAAAGATCATGCAGAGAATGCTACAAATTATAATTAAATCTTACAGTTTTGTGGAAAAAGGTAAACACTTTTATGATTTCTGGCCACTTGCAAAAAAGCAATTCCCTTGCCACTTGATCATTCACTGACAATTAGTTTTACACTATGGAACATTTTGTTCACATCTCTCCTTAGGATCTTAAACTTTGATTGTCCTCAGAACCAAGCAACTGCAAAGATGAATCTGCAGTGACTCATTCTGTTTGTATTATTGAACGCATTCCCCATTCTTTGTAATTCACATTCAGAACTTGGCTGCTATTAACACAAGCCAGCTTCCCTTTCAGAAATCATACAAAAGGAAGTAAATTGTTACATTTGGATATTGGAAAAGTCTAGTTTATATGTAAATTTTGTTTAAGAGTTTAGTCATTAGGCAGAAGGTTTTTGTGGTCTCTGGGATAAGAGGATAGGATGGGGAGCTAGGGCTAGGTGGCTGGGATTTATATTAAATATAACTGCATTAGATTGCTGATGTGAGGTTCTTTATACAAGCAGGGAAGGTTTGAGTGACATGTGCGTTGGCCAATAGGCAGCTTTGTTATACAAAATGCTTGCACATGGGTCCCATGGTAATGACATAGGCCCCTCCCCAATTGGGTAGTATTCTCAACTCGAAAGATAACACCATTTAATAGTGAAACTATCCTAAACTATCAAAATACTCCAGTAGCTCTTCATTATCTATAGCAGGAGCTCACATAAGGAATGCTCATATTAATTTACTGTTCTATCTACTAATATTTTATGTAACAATATAAATTCGCACTACAGCCAACTTTGTAAAAAAATAAAATAAAATAACAAACTAACAAAGAAACATAGTTTGGGATAGTGTATTGCAAATCAGTTTCAGATACTCTCATGGGATGTTTGTATGAAATCTCTCTTTAAACTTTAATTAACAAAAACTTTCTGTAGATATACGTAATCCCATACAGGGCTGCCGCTGGAGAGCCAAACAAATTGGTTAATATGGAGAAATTAAAGGTCACACAGTTTCTGAACTTCTAATCAAGTAATTCTCAGCAGCAGAAGGTTTATTAGATGAAGGATTTCATTTGGGCCAAGGAAACCTTCAGAAATCCAGCTGCCACTGAACACAGGGCACAGCTAAGGGCTTACAGAGTTATCGAACCTACAAAATAAGATGCAGTCTGGACATGAAAGGGCTTTAAAACTAGAAGTGGTATGTTATGAAAAATAAACAACTGCAAAGGACTTTATTGGTGGGCTTCTTACTTCTGTGAAGTATTGCTCAGCTTCATCACTGCTTTCCAACACAAAAATAAGTCCCTCTCTTTTTGAGATACTAATAACAATTACAGCCATTGACAGAACTTTTGTGTCACCCTCCCAGTGTAGATAATGCTAAGGTGAGGCAAAGTTTTTGTACAAGGCTGCTTATTGTGAGAAATAATTTGCAATTTATTTGTAACACATTCATTTTCATTAATCTGCAATTGGAGGTATCAACTGATTGCCGAAGCACAGCTAAAGCATCCCCATATTAATTCCAGTTAGAACAGCTATTGGCATTTACTGTACCTTGTGATACTGTTCTTGCTCATCACTAATAAATACAGAGAATGATTTTACATTAAGCATCTCAACTGCCTTAATTAAAAAGAAAAACATCAGAAAGCACATCAAAAATATAGATTAATTGATATAGACACAGGCAATATATCTCATGAAATGTATTTTTATTGAGAAATACGTCTTGTCTGTACTTAAGCATCTTCCTATAGCGGCCATGGAAAACATTAGAAACTGATTATTCAACTCGATGTTAACTGGGCCATGGCCTTTTCTTTTTCACTGGGCTTGTAAAATAGCTCCTTTATTTAAAGGCTTCAGGAAGAGCAATAGTGAAGTGATGGTGACAGACTGGAGAAGAGGAAAACTGATGGATGGCATACCTACTTGACAGGTACTTTAAAGCCAGTATATATGGTGCAAATGTAAACTGAACAGTAGGACAGTCACCATTTATTTTATTTAAATCTGACTAAAATTATTACTATTATTTCCAGGGGCTGGATTGGAAATGAATGAGGTACAATTCTGAGCAAATGGAGGGGATTTTCTTCAGCAAATTATAACATTATATTCTATGAAAATGGAATTTTATGAGTGATACATAAAAAAAAAAAATCTGCAATCTTTCAGAAAATGCATTGAGTTTAAATCCATACATGGGCACTGATGCACATCATTTTTTTATTATTAATGTCAATACTGCCGAAATCCTCCGAGTCTGTGCACAGCTGGAATGCGCAGCACGGTTGGGACTGGACTCCATTGAGAGATCACTGTGATTCAGTCTGAGTGCTAATTTACTCTGTGGCCCAACAAATTACTTTGCATCAACAGACACTTTCTCGCCCTTATGTGCAGTCAACTAAGTATTTATTTAAAAAAATATCATCCCAGGACATTGTTGAATACATCTGAATCTATCTGACATAAAAAGTTAATCAGAAGTTCATCTTAAAAAATATACATAGATCGACTAGATTTGAGAAATCGTGCCACATTTTAATTTAACGCTCTTAACAGTTTTTGTTTTTTTGTTTTTTTTTCAATTACAGAAGCTGGTCACGACATCTGTAATGCCAACCCGGAGAAAATAACAGCCATTATTGTTTCCTTTATAGCACAGGTTTTGCAGCAGTTAGAATGATACCATTCAGGCACTATAACTACCGCCAAAATGCTAGTCTATTATTCTGGTGAAAATGCTCTCATATGTATGGGGTGGTATCACCCAAAATCCAATTTATTTCACCCATCACAACATAAGAAAATAAGAAATGGAATACAGGAATGAGGCTTTGCAATGCATCCTGCTTGTTTAGCAGCTAGTAACTAATTGATCACAGAATCTCAACCCATTTCATACTAGGTTTGGTTCAGTTCGGTTTGGTTCATTTGCTTTTAAACAATATAAGTGTGCTGGCTATTCTCACACTTGCCTTCTGTACAAACATGCTGAGTTCATTTGTAAACGAACACAGGTTCGTTTTCTTGGTTCACTTCTGTGTTTTCTCCAGATATTTACATTTTACATGATTAGTGCATATAAGAAATGGCAGCATAACACATACAATAACACATTTATATGAAAGTAATACAGTAACTACATACAGTAGTCCACAAAACATGATTGAGCATCCAAATAATAGTCATATATATGGGTGCATTACTGTGTGCAGAATGCCATCATTCTGCGCAGATCTGACCAGCAAACGCAATTCAGTTTCAGACTCTGACAAGTCTGCATAGTGAATGCATCCAACTGTCTATTTAAACATACTGTATGCAGTCATTGAATACAACAATAGGCTACTATATTCTTGTGAATATTATAATCAGTGTTGCGATGCTGCATGATGATTGGTTTGCCTATATAAAAATATACAACAGTAGTGTGACGTCCCCTAAATATCCATCTAGGAGTATTTTACAGCTACTACCACAGCTTTAAAAATATTGTGCTACCTTAGGCTACATAATACATTAAACATAACGTAAATAACGTTTTTTTTTACAGCAATTAGTTATTTATGACACTTATTTTCTCACACAAAATGAATGAGAAATACTTGCTCCCTAGCAGCATCTTTAGATCAAATTGTATGCTCTATCTATGCATGTTAACATTACTTGTATTTTATTCCATTTAAGAAAAACATTACAGAAATAACTTGGTGAAACACCCTTGATGAATATACCCCAATATCCAGTTGTTTTAAGATTGATTACTGATGTTACCATTAACACAGCTCGGTGAATGTGGAGTTCGTTTCCTGATTGTAAAGAACCGAGACCGAGTGTTCACATTCAAGTTTTTCAAGCAAACTGAACTCAGTCCTTTTGCCAAACGGACAGAGACCACCTCATTTGGTGGACTCAGTTAGTTTCGGTTTGGTTCGTTTGGCAATCGAAATCAGTTGTTCACACTCGTCCCCAAACGAACCGAACTGCACTGAATTTGAAACAAACCTCTAATGTGAACAAGCCCTCAGTCAACCATATCTTGCAATAACCTGACAAGACCTCACAGACCGGCCCCCACAACCGAGTTAAACAAAACCAAACCAAACATTATCAATGCTGTTTTTTATCCGCTTCCAAACACAATGTCAGACCTTTTTAAATGGATTTGTGGTTTCAACAAGCCTCCATACTCTATTTATACTTTTAGAGAGCACTCATATAATCTCTGACTATGTTCAAGCTAGTTAATCCTTCATATTCTCACGCCTGACATCACTATATGTCTACAGACATGTTGTATACAAAATGGGGTACCACCTTATTATTAAATCATACCTTCACACTTGAAGCTGCTGTGCAGTTCCTAATGCAGAAATGGAAATTAATTGTGGCTTCTAGTGAAGGTTTCTAGAGGGGTCTACAAAAAGTGGTCAATAAAACTCATGGAGGTTTCTCAGCCCAGGTGATTCAGCCCATTGGAACATAAGCATCCTCACAGATTAAACTAGACCTGACTAATTAGTATGAACCCTCCAAGTGCTGATCCTTTGGCCTATGGCTTGTCATCAATCACATTTTGTGCCATATACCAGGCACCATTTGATGGTAGCTCACACCCTGACACACGTTTAGGAAATCAATCAAATACTGTCACTTACTGCCAGTTTCCTGTCTCCTCTTGTACTCACCTTACACTGAGGACTGACCACTCTGTGAACTGTGAAATAATGCAAAGCGGCTTAATTTGTCAAACTAACAAGACATAGCTTACACGTTCAACAGCAGAACTTTAAACTGACATTGCACTGACCTTTGCTTCTTAACCTTAAGTATGGGGTGTTTTCAAGTGATAAAACATGAGTAGGTTTCATTTTCTAAGGATCAAAATGGTCTTCAAATGTTTCCCAATCGCAGGTGTATGTTCCCCCTTGCACAAAACACTTACTTGGGGTTAATTAATAATAATCTCTCAGGCATTTTAAAGCTGTGCCATAGAAACATTTTGACTCGAAAGCATACAGGGATCAGTGTAAGCATTTACCTATTTGCTTATCTTTACACTGAGATCATGTTCAGTAAAATTAACTGCTACAGCTCCACAGAGGATTTTTAAATGGGTTTATCAAACAGGCAGCTATTTTAGTTTTCGGTCATTAATCAGACACACAACAATACCTAGTTGAGTTTGTTTGGGTTTGTGGTGACGGTGGTTGTTATGCCTCTCAAGATTGACGGGCATATTCAGTAAGTATACAGAATATGAAAAAATACATATTGGTCAGACTGTATTTCTATACAGCAAGAATTAAAACATCCATAGGGTAGTAATTTAATTGGTTATTGAGCCAATCTTTTCCTTAGGCACTGCGATTCAGTATCACAAAATTAGAATTACAGGATGTACTGTGTTATGTTAAATAATGTTGTGTGATCCACAGATACTCTTAGATTGTTTTGAGAACAATAACTGTTGATAACCACTGCTCTACTATAACCCAAATGTAACGCAGAATCAATCTTTAATTCTAGTGTAACTAAACAAATGTTGATTCTAGAAAAACAACTCTATCATTATCTGCTCCACAGTGCTGCTGGTTTGCACAGTGTAGTTGGTATAACAGTGAGTACACTCTTGGCATACATTTGTGCTCAGTCCCATACAGCATTCATTCAAACCTATTTCAAGACAGGAGGGATTCATCATTAGGAGATGTGCTCTTTTGATTTATCACTCGGAAGGCTAACACTGTGGGACATGACAGCAATAGCAGACACTAGAACAGCAAGAGACCCAATATGTTTAAATACCTTACTGTGACATTCATAATGTATTCATGCTGAGCTGTTAGATCAAGTACGTTCTCACCATCCTTTATATTCTTACATTAAAGAGTACAGTAATCCTAAACACTACTTACCTGGCTGCTGAATGCAGGTTTAAAATCACAATTCTTATTTTTATTCTTATTTTTTATAAAGATTAAATAAATTTGGTCCCTTGAATTTTAATTCCTCCTTTAACCTTTCCTAGAATTTGCACTATTGACATCTATAAAGAGGGCTAATCCCATTTCCTGCAGCTCAAGCTTTTAGGTTTTTGCATTGATATGTTGTATTTTACTTCCCAAGTTTGCAACATGTTATGAAGTATTTATAATTCTGTGTTATTTATTATGTTCATGGTACTTGACATATGGCCAGATTAACTCAAAACCTTGACCCACCCGCTAATAGCAAACTACAAACCTGTATTTCACAGCAGTTACATTTATGAGAAGAACGTAGCATCTTACAAAAGATGAAGCTGCCACCAAATACAGTATTGTAGTTTCCAATTAGTGAGTGGGTGAAAGTTTTGATTTAATCACAGCCCTAGACTAGTTAATAACCAAGTCTTTATTTTTTGCAAGACCCTTCAGATGAAAAAACATGTATAAACCTTAAATACCAGACCAGTGACCTTGGCTCTGTGCTGACTATTGCAGAACATGATCTGCTAAATTCAAAATCATGAAATGATGCAGAGCATCAGTTTAAAGTTGGCAGTCCTTGGGGTATTTTGGGCTGTAGCTCTAAAAGTGATCACAATAAGTGGTCAAATTTGAGAAATGATAGATTTTGGAGAAAAAGATAGTTATTAAATCAAGTCAAACAGGGATAAAATCAACCCTTACCTATGCGAGTCACACTTGGCAGTGTGAGAATGGTGTGGAATGTGATTCGATGAAGCGACAGTAAAAACAGTGCAATTTTATATTGAATTGTGGCAACAAAAGTCAGATGGCAAATGGGAAATTGAAATGCAATGCTTGTGACACTAAAATAGAGGGTTAAGGTCTGGAAGGTCTGGTTAGAATCACTGCTGTGCCTGTCAGAGCTCAGCGCTGGAAATCATTCTGGATTCTTTGCTGGCAGCAATATAGCAGGCGGACTGCCAGTAGAGGACAAGCCCCGAGATCGAGGACTATCAGTACTGTTCCAACATAACCTCTTCCAGCAGGTGACTGCTTCAATAAAGAGAGATGAAAATATATCTGTAATGTTGCAGAGTTATGAATAAAAGAAAAAAGAAAAACATTTGTTCTCCAGATAATCCTAAAAGTTCTGCCCAAGAAGTCTTATTCAGTGTGCTGTCATGAATGCTGTAGTGTTCTATGTAACTCCCAGCACCCATTTGAAGAGAGAGAGAGAGAGAGAGGAGATTGATTTTACTATCTAAATTACCAAACACAGTTTATTAGGATACAGATATTATTTTAAATTAAAAACAAAATAAATTACAATTGAAATAACTAGTAGTTCAAAACCACACCGAAGTTCTGTTCTCAAAGGGAGTGAATTCCACCAACTAATTTGGATTTTGTTTTTTAATGCCCCAAATGAATTTAGCAATTTCCCTGGTGGCCACCTCCTATTAATTATATATAATTCATAACACAATGCTAGTAATAAATATCCTCCAATGACTTTTGGAATTCAGTAAAACCTTTTGCGTTGCAGGTAGTTGTTTTTAATCCCTAACTTATTTTGATTGTTTTTACATTGACAGCTTTTGAAATAAATCTTAATTTTCCCATCTATATGTTGTTCAAGACAGATTTCCCTTGATACTCTAACTAGATGGGAAGTGCTTGCAATATTTATTGCTTTTCATTTCAAAAATATTGCTGCAGAGCACCATGCATTACACTTAAGACCCAAGTCTTGCATCTTACCACTGAGATCAACTGGTTTATCACCAGATGTAGAACTGATTTACAATGTGAGATTTTACAATGTACTGTAAGTACAAGGAACACTAGATAAGCAATGTACCTCAGCACGGTGTAGATGAGATTTTCTTTTTCTCCTTCGCTGACTCTCAATATAATCTCATCTCATCTGTATGTAGGAAACTGAATTCAAATAAGCCCAATGTTTAACAGAGTTAAATTGTTTAAAGATTTGGACAGCAGTTGTACATTTTTCCTGCACACATGAAAAAATATTTATTTAGAGTGCTGATATCAGGTTGTTACATTTCTCTACTTAAATATAGCTAAAGCTCGCTACAATATATATATTTTTTATTTTGTTCGCTCAATGAGCCTGATGCAAAAAATGCATCTCCAGGCAATGGCTTCATTACACATTTGTCTGACCATTTTAAAGAATCAGTACAATAGGCAGATAGAGTTTGAAGGGAAAGTTGTATGGTTTGCTTGAAAATATATAAGTAGACAGATTGATAGACCATAAAGCTCTCTTAATTGGAGTTCTTTCAAATTTCCCCAGAACATAATACAGGCTTCCAAAGACTGCCGAGTCTTACAGTAGGCAAACAGGATTAGGAATTATTGGTTTTAGTTTCCCCTGGCTATGCAGAGATCCTAACATGTAAGACTGGGAGCCTGCCAGCCAAAGCTGACAAGCAGCCCATCAGTCAAATGGAAAACAAATGAGTTTCCCACATAAAAGGAGAAATCAAGACAGGTGTGCCTACTGCAGTTACCATCATTGTCAATGTGTACACCAACAGTAAAAACAAAGTAAGGAAAATGCAGTAGGATTTTTGAAGTATTATACTTTTAGGTCAAAGACCTCAAACAAATTCATATTCAGTACACAAATGTTTGAACGTAGATTGGATGTACATCGATTAACAATTACATTATGGCAAATGTAAATTCAAGTAGCACCCACTTAGTGTAACTCAAAGCAATAAAAACAGCAGTAGGAATAATTCATTCTGACGGATCTTAGGTGAGAAACTGTTTTTTATTTACAGTGGTAACAGTTAACATGTTTTACTATAAATCAAAGGAAGCCAAAGGGCTGAGGTCCATGTGCATTATCAATTACCTTTCTCCAAAATGAACAGTACATAAACCAATGACAGGATCAATCATGACACTCCAAATCGCATATTATAGAATTTAAATTATTTTATCACAACAGTATACACAGATTGGCTCTAATCAATTTACACATACTTACACATATCACAGAATGTGGAATGTGGAATGTGCATGGCAGAAACTGGTTTGAATATAGAATAGAAAGCACTTCAAAGCTGAACACAGTTTGGCAGGTAATAGAAAGCAATCCTAGACAAATTACTTGACATTCAAGAAGCAATATTCTAACCTTTTGCTCCTAGATCCATCTCTCAAAAACATCCAGTGACAAATAAGGAAAACTAACACAATATGCTGCAACAGCTGAAAAACACTAAAAGGCAACAACAACTGGTACAAGGCACCTCTTAGATGTGCTTTTCATTTATGTTGTTGAAGCTGCATTGCAATTGAAATGTTAATTAGGATGTAATTTGGTTATTAAATATAGTTCTATATATGCACTGTGGAATATATATATAAATTTGACAACATATGTTTAGTTTTGAATTGAGCCCTTATGGAAAAAATGCTATCCATTGTCATGGTCCATAGTGTGATTATCCAAATGGGCAAAATGAGAAGTTAGTTGCAGTTGCAGAGATTTGTAAAATCTCAAAGGGACACAATAATAAAGTATTTTCAATAAAGTGATTCAGCTCCATAAACCATCTTTTAAGGATCATTTGATGACCAACATCTTTTCCTGGCCCTTTCGAAAATCACGTTGTTAATGTCCAGACCAGGGGTGGTCAATAGCTGGACCGCAGGCCAAATCTGGACCGCCAGACGCTTTTGAATGGACCGCGATAATCATTTTAATTAACTTATTATCATGAATGTTTTTTAATGTATTGTTACGGGGGGTTGTTGCACTCAGTGCTGGTTATTGTTTGGAACCTAGTAGCTGCCCTTCCTGGTTATTAGACAATAGGATGTTGTGTATTAATATGGGATGTCCTACAGTGAGGGAAAAAAGTATTTGATCCCCTGCTGATTTTGTACGTTTGCCCACTGACAAAGAAATGATCAGTCTATAATTTTAATGGTAGGTGTATTTTAACAGTGAGAGACAGAATAACAACAAAAAAATCCAGAAAAACACATTTCAAAAAAGTTATAAAATGATATGCATGTTAATGGGGGAAATAAGTATTTGATCCCCTATCAATCAGCAAGATTTCTGGCTCCCAGGTGTCTTTTGTACAGGTAACGAGCTGAGATTAGGAGCACTCTCTTAAAGGGAGTGCTCCTAATCTCAGCTCGTTACCTGTATAAAAGACACCTGTCCACAGAAGAAATCAATCAATCAGATTCCAAACTCTCCACCATGGCCAAGACCAAAGAGCTGTCCAAGGATGTCAGGGACAAGATTGTAGACCTACACAAGGCTGGAATGGGCTACAAGACCATCGCCAAGCAGCTTGGTGAGAAGGTGACAACAGTTGGTGCGATTATTTGTAAATGGAAGAAACACAAAATAACTGTCAGTCTCCCTCGGTCTGTGGCTCCATGCAAGATCTCACCTCGTGGAGTTTCAATGATCATGAGAACGGTGAGGAATCAGCCCAGAACTACATGGGAAGATCTTGTTAATGATCTCAAGGCAGCTGGGACCATAGTCACCAAGAAAACAACTGGTAACACACTACGCCGTGAAGGACTGAAATCCTGCAGCGCCCGCAAGGTCCCCCTGCTCAAGAAAGCACATCTACAGGCCCGTCTGAAGTTTGCCAAAGAACATCTGAATGATTCAGAGGAGAACTGGGTGAAAGTGTTGTGGTCAGATGAGACCAAAATCAAGCTCTTTGGCATCAACTCAACTCACCGTGTTTGGAGGAGGAGGAATGACCCCAAGAACACCATCCCCACCGTCAATCATGGAGGTGGAAACATTATGCTTTGGGGGTTTTTTTCTGCTAAGGGGACAGGACAACTGCACCGCATCAAAGGGACGATGAACGGGGTGGGGCCATGTACCGTCAAATCTTGGGTGAGAACCTCCTTCCCTCAGCCAGGGCATTGAAAATGGGTCGTGGATGGGTATTCCAGCATGACAATGACCCAAAACACACAGCCAAGGCAACAAAGGAGTGGCTCAAGAAGAAGCACATTAAGGTCCTGGAGTGGCCTAGCCAGTCTTCAGACCTTAATCCCATAGAAAATCTGTGGAGGGAGTTGAAGGTTCGAGTTGCCAAATGTCAGCCTCGAAACCTTAATGACTTGGAGAGGATCTGAAAAGAGGAGTGGGACAAAATCCCTCCTGAGATGTGTGCAATCCTGGTGGCCAGCTACAAGAAACGTCTGACCTCTGTGATTGCCAACAAGGGTTTTGCCACCAAGTACTAAGTCGAAGGGGTCAAATACTTATTTCCCTCATTAACATGCAAATCAATTTATAACTTTTTTGAAATGCGTTTTTCTGGATTTTTTTGTTGTTATTCTGTCTCTCGCTGTTAAAATACACCTACCATTAAAATTATAGACTGATCATTTTTTGTCAGTGGGCAAACGTACAAAATCAGCAGGGGATCAAATACTTTTTTCCCTCACTGTATATAGAGCTTGTGTTCCAGTTGTTGATTGCTCGCAGATTCCTGGTTCAGGCGTCTCTGTACACATTTGTGGACTGGGGCAAGAGCGTCACTTTGTACTCATCAAAAACATAAAAAACACAGGTATTCGGTTTGTTTTCCCGATTTCTATAAATAAACAGCTAAACTGCAAATCGTTTGTCGTGTGGACATATTTCAACCTCGCCTCCAAAATATACAAGTGTATACACACTGGGGGGGGGGCATGGTGCCACCTAGAAACTCTTACATCAGTGGTGGAAACTGAATTCCAATGAAGATGCATATTTCTAGCAGCGCACAAATCGAGAGTTGTGCATCCTCACCCTTTACAATTACAGAGCTCCAACGAATGTTACATCAGCTCTCCACACTTCCCCAGTTCGCCTACAGAGGTCATCATCACCAGAATTCTGACCCCGTCTCTCTCTTTCCCCAGCACAACTATCAATCACCCAATTAACATTCCTCAGCACCATGTGTACATTCACCATCAACACTCCCATTGGTTCAGCACCAAATATCCCTGTTCCCTGCCTTCCCCTGTTCTGTATTTAAACCCTCAGTTAGTTTCATTCTATGCTAAGTCTAACAGACTCCAATATGTACAGATTACTGAGAACCACTCAAATTTAACTGAGGTTAAGTACGGAGTCCCACAGGGCTCAGTCCTCGGACCTATACTTTTTTCATAGTACATGCTCCCTTTAGGTGATATCATTCGACGACATAATATTAACTTTCACAGTTACACAGATGACACACAATTATATCTGTCAGTAAATCCTAACAACACCATAGACCTAGAAAAACTAATATGCTCTCTGTCGGAGATTAAAACATGGATGACAAAAAAATGTCTTATGCTTAATTCTGACAAAACAGAAGTCATAATTTTAGGAGACAAAAATCATACTGTTCATCATGCACTAACAAAACTGAGTAATGATAACTTTAATTTCTCCCCTAAGGAGATGGCACGAAACCTGGGTGTCATCTGTGATCATAATCTATCTTTTGAATCACACATTCAGAATGTGTTGAGATCTTCCTTTCTCCAGCTTAGAAACATTGCTAGACTAAGAAAATTCCTCTCGTTACAGGACACTGAGAAATTGATACACGCATTTGTTACATCTATATTGGATTACTGTAATGCCATTCTGTCAGGCAGCACAAACAGAGCTATTTCTGCACTTCAGTTAGTCCAAAATGCTTCTACAAGAATCCTAACAAAAACAAAAAAACATGAACACATCACTCCAGTATTGGCTTCTCTTCACTGGCTGCCCTTGCACTACAGGATAGACTTTAAAGTGCTCTTATTAACATTTAAAGTACTAAAGGGACATTCAGTTATAGGGACCTGAAGCTGTGGAACGATCTTCCAGCCAATGTAAGAGATGCCCCCTCTGTCTTAGCCTTTAAATCACGGCTGAAGACTCATCTGTTTAGTCTCTGTTTTTCTAGCCCATAGTGCCGCTGGAGTGCCATGCACATGCAATTGCACAACTGTCTTTGGAAATGTCCTGCACTGCATGACCAGTATCTGAGCACGACTGCCCTCTTGTCTTCCAGCAACAGCCTCCTCTGAGGGTCCAATGAGGCACCTCGTCCCCCACCATGGAAGTCTGATGAGGCACAACCCATCCCAGAAGCACCTCACCACGGAGGGTCAACGGGGCATCCACACCCAAGGTCTGACGAGCCATCGCAACCCAAAGGCCTCCTCCAGAGGGAAGAGCACAGCCAGCAGCACCGATCAAGAACTTTCTGATCTCCTTGCTACTGTAATAACTATACTGCCTGGAGGGGAGGCAACCATTAGGCCTAGGCCCTAAGCCATGGACCCCCAGAGATTCATTTTCTCCTACATGCCATCCATAGGAGTTTTTTTGTTTTTCTCTCTTCCGTGCCTAAATGGTTTATTTACTTAAATGTTCACTCACTTTATTCTAGATCATGTAAAATGTTTACAGGTCTATATTTGATTTTATTGTATTTATGTTTTTTATTTTGCTGTACGTTTGTTGTATGTTTACCAGTCTGTAAAGCGCTCTATGGCTACCCTGCAAAGGGCACTATACAAATAAAAATTGATTGATTGATTGATTGATTGTCAGTTCTCCTGCATTTCTAAGCGTCCCTCCAGTTTACTCATCTCACGTTTATCTGACCTTTGTTTACCCCCCCATGTTTGACTCCTGGATTGCCCTCTTACTGTTTGTACGCCTGATCGATCAACCTACTGCCTGTATCCTCTACCACTGCTTTTGCCTTGCCCCTATTGCCTTGTTTGCCGGCTTTGTGACCTGGACTGTTACACACTTGCTTCTTCCCACACTTGAGTCCATCTCCACGTCCAGTTTGCCAGCATAGTTTCGGTTGATATGTGATTTGTCGCTGGTGATGTGTGGTTGTGAAGCAAAGATATGTTTGAGTCCAAAGCTGCCCGAGTTCATGGAGATTTTGAGCTAATTTTTTCGACTTCGAAATTACTCAGAATCACACATTTCAGGAATCCAATTGACAAAATCTTCTGGGGGTGGACCACCAGACCCCCCCCCTTGCATTCCTCAATCGTCAATGCCCTCATTTCTCAACATTAATTTTGTGCAGTGCACAGTGGGACAAAGGGAAATGGTAAAGACTTAAATCTAATAAGACACAAAATGCTTCAAAGTTTATGTTATGTTTATCTATATACCTACAATAATCTTTAACAAATTAAAATTAAAAGTGGGCTGAAAACGTTTTAATACTAAAATTTACATTTATTTAAACATTTTATTTTTGTACTTTGTCAAATGAATGTACCAAATATAAGCAACTATGTATATTACTAATTCACAGAATTGTGTGTGAGTGTTGGAAAGGGGCATTTGAAGGTGTGATTCCCCTCTCTGATGTCTGGACCTTGACTATACCTTGACCAAGAAATTTGGACCCTGACAAAAAATAATTGACTACCCCTGGTCTAGACTATGTTGCTGAAGGTCAAGTGAAATTAAAACAGAATTACATACTAAAATACATTTTAAAAAAAGCTAAATGATCACTTTTAAATGAGATTTAAGTAATATTTAAAATGATGGGTTGTGTATGCAACCCTGGTTATCTGACAAAAGGAGCACTGCCCAAGGGCGAGGGGTTTTCAGTGCACATATTAAATTATCTTGTATTTTACCAAATTCAGTCAAAAAAGTTGCAGTTGTGAAATGTGGAGAACAAGTCTGAGTACTTTCAAAACTTCCAAACATTCACACACAAACAAATCTTTCAAAAGAGCAGAACTACAGAACAGATTGTATAGGGCAGTGCTCCTTTTCTCATACATACGCAACCTATCGTTTTTTATTTTTAAGAGTTATATTTATTTGCATTTTATTTTTGCAGTGAGAAAATAGATAAAAAATGTGATCTTATAGGAAGGGAAAACAGACAAAATTAAATACATTTTGAAATGTATGAAGCAATTGGTGTTACTGCCAGTCCTTTCTTATTTAAAAACATTTCAGTTATATATACGAGGCGTGACATCAGTATTTTAGAAGTTTAATTTCTGCAACACGGCTAATTGAATACCAGATTCAGCTGTCTACTTGTACAATTAGTGATGCAACGTTATAATAAACTTACCATTCGTTTCTGAAGGCAGAAGATAGCAATTCAATCAGCGGAAACGAGGATTGGCAAGATCCAGGGTGGCACGCAATCCCTACAGGGACTCAGTGTCTTCTGGCTCCCATTCTGACCAAGCCAGTTACTTAATTACAGTAATTATTAAGATTAATTAAACAAATTTAACACTTCTTTCCAGAACTAAAAATGTTTTATACCTAGGTTATCCTGAAATAAATTAAGCCTCTCAAATTATCGATTGTAAAACACCTTGTAAGAAGAACTGGCACAATGTGTCCTATGAGGCAGTAATTAGATCACTTACATGAGAGATTAAGTTGGAACAAAAACCTAAAGACTGCCTTAAATAAACTCATCCAGTTTACTGTTACTAGTTTATGATGGTGTGTCTTCATTTTTTTTAATGGGATAGTTAATAATCCAGGCAGGCAGATATAACTACAGTGCCCCAAGTGTAGGTGTTATAATCTACTGATAAAACATGATATGGATGCCGTTTCATTAAGATGTTAGAACAAATGGCAAGGTAGGTTTCTTGCACCTGCCAGCTGACCAAAATAATGGGCAAAAAGTCTGACTCAGAGGATGGCCTTTTGGACGTAATATGTCTGTTGTTTCTTGCTCTGTTCAGTCTCTAATTGTCTACTGTTATATTCAATAAATACATATTCATATTCTGACCCTCTCATCCCCTCTCGCATCTCTTCCTGCTTGTCTGCTATCTCTGCCTGGATGCACTCGCACCACCTCAAGCTCAACCTCTCCAAATCTGATCTCTTCTTTTGCCCCCTCTTCCTCACCTTCTGCTGATCTCTCCATCTCAATCCCCTTGGAATCTATGACAGTCTCTCCTTCTTCTTCCCCTAAAAGCCTAGGAGTTACCCTCGATCCTGCGCTCTCCTACACTTAGCACATCACCACGCTGACACGCACCTGCAGATTCTTCCTGAGCAACATACGCCAAATCCGACCCTTCCTCACCAACTACTCGACACTACTACCCGGGTCCTCTCCTGCCTGGACTACTGCAACTCCCTCCTGGCTGGCCTGCCTGCTAATACTACCCACCCGCTCCAGCTCATCCAGAACTCTGCGGCTCGTCTGGTATTCTCTCTGCCCCGATTCGCACATGTGACCCCACTGCTCCGCTCCTTCCACTGACTCCCAATACTTTCAAGCATTCAATTCAAGACACTGACCCTCACCTATCACTGTCTCAACCACACTGCACCAAGCTACCAGCAGACCCTCGTCTCTCCATGCATCCCCTCCAGACCACTGCAGTCTTCCCCGGTGCCAGAAGACTAACTCTGCCTCCTCTCCACTCTCCTTCCTCCAGAGCTGCTCCTTCTCACCCCTGGCCCCTAAGTGGTGGAAAGACCTTCCCACTGAAGTAAAAACAGCAGAGTCCTTGACCTCCTTCGGGCGTTTACTCAAAACACATCTTTTCAGACAGTACTTAATTAAGTAATTTACTCTGCTGTAAGATAACACTTCACAACATTTTATCATACTACTTGTCTTGCATTACTAGTACTCGTATTGTTTATTTTGATTTCCCCTATGCTCCCTTTCCCTTGGCCCCTGATTGTGACCTAACATCTTGTCTGCACTCATCAGCTTTTACAATCCAGGATGTAAGACCTCATATATTGTATACACTTGTGTAAATTGGAATTTGTAAAATGTATTATGCTTTGAATTGCACTGTATTTTGTAAATTTGAATTTAATGTTTTATACCTGTACTGAACTGTATTTTTGCACTTTGTATTGCGCTTATATTTTGTAAGTCACCCTAGACAAATATTTCTGTAATGACTCACTTTTTTAATTTTGTATTATTTGCTTAGTTTCTGCTTTAGTGTGTGATTTCAGGAATTTGTGATGCTACATTTTGTAATTTAACTCATTCGTAACCTTTCTGTTCTTATTTTATCAGACCTGAAAAAACAATAACAATATAATATTCTTCCAGGTCTAGAAGTGCACAAGTGTGTGGTATAGGCCTAAACTCTCAAAATAAATGTTTTTGTTTTAGTGGGGAGGGATATAGCAAAACTTTGCAATACACACTTCTACTGGAGAGACTAACCAATCAAATTCCCAACTTATAAAGTCTGGGCACTGTTTACTTCTGAAAAGAGAAATTTACATAATGTAGGCTTTGAATCATCTTTCCCATGTGTACTGTTGTGCATGTAAAGGCCTTTCTCCATACATCTTCTCCTTTGAGAGGTATGCACTCTGTTTGATATGGAAACCAGCTTAAGGTTTCCAGCATTGACAGAGATGCAAATAATGTTTTATGTTGCCACAATTCACACTGTATGGCTGAATCACACGTTCAATATGTGAAGAGCTATAAGTCCTAGATAGATGCATATAGTGCCTATAGAAAGTCTACACCCTCTTGAATGTTTTTCATATATATTGTTGTGTCAGTGCCTCCAAGTTTCATGCATTTAAATAATGTATCTACATACCAAACTGTTAAGGAAAAAAAAAAATGAAACATTAAATATTAAAAATACAAAACTGAAATATCATAATTGGATAAGTCTCCACTCCCTGAGTGAATACTTGGTGGAAGCATCTTTGGCAGCAATTACAGCTGTGAGTGATTCTGTTGCGATAGGTCTTTGCCAACTTTGCACACTTTAATATGACAATATTTGATAATTCCTCTTTACAAAACCATTCAAGTGTTCTATTCTGTTCTATTTTGCAGACTTCAAATGCTATTCAAGGTGGGCTTTCTTGAGTAATGGCTTCCTTCTTGCCACCCCGCCATACGGGCCAGATTTGTGGAGTGCTTGTCACATACACACTCGGCCATAAAATCCTATAGCTCTGCAAAGTTGTTATTGGCCTTTTAGTATCCTCTCCGATCAGTCTTTTTTGCCCAGTCATTTAGTTTGGAGGCACGGCCCGATCCAGGCAGGGTCTTGGTGGTTCCACACCCCTTCCACTTTGTCATGACTCCAAGGGATATTCAAGGCCCTGATCTGAGCCTTTCAACAACTTTGTCCCTGAATTCATTTGAAAGCTCCTTACTACTCTGGTTGATTTTCTGCTTTGAAATGCAGCACCCAGCAGAGGAAACCTACAGCAACTGCTGAATTTATCCTTAAACCATGTGAATCACTACAATTTAACACAGATGGAGGCCACTTAACTTGGTGTGTGATTTTGAAGATGGCTGCTTACACCTTAGATAATTTACAATTGCTATTACCAGGGGGTTGGGACACTTACCCAACTAAGCTATTTCAGTTCTTATTTTAATAACTTTTCTACAGATTTCTAGAATATTAATTTCACTTAAAAATTGTGGGGTAGACTATGTAGATAAATTTAAAAAGGAACAAGATTTTAATGCATTTTAATTCCAGGTTATAAAGCAACAATAGATTTGAATGCAACATTTTGAAGGGGGTTTAGATTTTCTACAGGTACTATAGATGTAGCTCCACTGTATAAAATGATCTGAAGAAAAACTACCAAGGGATGAAGGCTCTGATGGTAGAGAGCAGTGTTTCAGTAGTAAAAAGTGCCTTCTTTTCAATAGAGCTCCATACACCCGGAGGATATCCATTATGCTCTAACATTGTGGGAATTGGAATGCATATTGATGTCCATGGTGTTCTGGAATACTTGGGGTTTGAGAAATTGGAAGAGGGAAAAGACTGTATTCAATGAATAAACCTGCTCAGCTACCCAAATCAGAATACAAATTGTGTATTGTCATATGCATTGACTTTGTGCTATCTATTTACCAAAAAAGTTTAACTTTTGTAGACTATATATTATATATATAGGCACCACACTTCAAGATATCGCTGCTCTAGAGGCAGTTCAGAGTCGAGCAGTCAGACTTATTCCAGGTCTGAAGGGAATTGTCTACTGAGAGACTGAGGGAACTGAACCTTTTCACCCTGGAATAGAGGAGACTGTGTGGGGACTTGATTCAAGTCTTCAAACTCATGAAAGGCATCGACCACATCAAACCAGAGGAGCTTTTCCAGATCAGCAGGGACACACGGACCTGGGGACACAAATGGAAATTGGGCTTCTAGGCATTCAAGACAGAAAACAGGAGACACTTCTTTACACAGAGAGTCGTCACAATCTGGAACAAACTCCCCAGTGAAGCTGAAAATTTGGTAACATTTAAAAACAGACTGGATAGGATCCTTGGATCACTTAGTGACACCAAATGAGCACGATGGGGCGAATGGCCTCCTCTCGTTTGTAAACTTTCTAATGTTCTTTTTGGATCATTTTTCACATCCTACCGGGAACTCCAGTAATACATTCATAAAAACACATCAAAAGGTATGACCAACCAATCAATGTTATGAAATTTATATCCCGTCAAATTTGGTGGAAACCTGCTGCAATTAAAATTAATGTAGATTAATTCAGGTACCGGCAAAACACCAGATGGTGAAGGTTTGTTTTTCAAGTTTTAATTCATTGTAATTAGACTCTTCTATCTCATTGAATTGTTTAAAGGTAGATAGGAAGGAAGATTGCATAATTGCTGGCAGGAAGATAATTAGTCACTTTTGTTGCCTAAAGTGGCATTAGTGTTGTTTTTTCACATTATTTATTTATTTTAAATCATGATGACGGATGATCTGCAAAACCGGAAGTATTTTCACTCATACTGAAATACATGTTTTTTTCTTGTTTTTTTCGTAATAATAGCTATGAATGCTTCGCGATGGTTTATTTAAATTAATAAAACCTGGAAGCATTATTTTCAAATCAGCTACACATGCTTAAATTGCATAGAAATTAAAATAATATTACCCACCTAAAAGCAATATGTACCGTATCTTAAATATGATATGCATTTTAAAAGGAATGTTTACCATTTTGGGAGGTGATAGGTTCTTTTTTTTGATATAACATAATATTGCTTTTCATTTTTGCTCGACCTCATTAACTAGGCAATCATTTCGTGTAGCTGCCTACCTCCAAAATTTCAAAAATGTTTCATACTGTATGTTTTTCACAGCCTTAATTATTCAAGCAAATCATTGCTGACACTGTGTAATACAATATTGCAGTCATTGTGAGTTCTGTGTCTCCACCATCATTGTCATCGGATCCACTGGGAACCACTGGGAAAGTGCTGTGTTTCCATCACCACTTTGTTGCTGCTCCTAAATGAAAATTACATAAACATTGCCAACCTACAGAGCCCTAGAGATGACACAGTTGAAAAGAAGAAATACAACATTAAATAAATTTGTGTGCCTGGCTCAAAAATGTGTGTCTGTGATTTTGTAAACCAAGCACACAAATATCATATCCAGTCATTTTAAAACATTAATTTAATTTTAAATTGTATAAATATACCATTAGATTTTTATTAAATATTTCCATAGATTAAATATAAGATGTGAAGACCCACTGCTTGGAGTAGTTTTGGTGTGTGTCAGAATAATGTGCATGGGAATAGTTTTTAAATAAACATGTAATCCTGCACACACTGTTAATTCTCTCAGAAAATAATTTATTGATAAAACATAAGTGTCTCAGAGGACTATCTCTATTAGTCCAACAAAATCAAGGTAATGTATTTTTCATGAATAGACACATTATTATCTGGCAATGATTTATTTTTTTAAAACAAATTCTGTTTCTGTTTTAAATTTTGAATTAAAAATATTTAGGCCTATAACCATAGATACATTATATTGTGCACTCTAGGAATAAGTACCATTGGGACCTAAAGTCCATGAGTAAATATTGTGATTTGTACTCTTCCACACTTTAAGAGATAAATAATGGTACAATACCCAGATGTAATGTAAGGTGCAGTTACAAATTAAGCAATTCTACTCTGCAAAGATGGTATTATCGGAGATTACAGACCAATTTCACAGTTCCCTCTGTGGTATAGTAATTTTATCATGAAAGGTCAATTGAGAAAGTTAATGTAATGCAATATGCATTACATTAGGGTACTTCAGTGCTCTTATATGTAATGTGCTTTATTTTTTTCTTGTCCTACTGATGCAAAGGACTTTTTTCTGCACCCGATGTTTTGCTTCATAAAATTCTGATTGAAGCATTCTCTATGAGGTCACCAGCTGTATTTCAACTCGAGAACAAATACAGGACAGTGAAACTTATAATTAAAGCTTTTTTCTCACTTTTGACAGCAGCACTATTCTTTTTTGCACTTGCTAACTCTCAAAATGTGTAGTTGTCTTCTGAGCTGATTTAGATTAATAGATCTTGTGGTACACAATGCAAGAGAATATTATTGGCTATTCTGCACATCTGTCGACTCAGTAGGGTCCTCAAACGTGTCGCATTTCACAGTATCTGTAGACCACTTGTCAGTTTCAATGGCTATTTAACAAAAAGTAAAAAACAATAATAATATATCAGGTCAATTTATGTCACACAGAAAACTACTGAGTACCAACAAAAACAGTAGGCTGTATCATTTTGTAATGTTTTCCATTTCTATATTTTTACTTTTAGGTTGTTTTAATTAACTTACCAGTGTGTTCATATATTGTTTATTATACAATACATAGGTTTTATTCAGATTAAGTTTCGCTATGTTAAGTTTCAGGACATACACAGCGTTTGGTCATTAATGTATAGGATATCATCCATACTGGTTGCTTGAGGGTTAAACAGAACAGTCTGTTGGAAATCACTAAGTAAATGCTATGGTCTTGCAAAGCCAAATATTATATGTGTTGCCATCTTCTTCACTGGCATTTAGTAGTCATGGTACCTCAACGGTAGACATAGACTGCTGTTTATTTTATGCTGTAAAAAGCACTGTTTTGCCATCCATGATAGTTTCAAGCTTGTACCTGGGACCACTGAAACTCTGATATACATTTTAAAACAACAGATTTTAGTATCTTGCATCGAGGCCCCTTGTTACAAATAAGGCTAGCATCCAAGGCAAACTGAAGTCTAGCCATAACATATTTTTACCGAGTCCCAAGGGAAATCAATGAGGAGCAGCCCTCTGGAGATGCAAAGCCCACACATCTCACTGATGACAGCTGGAAGAAGCTAAATAGAAATATGCTAGTATTTTATTACTAGCACTTAGCCTCACTAACTCTGATAGACAAACTTTCAGAAACTGCACTATTATTGATGTTTTATAAGAAAAGCCCATTTTAATTTATTTTATTTCCTCAAGAAATAGCCTGTGTAAACATAACAATATGGTGCTCTATAATTTATGGTAATCTCTTCAGTTTCACAATAGACTGTTTTCTGTGGTGTGTAAAAGGTAAAATTAAAAAACAAACCTGCGTGATGATAAACAGAAAATATATAGGAAATTAAATGAATAACTGTGGGTGATTTGTTGTGAACCGTCTACGAGAAAACATCCGTAGATACCACACTGCAGCAATGACTTACAGAATCTAACCTCAACAATATACTGTATGCAATGCAGTTTACTAACTCATTAATATGCATTAACGTTAATAAGCACCTGCCGTTAGGTGTCTGCTAATGAGTCAAGGTTGATTGCATACGTTATCTCACGGAAACTTCCGTAAAATAAAAAATGAGATGCCTGCAAAAACTTAAATGACCAGATTCAAAACACAAAACCCTGCAGCTCTAAACAGATATTTTCAAAGGGGAGCTATAGGGAGGGATTTGGGGCCATGCTCAATACTTCAGGAGTTATTGCTTTTATTTTAAGACTGCACCAGCTTTCACCCTCAATAAATTACAGTGCTCGATACCCTACCAGGAAGGTGTCAGAAATGAATAGTGAACCTGGCAGCAAAGATGTTTTCCAGTTCTTAAGCACCATCCTGTACTCTGATAGCATTGATTGGATTCCTGACATGAAGAGACACTCAAACCAGTAAAAAAATTATAGTATCCAACTAAAAATAGGGACCACATTCCCTTCAGCAAAACAACACATTTTCCAGCCCTACAGCCAGTTGCTACAGAATTTCTTATTTTCCAAGTTTTTCCTTTATAAAAAAAGAATCTGGCTGTGATTTCTACAGATGGTCCAAACGACATACTGTTAATACAACTAGCCTTGTGGTAGGAAATCTTGTTCAAAGACAGGATTCTCTGAGACTGGTTGTAGCTTTCACACCATCTCATTTCTTAATTAATCTAGGTCAACTTAAACTTTGGCCAGTGACTGAAGACAAAAACCTGAAGATTTCCTTGGGGCAGGAGTTGCGGATACATTACATTGAACATCAAGTTTCTGTATTTGTAGTATCTTGTATCTTTTTATTTATTATTTATCATGATTTTTTGATAAGCATGCTACTAAAAAACTGCACTAGATTTTCAAGGGAAAAAAGTTTATTTGATGAAAGGGGGAAAAAAGAAAAAGGAAAGGCACCAGAGATTCAACAAATGTCTCTTTTATATGCTTTCAGCTGATTAAGTTATTTTTAAAAGTATCACCTACAGGGTTTTTCTGCAGTTTAAAGTCTATTTTTCACTTAGCACAAGACATATATTTGAAGCGCGTTACAGTGCATTTGACACAGGAACGCAGTGCAGTGTGAATGATCACCTCTTGAGAAAACAATTAAACCTCAGACAGGCAGAGGAACAGCTTCCAAATCACTGTGAACAGCAACGCAAGACAGACAAAGAGCTGCAGTCCCTGGCTGTACTGTGGACTTAAACGGGCAATACGTCACTTCCACCATTTGGGTCGCTGTGAGGAGTGGTTCAATTCCAAGTGCAAAAGAATGCATTTGCTTTCACATTGAAATAGAAATAGAAATTGGCTGAGTAATGTGCAAACGTACTGAGTTTTCTTTCAATCCGAGACCCCCCCTTTCTAGTTTTCGTGGTCTTTGGTTTTGATCCACATCTGGGAGCGATTACATCACTATCAGATGTTTTGCATATCTAGCTCCAAACACATGCATGGAACTGCACTTGAATCAGCATCGAACCATAAGTTTGAAAGGCCTCTGTGATGCAGCTTATATAGACCTCCAGTTTAGAAAAAGCATCTTCCAAAGTGTTATAAAGGGTTAGGGAAGAGGAATCAGTCTGGTTAATTACGTATTCATTACATATTCAGAATGGTGCCTGCCATCACCATTTCCCAATGGGACCAATAATGACATGAAGAAAAAACTTTTAAACTAATTACAAATTTGACTTTATTGGATATCTCCCATGGGAGTCACTTTTCCACATTTTGTAAAATTTTTACAGACCCCATTTTACAGATTTCGGACACCAGAAGCCTGGAAGTTAATGGGTCTTACAATGTCCTTTTATTATGAACATTTGAATGGCCAATAAACCTGAGGCTATGTCTCCATTAGTTTTAGTAAGTACTGCAATATAACACTGCAAAGATGTAGCCCACAGCCTGGAAAGTAGAGTTGGTTATTAATTCATCAGTACATTTTAGAGACATTTTAGCACTGAAGAACAGGAGGTTTTGAAAGCTAGGACACAAGAAAATGTAATAACTTCCTATAACTTGATTCTAGAAATTTACTACTGTTAACTTGAAGGGAAAATAAACTGTACAATGCTACAAAATGTATAATGTTATAAATGGTTGAGGTTTTGCATACTATATACAACCATTCCACTGTGGAGACAACAAAAACACATTATGTCATTGAATAACTGATACATTATGCATGATTATATACAGTACAATGAATGATAAAAGGGCATTGAGTACCACAACTAAATAGATCAATAATGCTATTGGCAGTTATATCCTAAAAATCGTACAGCAGTACATTTATTGAACTGAAATATGGTAGTGACACCTGAACTACATATTTTACATAACTACTACCAGATTATTCTGTCAGTGCTTTTACAACCTTTTTAAATCCTTAGCACAGTTTCATGTTGATGCTACTGGGTAGTCACATTTGCACTACCTTTGAAATACAGAAAGGAAAAAAATGTATTCAGAGGGCCAAATATATTTTACTGTCATCAAACTACCAGCATTTAAAACAATAAACACAAGGTAATATGTTTTTTTCCACTATGTGTAATTTTTCGTATACAGTAGATCATTCTTTTAAATACTATTTTAAAACAACTTGGAATGTAGCATAAATAACAAATAACAATGTTAACATCACCAAAAGTGTTTAAACATAACTCTGGTTCAATTATTTAAATACATCATAACTCACCTAGAATTTGACTCTTCCCAAGAGCAGCAAACAGAACTTCATAACTTCAAAAATACAGAGGAATAAGTCTTGGTAACACAATGCCCGCTGCACACTTAAAAACATACATGGATTTTATAGCTAGAGATAGAATTTGAATTAATGTGACCAAGAACACATTGGAAGTGGTGGATAGGATATATATAACTACACATACCATTAAATTTAGATGACAAAGACAGAAGACACAGCTCATAACTTTTAAATTGTTTTATATTTGTCCAGTCAATTCATGTACCAATGGTAACACTTTATTTCATCCCGTGTTTCGGGGATATTCTTGCCTCGTATCTCTCAAGGACAAATCATCAAAAGGTCACCGTCTTACAGTTACTTGTGCCTGTATAGAAACGTGTACTACGGCAAAAACATGTATTATTTGGAAGTGTCCTATTCTCTTCGATTGTAAAACAAGAAAACAGTCTTTCATAAAATCAGAACATGGCAAACACTGAAGGCTAGTTAACTTTCTGTAGTAGGAACTGACACATTCCCCTTATCTCAGCTAGTGGTTAAGAACTAGGGCTAGATAATTCAAAATGATTTAACTTATGTATTGATATAGACATTTATAGAGAATAGTTTAATTTGAAAGATTAGTTTGCCTAAATCCTCATTAATTTGGAAACATTTCCCCTCAAAGCTGAACTATGAAAGCACTGTGTGCATATTTCTAATTGTTACTTTGCATATAGGTATATCTACCAAAGGGATAACTATTTTTTTTTTTATTTCAGTTTCTCGTGTGGTATACCTGTAATTTAAATTAAGAGTATATAATTCTTCATCCTATATTGCACTGTACTGGTAATTCTCCATACTGACAATAGTGACCTTTGTGTGATTGTTCTGTTTCTAAAGAAAAGCTTAAAAAGATAATTTTCAGATTCATTTCCTATTAATGGAGGGATAACAAGACATATTCAGAAAGTTCCACTTTTCAAAATTGTCTGGCATTAATGTTCCTTTTCTATTACGTTTTATCACAGTATTTTTTTCCTCTTTTCCAATTTCTGAAAAGCTGGCGAGAGCTCTGTGATGGAGCATGCCATTAAAGATTGATTTTTTTTTGTATCTTCACATTATAAAGATGCTTAACTTGACCAATCTATAAAAAAAATCTTGATATATCATGGGGTATGTGGTTGCTGCTGGACAACATTTTTCTTACTGCTGACCTTTTTTAAAATCTAGGCTATACATTTTATTTTTAAATGTGTGTGAAATTTATCTACTACTAGTCATGCTGCTTAAAAGACCATTTTGTAATTTCATGTGCACGGCTGAATCATTGATGAAAGGTTGAGTATATTTTTTAAAAGTCACAAATTTATTAAGATAAATTAATGAACTGTAGTCCATTAAGTGTGTTTTATTGTCAACTGAAGAACCATTCACAAAGCTGTATAGTCCAAGTTATAATTGAGATTATCCACTGTCTCAATTTCAACAATGTTTTCTGGTGATTATGGTAGTATAATATATATGGTTAATTAAAGTATTTGTATTTATCAGTTATATCTGTTCAGGGTTTATTGAGCACTTATTCAGCCTAGAGAAAAACAGAGTTAAAACAGGGGCGTGAAAACTTCTGACTGACACAAAAAACATTTTTAAATTTCAAATGAAGGGTGTGATATGTATATTTATTTGCAGTTCAGTCTAATAACATTACTAGTACGTCAGCTGGTGGTTTAATTAGTTTATATCAGAGGTGATTAGCTCGTTAAAAAAACACAGAAATGTCTGATTTAATCTAAAATGTCATTAACGTAACGGACTAATTATCTGTTGGATTGGCCAACATCTTTATGAAATCATCTTTAGCAAATGATGCTTTAGAGATGCTTAGATAAATTTTGATGCACTGACATAATACTATATGCTGATTTCCGAGGAAGTTGCTGGATCTCCAATTGTGAACGTCATATTGCTGGTTAATGTCACTAACATATATAATAATTAATCAAAAGGGGCATACATATTTCTGTTTCTCTACGTGTTATTTTGTGGCCATTAGCTATCAACTGAAGCCAGCGGAAAATAAAATATTTAATTAGCAGCACTGACAAATGACCCAGAGCAAATAACAAATTATCTCAGTTTGGCAAAAGTTAATCTCAAAGACCATCCTACAAAATCAGAATGATATATACAACAGACAATTCAACTTTAGTGGAAAAATTTAGTGGCATTTCAAAATGTTAACGTTTACTGAATACTTTTTGTTAGAAGCTGAACAGTATTCTTATGCGCTTCAAAATTACATGAACACAAAACGCTGCTTTTACAGAAATATCACTAGTACAGTGTAGTTTACAGACAGAGCACTACGAGTTGCATTAGTTTTTCACCACAGCATTGAAATCAAGCTGGATCATAAGAGGTGAAGTGACTCCAACTGTCTCTCAGTATGAGTGCCCATTATTGCTTTTTTTAAAGAAATCACTTAATGTACCTTTGTGTTCTCTCTGAAAGATAAATGTCAAACACTGATGCAATTCAGTGCTGTCAATCTGCCAATTTCCCCCCCCCCTTCCTCCCCAAATTATTTCAGTTATGCATACCTGATACATTCTTTCAATCTGCAACATTCATTTAATTTAACTCTTAACAAAAACAGGCTGTGTTTGAATGTCCTCACTGCTGATAACAATTCAACTCTGCGGCATATTTCACTAATTCAAAACCTAATAAGCGAACAGCTTACATTTATAAAGGTCACAATGAAAAATATGATCTAAAATGTAATTTAGTTCTTCTCTTGCAGTACTTAAAAAAAATAATAATTGGTATTTGAAGTAGATTTATTCTATACATTTTTTTGTTGTTTATTTACATTCTCACTACAGCATTAATCCAAAATGGACTAGGGCTAGCCAGTGTAATTAAGCACTGTAGCATAGGATACAAACAAAATACTACCAAGAGAATTTAGAGATTGCTTGATTCTAATGCTTTTTTTCTTGAGGCATTTGAGGTTATAACTCTAATGCATCACCAATGAGAGATGTTGCCCACAAATGGTGGGGCTGCAGGCAGCAATGAACAATTCCTACACCATTACACGTTCACCATGCACAGCTGGGATCATAAATGTCTACTTTCTTTTAAGAAGTAATTTATAGCTTTTTACAATGTTCTGTAACCACCAATTGCTTTTTTAACATGCATAAAGATTGGTAAGTAATGATCGAGGCTTTTACATCAAAAAATGGTAGACAAGCTCCATGAATAATTATTCTGTTTGCAACTGAGACTGTGCTACAAGTGATCATCGGAAGTTAAATAGAAAGTACGCCAAAACAACCTCTAGGTTAACTGCCCATGCCAATTAAGCCAGGGATTCAAACCTCAAGTGTAAAATTATCGATTTTAGGTAAAAAAGGCTTCAAACATGGAAAGCAAAACTAAACACAAATGGACTCATATGCTGTGTTTAGTAAAGTGAGTACTATATTAAAAAGTCATTTAGAACAGCCGAGTTAAATGACTCGACAAAGGACCCTGAAGGAGAGAACTAAAAAAAAAACAGAGAAGAAGTTGCCACCATGCAATTACATTTCCACTAACTCAGTGACACCCTAAACCCCACAACTCCTGCAACCATCTGACACCACTGCAGCCTGACCACAGGCTGAGAATTGGGTAGATGGATGCACCTTACAGACAAAAACCAATTAAAATGTCTAAGTAATGGTTGCTACACACTACATGAAGAGAAACAACCCATGCCTGATTTATATTTTAAAGTAACACATGACCCATTTGTCCAATCAGATTTCTATAGAGATTTCTATGAAGAAAATATAAAAAGGACATGGTTGAAATGACAAACCTCAGCACAATGTGATTGTAAACATTGTGACAAAAGTTGCTTTATTTTAAATAAATGTGGATTCATTAGACTTACTGTCCATTTCTCCTTTTAATGTTCTCATTTAAGAACATTAAAGAAAAGGAAAGTATTGAAAATGGACTGCATTTTTAATTATATTCCTCTAGATATTAATGTTCTAGGGATAAATGGTACAGCGGCAAGAAAAAATAATCCAAATAAATGTAATATTTTAAATCTTGATTCATTTCAAGCTGTGCCTGAAATGACACAATAGTCACAGTGGATGTCCAAAGATGTCTGGTTCCTTAGCTGCCTTGTTACCAACAGATCATGCATGTGCTGAGACAGATCAATGCACACAAGTTGTTATCAGTGACTTCTAAACTGCAGTTCATCTTTTTATAATTGGATTTGAGTCAGTACTTAAAAATAAGAATACATTTCCATGAAAAAAACAGACAAACTCCAAAACAGCATGAAAAATAAAGCAGATAATGTCTGATTAAAAGTGTACCGTGGAGGAAAGAACAAACAAGGGTATCATGGTCTGGGTCAGATGTTTCTTTGCTCATTAACATGGTTGTGCGATGAGCTGACTCACAGATGACAATGACAGAAAGTGAATTATTACCATCAGGTGATAAGGAAGATGAATGAAGTGCAATAAATGTTAGTAGCAGTTCATGGTCATCCCTCCCCAAAGGGAAACAAAAGGAGGACATAATGCACTCACACATGACAGATATGAGGAAGAACAATCTTGGTTTACTAGGAAACAGAAAACAACAGTCAGGATGAAACAACAGTGTGGGAAAAAATATATACTCCCTCAGGCACAGACTTCCTGATCTGACTACCCTCGACTGTCTCTGAAAGATACACAGGGATAGAATTTAAGAAAAATAAATGAACTCAAATATATTTTTTTACAAAGTGGCAAAGAATAGGACGCTACATAAAAAAAAACCTCTGTGCTACATTAAATATTTAAGAATGCAATAATCTCTATAAATTAACTCCTTCAAGTGACAAAGTCTTAAAGTAAAAATGAAAGGATTTGTTCCACGCTAGAATTGTCAGTATGGTAGCAAGACGTTAGGGCTTGTATTTTCCCAGGAACGGTGTTTTGTGACAGATCAGATGCACACAAAAGCATTTTGATGTTTGTGAGTAAAACTTTTCCTTCGTTTTATGTTAGACAAAGAGGGGAAAGTTTTTCAAGAAGGAAAAGGCGACGAACAGTGTATACAGTCAGCAGTCAAACAGGGTAGGCAGACCAGCAACTCGGGCTAAGGGAGATCATAGCAGATCGGCTGGCAATCTGAACATCGCCTGCTACATATATAACATAAACCCTCATGTTGTGACAGCAGAAGGAAGGTGGATCTGTGTTCTTGTATCTTTCATTTGGATAATGATCTAACACATTCAGCAAATGTTGCATGTATGAAAGAAGGCAGAAAGAGCCGCGCTTCTTCTGGAATGGCTTAATGAGTCAAGACCTCATTAAATGTTGCAAGTACCGGTGGCAGAGAAATTCAAAAGACAACACTAAGTGACTTTTTATGGATTGTATTTACATGTATGATTTATTTTGCTTATTAATGGTCTGCATATCAATACTTTATCATTTAGATTTTATTCTGTTATCTTTGTATGATATCTGCACTTCATAATCCCTTCATGTTTGTAATGAGCACATTTGGTGTTGTCTGTATTAATAGTTTATACATTTTGTATTTATTTATTTGTGTTCTCTAATGGGCTGTTATAATTCAGGAGTATTCAGGACAGGACAATATGTTGAGTGTAACACATGGAAATTTCAACTTGTAAACCGTTAATGAATTAACACCTGCATATGAACCTGAATGTGTTAATATTTAATTATTATAGCGAGAAACCAGAAAATTATCATAACAACCAAGGGAATGCTAGCTGGCCATTTTACTTAGTCCAGGTTTGGTTTCCTTGGGTGAGTTGTCAAGTCTGTTTTCGCATCATGGAACTGATATAATATGAGTCGTTTCAGTAGCTCAGCTCCGAGATCATGAAAAAGCTGTGCTACGGGAGGCAGGCATGTCCCCATTTCTAAATCATTAATAATTTAACTCCAGGATGTGAAGAAATAAAACAACATGACACAGTATCTTCATAGATATAGGAAACCCAAACCATTACGATGATTTTTTAATTTATCTGACTTTAGGTACCTGTAAGACCGTTAAGTGGGTGAGAAATTACCTTGACAGTTAGACACAGAGAAATCACTCAAAATCACAGATGACACCATTCAGAAGTGAGATAGGAAGCCTGGAGGCATTTCTCAAGGGAGTGCGATGAAAATGTTAAGGAAAGCATCACTCTTTCCACACAGTAATGCCTACATAAAGTCAAAGAGGGGTCAAAGTAAACATTTCTTTATACTTTCTACAAACAAATTATAATAATATTAATTATTCAGTGTAAAATAATATAAGGGTACATTTACAGAACGTAAAATTACTTACACTCTGAAAACTACATTCAAAACTCTATAATGTAATCTGACAAAAATAATTTTCATATTTTAATTTAAGATGTTATTTTCTGTTTTCATTGTAAGTTAATGTAAAGCATTTCAAAGTGACTGCTATTATGCCATATTAATAAAGTGGAGGAGCATGAAATAATCTTAAATGTGTATTTCCTACAATGTTCTAAAGTTCATAACCAATATTTATAGGTGGTTTTAACAGAAATAGGAAATAAAACAGAAAACACATCGCAACATAACATTTGTATATCTCAGTTATAGTAGGTACACACAGTCACATGTCTTCCAAACTTACAATAGATTTATAGTCGATTGTTTTGAGAAATCAATACTCAGTTTGGAATATAGCCAATAACCATATCATATATCTATAAAATTGGGTGAATCTAAAATCTTCTGTCTAAAAATTTCTAAAAACTGGAAATACTGGAATAAAAAGTAGACCACTCTAACTCAGCTCTCTCACATCCTCCTAATAAAGTATAAATACCCTGTCCTTATTACACACCCACAGCGTTCATCATTTCACATTGTTGAAGTGCTATGCCGCCTGACCTCAAGGATCTCATCGACCTGCTTTCCTGAGCTAGGCCCACACCCTGCTTCTCCACCCAAACACCTACTTCCAGCTCCCTTCAATCAACTGTAATGGAAATTTTGCCTGATTCCCATGATGAACTGTTCCAGGAGCTTAATTCCCTGCCTGTAACGGGGCTCCTCCACTCAAATCCCATTCCCATAGAGCCATCCTGTATACCTTCCCTGCTCCTGGCATCGCCTGCACCCGTGTCTGGCTCCCGACTCCCTTCCCTGACACAAAACTGTGGGATCTCCTAGCAACTGGACCCACAACCCACGCCTTTCCGGCAGCAGCAAGTAGACGCTCTTCCACGTTCACAGGTTTGGCCCCAATCGCTCCCTTATATCCCCTCCTCAGTGCTGGCCCCCAATGGCCCACTCTTCTAACCCAACAGCCCTTCTCACTGTCCTTGCATCCATCCATTCCCATCATTCCCTTCCTTTCTGTGATTCTTGCTAAGTCCCAGGGCTGCCCTCCGCCCCACCCATCCATCAAACTGCCATTCTCCTCCTGTCCTGTCAACTGCGCCTTGGGACCCAGCACGTCCTCTGCCTCTAATGCTTTCCTTTGGAGGGATCTACCTAGAAAACAAACTAGGGTCATAATCCACCATGGCAGTTCAGCTGGTACACATAAATGATCGTTCTGGCCACCACGCATTTATCTCTCCTTAAGCAGACACCCTTAACCAGTCTGCTATGCAAATGTAAAAGCTCCTCACCTTACTTCCAGATAATATCCCATTACCAATCCACTTTAATCCAATCATTCGGCACCCTTTCTTTCACTCAATTCACTAACAATATCAGCCTGCATCAGTTTTATTCTATTCAAATCTCACAGTTCTTCCGCTAAAGGACATTGATCAGGCATTCACTTTATAAACTCCTACAAGGTGACCCAAGCCCAAATCATCTCTCACCCTAAATAAACCTCCTTCTTCCAGGAATCCAAAATTTGAAACAGCACTTCCCCATTCTCTCCTGCCCATCACTACAGACACACTAAGACACGACATCATGACAATAAGTAACGGATACCACTCGTCTGTCATTCTGAGACCTATCTCTCCAAGCTTCGTTCCTACTAGCTTTCTTAGGATGCTCTGAATTCATGTCTCCCACCTCTCATTTTGACCCCCTTATTCACCCTTGAGGATCAGACCTCCTTCCAGATCATCAGCATTCCTTCTGTACTCGCTCTTTCAGTTCATACAATATAAAAATAAAAATAAATAAATAATAAAGAGGACAGTCATGAAATGTGAACATATAGGAAGGACCCAAAAGCTTTCAACATCTATTTCTATTTCATCTGCTTGCTTGACTGAATTATCAATATTGCGTTTTACAAGAAAATTACCATAACTTGCGAAATGACTACGCCTTATTAAATCTGAAAATGGGTTATGGTAAAACATGGAGATCAAGTTTATCCTTTGCTAACTGCAAACTGCAGACTGCACAAAATAGTAAATATTATAATAATGCCCTTTCTACGGTGCCCACAAATAAGGAATAATGGACAAAACATAATTGTTTTCCGAAATTATTTTAATAAGTCTAGTAGAAATGTGCCAATTACGATTCAGCTGTATTAAGAAAATCATTTTCTGCTTTGGAAAATCTTTTTTTGCTTTTAGTAAATTAAGTCTAATAATAAGAAAACCTATAAAATGTCAACAACTAATTTAAATTAAACTACCAAATCCTCATTTTAGAGTTATGTAGTGTTCCCCAAGGAAATTAAAACTGAAATAAAACTGTTATTAGTAGTTACAGTTAGGTTACTGGTAAGATGCCAAACACTCTCAATGTAAGAATCAGAGTGGCATCCAAAACTAAACATGTGGATGAGAAAGAAGTCCCACACAATAAAATATATCTTTATTTTACACAAGGGACGTGTCAGGCTAAAGCTGGGACTGTGTGGATAAAGGGAAAGTGGCATCTGTTAGTGGTCTGCCATGCAACATCTATACAGATGGGCGACAGGAGTTCAGTTTGCAGAAAATATTTCCAGCAAGACAATTACAATTCAAATGACGTGAAAACGCTTTGAGCTGCATATTGCTACAAAGGCATTGTGAAGGTGAACCTCTGAGAGTCAGATTTCACAGTTTCACGAAGCAATATCAAGTGGGAAAACCTACACTTTAAAAAGGAAACTGCCAATTGAAACATGTCCATCGCATCTATGTGCAAATACAGGTTACTTCTTAGCATTCAGAGCAGTTTGGATATTGGTCTGTTTTAAAACGCCGCACTGTAATTCAGGGCTTATTGTGCATGGTCAACCTCAGCAACAAAAAATTAAGGAAAATTCAATGAAACATCCTAACAACAAAAATGTATAATCTCTGCTTGAATCTTTTATCATTCATAGTAAGCATACATAATAATCTTTCGATAAATGCATTGCACTTTGTGTGAATAGGCATCAGTACAAATAAAATTAATTGATAAACAAATACAGTCAGTGATTTAACATGCTGCTACAAACTGGGACTCAAACAGACTGCTTGAGGAGCACTGGTCTTTATCTTTCAGGATGAAAAGGCAAACCAAGAAACTGCCAACCATGTCTATTGGATATGAAATGCATCCACACTTGTAAAACAATGGTAAATAGGACACATCATACAGAAATACTTGTACACCTAATGCACTCCAACTGTCGAGTGTGGTTTACAGCGACACCAGAAGCCTTTGATGGGTAATTCTAAATACTGTCCCTGTAATTGTAATTGAAATTAATTGCTAGGTATTGTGGGTAAAAATACTTCTTAAGCGCCACATCTGTCCTCTACAGACAAATCTAGTGACTTTAGCAGACTAACTTCATTGAAAGGGTAATTTGACTAATTCCTGAGAAAGCCATGTGCCTTTTACATCACATATAGTCCATGTCCATAACACCCACTGAAGAAAATAAATCAGCGCTTGGGATTGCTTTAATTCCCAATTATGAGTGGCTTGTACGCGAGTGATTTTTTATGTCATAGTAGCGTATACTGTGTTATATGTGTTATAAGTTGTATCAACGAAGCAGGGTTGACACCTTTAAAAAGCTAAAGATGACTCGCATTGTAAGGCAAAACGTACAAAGAAACACCTACTTTGACAGGAACTCAAAAGCCTATCTTCAGAAATGAAATGATGAATACTACTACCCACATATCAAACAAATAAATAAAGCAGTTGTTTTATATATAACAAAAAAAAAAAAAGACTCAAGAGGTGGATATTCATTTCCATTTGACTCCTTCTTCAAAATGCTTACAGTTGTACTAATTTGATTAGGTGTGTTGGTTCGAAGGGGACATTATTCCCTTTAGGGTATCAATGTGTTTAAATATGTTTATGTTCAATCATTTCAACTTGGAAATTAATATCAAACCTATCCACATTCTGACAGACATAAAATACATAAAGTCAAAGATATATAAAGACTGCATAGGGGAGCAAGCCTTACCTTTTAGTCTCGTCTTCCTAGAAAACCATGCACCATAATTGCAACTACCCCAGATGTGTCGTCTGTTTTCAATCAGTGCCCACCGTCAGTGACAACGCTGCGTTAAATGCACATTATCCCCGTGTATTGATGTCAAAGACGAAGGCAATACTGCAGCCCCTGGACAATGCAATGATACTCAGGACCCCCTCCGCCCAATTATAAAGTTGCACTGTCCACTGGAAATGCGCCTCAGTAACGCACAACGTCTCTGCAACATTGATCAGCCTTGCTGCAACGTTACCCGCCAGAATTGTACTTCATTTTTACAGTTGATAAAGTTCATATTTTAACCTAACCTTATCCTCCACTTACACTATTGGAAAAGTATGGGAATCTGAGCAGACACATCAATGCAATGGCATTATTGTACACACTCCCGGAAACGGTCTACATTCCTGAGCATCCACTATTGACTCCTGCGATGGTAAGTGAACTTGCACGATGCAAAGCCCACCGCCGTGCAATTACACAAAGTAGCAGCACTGTGTGCCTCGGCTCTCTCTATTCGCATTATTTTGCATTACATATAATACCCAGCTCGAAAACTGCCCAGACGCACACTTTCCAGCAAACGCATCCATCTCCCTCGGATTGCCCTCATAACCCAGACAGCGGTGAAGGATACACATCCCGCAGTCACCCCACAGCGGGGAGGTTTGCCAAGTTGATCAAACACACACCGACATATTGGCTTGTAATGAAATAACCATTTGGCAAGTAAACCAAGAGCGCATATCCATGAAGCGAGCAGAGCGCTGTCCCGGGCAGCAGAGATGCAAAGTCCTGCACAGCATCCCCCCGGAGTGCACGTCCGACTGGAGGACACGAGTGGGGGGGGAGGAGATGCATTTTCTCACAGTAATCCAACAAAGCCAGACTTGTTCAAAAAGAGAGACTAAAGCATCGTACCTGGCAGCAAAGCGTCCTGTAAGCCCTAACTGGTGTGGACGTGAAGGTTACCCTCAATGCCCCTATCCTAAAAGGCAGACACATTTCACCCGAAGACGTCCACAGTAAAACACCTCGTACCTACCGGCTGCGTTGTCTCCATCCCGGAGAGACTAGTAGTGGTGCTGATGCTACGACTGTCCCCAGATCAGCATCTCTGGACAAGAAACTATCGGTCTCAAAGAAACATGATAGCGGAACATAGGCTCGCCTGTGCTGTTGACAAGAGAGCTACCCAATCGGCAGCATCGCGACCAGCAGGCCGGCCAATCCGTCTGTTAGAGACACACGGGGATGTGCAGCACGGTAGACTGTCTCCGCAGATGAGTGTGTTTGTCTGTGTGCTGGGGTTGCAAGTCTCGGATCAAAATCAACAGGGCTTTGCTTCTGTCATGCATGTTGATCAGTCGTATCATTTGTCTGCGGTAACAGCGATCCATGCATGGTGCGAATCGATCAAAGCGTTTGTCAAATCCGATGTAACTTTTGCTCTTCAAGACCACGGTTGTGTGTGGTTTTTTTGTTTTTTTTTTTAGTCACAGCATTCATGCACGCTTAGATCAAAAACATAACCTAGGAACATCCAAGAAACCAAAAAGACAATAGTATATATAACACACACACACACACACACAAAAAGGTGACTCTTATTAACACTTTGTGTCTTGGTGATGTTGTGATATTGTTATGCAATGAAGTGCTATAATCTCAGTCAGTGCCGCCCACATCATCCATAGGTGCAGTGCTCGCCTCTTCAACATTGCAGCTGGACCTCCTCACAGGAGCCTGTCAATTATTACACACGTCCAATTTACACAAGTATCCAGTTGACAGCCTAGTGCTTCAGCTGCACAAGAAAACAGGACTGTTCATGTTAAATTGCCTTGGATTGTCTTGGTGATGATAAGAGTTCAGTCTGTTTTAAAATAAAGTGCAAATTACAATCTCTAAAACTAGAAATATTCCAAAACCCATAGCCAATTAATATGCCAATTATCTCACCATGTCTCTCAAAACAGTTCTAATGTCACCTGTTAGCTCATAAACTCTTAGTAAGTCTCAGCATTAAAAAAATAAAATAGAAATACACTAGTTGTCAGTTTAAATTAAGCATCCCTAGAATATTACAAACATGAAAGAAACCTATACCTATTTTTATAGGTATAGAAAGGCCCTTTTTGGTTTATTTTTTATTCAACTCTTGACACTGACAGTGTGTCTTTTTGATGTTATGCTAATAACTCAATAAAGAGAGGATCTTTCACATTTTGAATCCTGCCCTCAATTGCGCCATTTTTAGAGCTTCAACCTTGCGTAGGCCTTTTCAATTATGTACCACCAGCTGTCTGACGCAGACCTTGACGAGAGTCTGAATTCAATTAGTGTCATATTCAAAATTCGTGTTTGATGTTTGCATCAGAAAAAATATTTATAAATAAATAAATAAATAACATGTCTGAATGTGTGTTATGTTTTATTAATTTCTCAGACACATCTATCCAAGCCGGTTCACAAAGTTAACATAGAATCATAATCCAATACATTACATTAACTGTACATTTGTGTGTGTGTGTGTGTGTGTGTGTTTATTGCAGTATTTGTGTATTTCAACAATTCCACAATGTGTAATTTTCCAGCTTTCTAGTTGCTGAGTTAATGATTGAGCTTTTGGAGCCTATTGGCTTAGACAAAACATGTAAGAGGTCGTAAAAATTAATAGGTTTGACAGTCAGTCAGCCTAATATGGTGTAAATGTAACTTTTTTCTGTGTAATAGCAACCCGGTTTGCCAGTGCTCTACATGTACATGTTGTTTTCAAAATTGCCCTGGACTGTTGTCAACCAGTAATTTGTATGCTATTTTACTGGAAGCCGCTGTGTCAGTCATTTGACCTGAAGAGTTATTTGCTTTCAGAGTAAAACACAGTCATAGCAATTATAAACTGAAAGAAGGAACCACTTGCATGTCCTAAAAATGCACAGAATAGACAGCTGCAGTTATGCTATTTAGAATGAGCTCCCACCAGCATTCCAGTCCATGATGATGTTTCCTTTGTAAAATAAAACCATTAAGAATTACTCTTCGGAGTATTTATAGTTGAAAAAAACAGTCTCTAGCTGAAAGGTTTAATAGCTTCATAACATCAGACAATGTCTCCAGCCAGAAGATAGCCCTCTGTTTCCAATTTGCTTCTACTCAGATTTAATATGTCCCAGTAATCATTTAAGTAATTAATTAGCCAAGCAATTCTCCACCTGTTTTTAATCATGCATGATAAAAAACATAGCCTACACAATAATAATCTTACCAACTTTTGTCTTACAGAAAAAAATGCAATCTTACCACCTTTGGATACAAAACAAATCAAATAATGTAATGTGGAGATTCATTTTAATTTATATGGATCTCTCTTGTATGTATATCACCTATTCTATTCTTCTAAGTATGATATTGTTTAATTATGTTATGTTTTAACCAGTTTAATTTGGAATGATGGTTGGGCTGTAAGTGATCTTTGCATGAACTTTGACTTTTACACAAGATGCATTGTATTGATTAACTAAATATGTCCTTCTTTCTATGTTTCTGATTTATTAAACTATAAATAAACTGATTATATTCTGCCAAGGAATGCTTACCATACATCAGTGGTAGGCAAAATAAAAAAATGCATTACAGCTGAATGTGAATGCAAAATTATTTTAGCAAATAAATGTATGTACTGTTGTTTTGTAAATCACAAATGCAACACATCAATGCTGCAAATAATCTACTTACAGGTATTAGATCATGCAAGAACAACATTAATAAAGTAATTTAAATGCTAAAGGTTTTTCCAGCCTTTTGCATTCCTAAATTTCATATTAGTATCTTAATGACTTGCTGCATTACTTAAAGATTCCTCCTGCCTTGCATCTTAATTTTTGATGATAACAATAAGAAATGCTATTTTTCTCTTGCTTTGCATGCACTTTCCTTCCCCAGAGTACAAATGTGCTTTTTTTGCATAATTTCAGATTACTAAAATGTTGAAAGCAATTATGGTAATTCATTAATATAACACATACTTTTATTAAAGTTATTAATACAAAAAATAAAGGCCTCATACACTTCAATACATATTAGCACACGATCACTTTGGAACTGTAACCGTAATAAGGATGGTTCCTCTGTGTGCTACATGATATCAAAGTGTAGGCTACTTCATTAAATGTTTAAGGTCTTTCTAATATATGACCTTTATGCTCATCACAGTGTACTGTCTACTGTCAAAGCACACAGAATTAAACATCCAAGAATATGCAGACTACTGACTTTAATGAATGCATCCTTTTAAAAGCTATACAAATGTTCTTTCGCTTTTATTGAAATAATCCAAAGCAAATCATAATTTGATGTTCATGTTTTTAAAATCAGATCTTGGTTAACGAAATTAGGAAATCAAACATATATGTGCATACTGAACACTACCTTAAAATACAAACTGTACATGTCATGATGTGTATAGTGTATAGTACAGTTCAATTCCACTTCCCGTGGTTTCCTGTTTCCCTTGCTGGTCATGTGTCCTAACATTGCACAAATTGAACACTTACCTGCACTATCATCCACCATGCTAGAGGTCTTCACCATTGGGGATTATTTTCCAGTTGGGGAAAGGAGACATGCTACATATTAATTGTCATGATCAATAAATAGCACTATATGTCATGTATTGCCAATAACTGATGTCAGACACATTACTTAAATCTGAAAATGACCCCTGTGCTTTTAAATAGAGCTCTACAAGATTCTCCACTATGTGCTGTCTTTTCTTTCCCATAATTGTCTTATTTATTATAATATATACAACATAAAGACAGATTCACCTCCCTCGAATACATGAGCTGGGTTATTAATGAGGGTCAATAGAAAACAAATCAACAAACAAACAAGAAATACCCAAGATTATATTTGATGTAAAGCTTGGTCTTCAAGGCATCTGAAATATTTGTTTGTTTGATTGCACCACTGCCATTCTTCTTTTATCCTTTACTGTTATGAGGTGATTATATTTTTTAGTCCTGCTGTTACTTTACATCTAAGGAATATTCACTCGCATCATCAAAATCCTCTTTTACAGTTTCATTTTTTTTCCAGGAAGCAACATTAATAATTGAATCACCTTTTTAAGCAGTGTAGCCGGATTTCAAAGAGAAAGAGACAACGTTGCCCTTAACAAGCAGGCCATTCTCCACGTGAACACATCTCAAGATGGATGTAGTTCAGAAAATGTTGGTGATAATAATGCTCACTGTATTAAGTGCTCATCTGAATTTAAGGCTATTAGTGATAACCATCTGATCAATATTACTTAAGAATACATTCAGAGCTTAGAGAAGGTGTGTATGACACTTAATATTAGTGCCATAAATGTATTAGAATTTGTGAACTTTATCCCACCAACAAGTCTGTATTGTTTGGTGACATCACTTGGATAGAAAGGCTGCAACGATGTAATCATTACAAAATTAAGATTTTTGTCTGTGAATATGAGATAATGCATTTCAGCTGGATTAGCTGGATATCGAGGTTATGAGCCCCCAAAAAAATATAATATTTGACACCTAAGACATTGTGTTTGTTCATGTATCTCCAGAAAAGCAGCACATATTTTGCTGTTGACTAATGTAGTGTGGTCAGAATAATGTAACTGGCTTCATGTGGTCAATAAAATAATCTTTTAAGAAGTCTTGCAAAACACAGTTTGGTTAGCTATTTGGCAAATGACCAACTAAGACTATGTAACAATTGTTTTAGATTTAAACATACAGCCATTCATTCAGTCTCTTTTAAGGTCTATAATATTGACCCTGTTTCTATTTTTCCTGCATTCAACAATGTTTTTGTACACTTTTCTATTACACTACATTTCATCCAATCCATTTTCTTTTCATTCTTTCTTTCTTTCATTCTTTCTTTTATCTAGTCGAAAGCCATTATATGGATCAACGGAAGTAAATGAGCCTCTCTGATGCACACTTTGTAAATCATGCAACCTTATTTTGGCAAATATATACACAATTTCTTATACCTTCCTAACTGCAAAATTTAGGCTTGTGTTAAAGGACTTAAGGAGACAGCTTTGCAGTTTTGTGTTTTACGACACAGGCCTGTGCTCACCAAAGTACGACAGATAACACCTCCATGCTGGAGATGCTCCAAACTGACACATGGGCTGCCATGCCCATCTCCACAGAGACCAGCACCACATTCCAACTGAAGATTTATTTTGTGAAACACAGACATTCAAGGTACTTTATATATTCCATAGACCAGGGCAACAAACCCAAATACAAAGTACATGCTGGTAACACAAGTGTTATCCAGCTTCTTCCTCAGTTTGATAACAAACAATAAAAGGTGACTTAAAACTAATTTAACGACACTTAAGTAATTCTACCTCAGAACCAAAATATGCTCAAGCCATGTTTGGTCTTAAAAGAAAGAGCATTAGCTAAAACAACCATTGGACCATTTATATTTCACATACATTGCAATATTAACATTTGGTAAGAGAATTATTCACACATCCTAATTTTTCCTACAGTGACATGGGCATCAGGCCAGCCCCCCTGGAATTCCAAGAAGACTCAAATGTAACATCACCGAGAAAGAACACCTGGTTGTTTGGTATCAACTGTAAGGTCATGCTTTTAGGGAACTGAAAATGTAATTGATAGAACTAAAACTTGACAGAAACTTGTTAGAAACTCTAGGTAACATTTGAACCATTTTCACATTCTTCAAAGCCATCACACACCCAATACACCTTCTGTAGGAATCAAGGGAGAGGAACGGCAAAGACTGCTTCGATTTGAATTTCAATTTTAGTACCCCAAACCTGACCAATCAGAAGTTTGGAAGGAAAGAGATTAGAATCTCTTTGTCTAAAACGTATAAAAACAGAAAGTTAAAACTAGCACACCTGATGTTTTTGCCATCTCTCTGATTGGTTTGTTTTGATTTCTAAGGCAAAACTGAAGGCAGAACGCCCCAAGAACAAGCAGCAACTAAAGACAGCTGCAGAACATCACCAGGGAAGAAACCCAGCATCTGGTGATGTCTATGGGTTCCAGACGTCAGGAAGGATTTGCAACCAAGTATTGAAACTCACAATTTAATTCAGGATTATGTTCAGATTAAAGATGAAAGCCTACGCTTAAAGTACATCTTGATTGTGGTGGTGTACAGACCCAAAATGATGACAATTGTGTCACTGTCCAAATATTTATGGATCTTACTCTATATCTTGTATAAAATGAAACAGCCTCAAGGTGAATTCATGCAGATCAACCTCACTGCTAATCAGAATTCGTATTATTCGTGTGGTAACTTGCGTATCAACCCGGTCTCATTTTCAGAGAACTTGACCACTGTGGGTTATACACCGATCAGCCATAACATTATGAGCACTGACAGGTGAAGTGAATAACACTGATAATCTTGTTATCATGGCACCTGTCAGTGGGTGGGATATATTAGGCAGCAAGTGAACATTTTGTCCTCAAAGTTGATGTGTTAGAAGCAGGAAAAATGGGCAAGCGTAAGGATCTGAGCGACTTTGACAAGGGCCAAATTGTGATGGCTAGACGACTGGGTCAGAGCATCTCCAAAACTGCAGCTCTTGTGGGGTGTTCCCAGTCTGCAGTGGTCAATACCTATCAAAAGTGGTCCAAGGAAGGAAAAGAAGTGAACTGGCGACAGGGTCATGGGCGGCCCTGGCTCATTGATTGGAGCGAAGGCTGGCCCGTGTGGTCCGATCCAACAGATGAGCTACTGTAGCTCAAATTGCTGAAAAAGTGAATGCTGGTTCTGATAGAAAGGTGTCAGAACACACAGTGCATCGCAGTTTGTTGCGTATGGGGCTGCGTAGCCGCAGACCAGTCAGGGTGCCCATGCTGACCCCTGTCCACTGCCGAAAGCACCTACAATGGGCACGTGAGCATCAGAACTGGACCACGGAGCAATGGAAGAAGGTGGCCTGGTCTGATGAATCACGAGTTCAAGGTGTTGACTTGGCCTCCCCAGATCTCAATCCAATCGAGCATCTGTGGGATGTGCTGGACAAACAAGTCCAATCCATGGAGGCAACACCTCGCAACTTACAGGACTTAAAGGATCTGCTGCTAACGTCTTGGTGCCACATACCACAGCACACCTTCAGAGGTCTAGTGGAGTCCATCATGATTGTTGTATATGCTGGGCAAAAGTTTTTGTCATAAGTTTGGTTCAAATTTAAATGGTATTGTGGGCATAGCAGCAAGGTTTTGATCTCCTCTTGTTGTGCAATTCTGGCCAAACCAACAAACTATTATTTTCAAAACTGAATGCTAAGATGTATTATGGTTCGGCCAATATCTGATTAGATTTAAAACCACGGCCCTGCTTTTGCTGCATCATGTTTGTAATGTCTTGATTGCCTAATTCTGGCAGCCATTATGACATTTTGCAACTGTGTCTTTTCTTCTGTCTGTATTGACAGCATTACTAAATTAAGTTTTAAACTACTTTATGTGTCAGGAAAATAATAACTTTAAATTATTATTATTATTATTATTATTATTATTATTATTATTATTATTATTATTATTATTATTATTATTATTATTATTATTAATTTCTTGGCAGACGCCCTTATCCAGGGCGACTTATAAAATATAAGTTCAAAATTGACATTTTAGTATGTCCACCATCACCTACAATAAAAGCAATATGAAAAAAAATATTTATATATTTCATATGTATGTTCTGCCCTATTTGAGGGGGGTCCTTCTCTTTTAATTACTACAATATCAAGTGGAAAGTTTTTTGGTGATTGTAACAGAAACAAACAAACAAGAAACTAAACTTGTTGTAAATCAACTTGTTTTACAGTAAATGGCAGGTCTATATAATTTAATTTTGAAGATGTTCTCTGTCAAGCAATGTTTTATACAAAATGAAAACATTACATATTTTTGCTGTGCCAGTTTAAATATGTGGGCAATACTTGATACTTGAGAGTATAGTGCTTGAGACTTTCACTGTTATGTTATTTAGAAGGCTTTGTCTAATAATGCATTTCCACTTCAGTTTAACAAGTGCATTTTGATTTTCAAATAAAACTCAAGAGTGAATGCAAAAATATATGGATTCATCTGTAATGGCCGTTTTATATTAACCCAAAAAGACAATACTGTTTGACTACTGGGATCCTCTGTGATTGATCTTTTTAAAAACAATTCTCTATCTACTGTCTTCCTCTAAATGCACAACTGAATATGTTAATTGTACACTTACTGTAGTTGTTTAATTATTTAAAAACTCATAAATATGTAAAAACAACAGCTATTTCGAATTGTTACAATCATTTCCTTCTGTAGCTTCTGTGATTATGTGAAATTATATGGAATAAACTTCAAAATCTATTTTAAAACCCATTATATTTATGAAATGTATCTCTCAGTTTGTCAGTATTATATTTGTTGGCTCTATATTCATCTCTTAATGCATTGTGGTCTCATGGACACTTTCCAGTTATGCACTAAGCTGCTGTTTTTGGCATTCAATGCTCCTAGTTATACATCCACTATAACCTGTTTTGCCAGGCAGATCTTTGTCCTATTTATCACAGACATGATAAAGAAACAGGGGATTGTGTCTCTTAAATACCATAGGCAAGGGTTCACTCACACAGGCAGAGAAGCTAACACAGACTGAACAGTATCTTCAACCCTAAACAATGATCAAAATACTGCAAATACCACAGCTTAAAATTCACACTTTTTTTTTCTTTCCTTTCAATGGCATCACAGCCATTATAGTATTGGTAGCACATAACACACCTCATCTTGTGTGATAGGAAAACTACATATTACTTTCCACTCTCAATTGAATGGGCATTATTTGTTGTTCACATTTTAAACATTTTTTAAAACTAGTGCAATCCATTGTATTCCAGCAGTAAGGACATGCAATTTTCCTGTTTCGCTCTGTTCTCCCTGTGCATTTTAACATGGCTTTTAAAGTGTGCATCAGTCATTGACTCTTCTTTGTATTAATACCATCAACCTTGCGCCGGGTTTGACAACGTACCTTATCGGTAGTATATCTGACTTCATCCAGCATGTGCTGAATGTGCCTTATTTTGCAACCTCTTCTTCAGTCTGACAGCTTTTCAGTTCTCAGTGGATGGGTTTTATTAAAATATGAATATGTCCCAGGAAAAGGGTTGAAAGCAAAATAATACAGTTCACATTCTGTTTGTTACAGTTAATCCATAATTTGAATCATCTGTAGATAAATAGTTCATAATACAAAAAACAAAAAGAGTCGTAAGAAATGTTTTGGTGTGGACATGTTGACATTAACTTTGTATTTATTTGTTTATTTTCAACAGACTTAGGTTTAAGATTAGCCTATACCAAAACGAGTTAAACTAGAGGATTTCAGGGCCATAAATAAATAAATAAATAAATAAACAGGAATGAAAATTAACTATATCATTAAAATCGAATTTTCAAATTTACTTCTCTAAGTTTTCCTCAGTTAAACTACATTGTGCTAAATTTCTGCTCCGTCACCCTCTGGTAGACATTATGTTCTCCATGACACCATGTCAGGCACTCGTAAAGAAAAAATATGAATAAACTCATAAAACCATTTTTCAGCATCAAGTACTCGGCTAAATGGTATAGATTTATCAATTCAAATCAGGTTTATGATAAAAAATGTGGTTTGAATTTTCGTATTGATATTTTTTTAGGGCTTGCTTGGATTTTAAACCATTTGATTGTATCATAATAAACACCCTTTACCTTACTCCTTCATGATTAATGTGTCTCATAACCCCCACAAAGGTAAACATTGCTCTGAACCACAATAAATTAGATGCACCTTGCTCTTGGAATGACAATAATGTGTTATGAATTTGACTTGGTCTAAGGACTGTACATGAGAGTATTGTCAAATACGATCCAGAGAAACCTGAAGTCTTGTAAGGCTAACTGCAGGTATTATTTGAAAATGATTCTAGAATAATTACCCCCTTCTGTCGAGTTAGGTAAAGATTCTGAACACAGTATTGAGGAAAATGATTCATCTGATGTCTTACTATTTTACTAATTTGTTCTGGCATTGAAAAAAATAATCAATTAAACAAAAAAGAAGTAATGATCAGTAATTATATGAATGTGAACCGTAGTGAAAGCTGCTGGTGCTTTATTGATATTAAAGGACTATTTCAGTTAGAAATATAGTTTTAAGGACTCTGCCTGTCTGCAGGAGAATAATTGCACATTGGAATGATAATATACAGCAAAACAACCGAGTTAGTGACAAATATAATGAAGAATTTAACTGCAGACAGTGGGATATTACACAGCAGAGTTTATAATACCACAGATGTGAATAACATTAATTATAGCCCCTTAATGACAAACTCATAGGGGTGCTTAACAATTTGATTTGAATTGCAGAAAAATAAGTCTGCTGCGGGTCATATAAAAACCAAATGGGTTTAACCAGCTTGTTAACGGATTCTGTTAAAGGCTGTTATTATATTATATTCTAAGGGAGCATCAGTGGTCACTGAGTGTGCTGAAAAAACAGACATCAAATGTTAACATTTTCAATGCCTTCTCTGTGCTGACAGACAGGTATTCATTTAAGAGAACAACATATAATACTTTTTTTTGTGTACATTGGTCTTGCATGTGTATAATTGGTAAATGTTGTATATTATGCCAAATCTAACCCCATCAATGGAATATATTATTTTAATGTATTCAATATATAAGATTACGAAATTGGCAATTATGGTGTGTACTGTAGGATTTTCATCATCCTCAGGATCCTTTTTCTGTATAAAGTGCAGAGGAGTAGGAGGCTCTAATGCAGTTCAGTAAAGATGAAACAGATAGTATATTCAGTGATCCTTGTTATACTCAGACTTTCCTAATGAAAATCAATACAGCACTTACTGGAAACATTTCACCAGCCATCCCTCTGCAACTCATTCCATATATCATGCTACACATTTACACCAAGAGGTAGAAAGCATTTATTTCAGATCGCAATACAATATGAGTGTGTAAAATAATGCAAGAATGAATAAATAAATATGTTACTAACACCAGACTTCTGAGACTTCAAGAAGTGTTTTTATTATGCATAAATCAGCAATAATAAGAATAATAATAAGTACTGATGGTAAACCAGCCCGAGTATATGAAAGCCAAGAACTCTTTCACACTTAAATGCAAGACTAATCTAAGAAGAAGAAAAAAAAAAACATAATGCATTGCAAAATATGTGCTGCTTAAAAGAAGATAAATGCTTCTTTAAAATTAATTAGATCAAAGTTAATTAAGTGTGACATAAGCATTATAAAGAACAAACTGTCTTGCCTTGATCATTTTTTTCCAGATTGCACTCCAGGTGCTTTCAAAGGCAAGAATGTTTACAAAGTAAAATATTGCAGAGGATGGACAGAATATGAGCTTGAAAAAGAGTAAAAAAATGTTTCATCACATTTGTAAGTGGTACATTTAAATTACTTGGATTCATCTCTCCACAGACAGAATAGTAAAATATAGCATTTGTTAAAAAAAAAGCTGATATTACAAAGAATGCATGTTTGACTTAACCTGCATAGCAACTTGCAATCAAGCAAAGGTTATAAGCATTTAATCATCATCATCGTCATCATAATATCGATTCCTCTTGATTTGTTCTTCCACAGTGAGTGCCTCGGGTTCATCATTCCAAAGATCACCCTTTTGCCCTGATTCATACAAGGTGTCTGTGACTGAGAGCTCAAGATGTTCCTCAGTTTTTACTGTATCTGCAGATTGTGCATGATTTTTTGTTGACTCAATTCCAAAATCCAAGAGGTCATCTAGCAATGAAACCAAGGGTTTTTCACTTGGAGTCCCAAGGAACGATTTCTCTTTGAAGTCAGACACCAAATTTGAATGGTTGCTTAGCCCTGAAAATATGTCCTCAAGAAAGCTTGATGTATTTTGCTTTGGTTCATCTCCAGAAGAAAACATGTCATTTGGAAAGGGATCTGCAAATAAGTCATTGGTATTAATACTTTCTGCTGTATGATCTTCTACATCTTTGGCACTGGATGGTATAGAAGTGTCATCTTTTTCAGTTAGCAGTAAACTATGATCAGCGACAGTCCAAGGCACCTCTTTCATAAACTCTTTCGAATTAACATCATGTAGAGCTTCTTTTAAAGTAGGTTCTTGTGAAGGACAGAGGTCCAGCTCTTCATAGGGTGCACTATCACCTTTGATTCCTTGAGTGCAGAACACCATGTGGTCAAATGAAAGGCTGTTATTATTATTGTTGGAGTTCACGTTTTCCTGACTTATTTCTGATTCGGCCCCATCGATTGCAGTGACTAGCAAGGTTTCAGATTCAGATCCCTCCTCTTTCCTGTCTTCTTCATCTGCCTTTTCACACACAACGTCAACACTTTCTTCACCATCTGCTCCTCCTCCTTCCTCTCCTAACTGCAAATCTTCTATTTTCCGACTTCCATCCACTTCCTCTGACACATTCTCATTATTGACCACATTCTTAGTATCTACACCTTCTTCATCACACATTTCACTCTCTACATCATTTTTGGCATCATGTACTTCACTCCCTTCCTCCTTCTCCATGTCAAGCTTGCTCTTCTCCAACACCTGGGCCTCAGGCTCACTGACCTCTGAAGCCGGCTCAGTATCTGCTACAGGTTCGCTGATCTCCTGGGTAGACTCGATGTCTTCTTTCTCCACTTTGTTTTTATGGTTTTCCTTTTCAGATTGTAAATTTGCATTGTTTTTTTCTTTCAAAGATGGTTCCTGAGACGGACATGTCGGTGCCGGAGTTTTTGTGCTGCTTTTTGGCAAGCTTTCCTCTGGAGGCCAGTTTGGTTTGACTAGTTTTACATCCTCTTCAATTACAAAAGCTTTCTTTTGGACATCTGCCTGGGGGGGCCATTTAATTGCTAATTTATTTGCGGGTCTCTTATTTTCCTCAGATGACTTGTCACAATTCTTCTCTTCTGCAACTGATATCTGTTTTTCTGATGACACATAAATGTTTTCTAAGCTAGAATTATTTGGATTGATTTTTTCTGGTGAGATGTTCGGTGTAGTATTTTGTGCAGAATTGCTTTGGTTTTTAGAACTCCATAATTTCTTATGTGGTTTGTGTCCAAAGCCTTCGTCGTAATTACCTTTGGACTTGAATAGCTGTTTGAAATGAGGTTTGCAGTACATTTGTCCATGGAGAGAGGCGTAATTGCCTAAGCTGTAATTAAAACAAACAACAAGAACAACAACAAATCAGTTAAGGTGAATGAATAAGCCTTTACAATGAAAGGAAAACATTAGAATACAATATACAGACAAGTAGAGATGCACTAAAGGATGTAAAGTATTTGTTAGGATCTATAAATAAATATTACCTTAGTTTACTACTGCAGTGCTGGCAGCGGAAACAGGATTTATGGAAAGTTTGTTTGTCTGCGATTAAACACTCCATTGGATAAACCTTCTTCTGACACGCTGCGCACATCTCCAGTTCTGGGACTTGAATTTTCTAGACAAAAAGAAAAGCAATTTAGAATGGTAGCTTACTAATAAATTAATGTTACTGTTAGTTCAGAAAACGGAAAATACTAAGTTATCTGTTATTTTCAGAAGCAATAAAAGCAATTCCCCTTTCATTCCATTGCATGTATCATTTAACTTTAAATTTAATTGCACTGCAGGCAAAGAATGCACATTCCAAATATGACTTCCTAAAGGTATATTGTTAATAAATATAATTATTTAAATTGTATTATGACAGGTTGCAAAACAAGATAAATAGATACTGTTCAGTGTTGCATTAAAATAATAATAATCCCATAGATCCTGAGGGGAAATGTTCCTATTTTTAAGCAAATTAGGAAATTATGACTTGTCTCCAATTGTGTTACATTAGGGATTTATTTGTGTTCAGTACTGAGATGAAAGTATGAAACTGGAAATATTTGTAATTATTTGATTAGCCCTGCTACTGCTGTATGCAAGTTTGCTGTAGTGTAACGCTAATCATTGTTTGCATATTTTGCTCTTTTAAAAATATTATTGGTTTCAGTGCTACTACAGTGTAACCATTAGTACAGTATATTATTTTTGTTCCTCTGGATGCTAACCTTTTTGTACTAAGATACTGTAGGAAGGTTCAAGGAGCACATTACTGAGTTCAGCAATGTGTAGACACACTACGGTTCACTACAATACTTTTGTTACTCCACTTGGTAGTCTTAGAGATGACGCTATAAGGTCCTTCACCCCATACTGGGATAGGAAACCAAAGGGCGTTGACATTATTAATCTGTGTTCAAACAAAATACAAAATTGTAATTCCATTTCTACATCTCTGGGACCCAAAACGTCAGATCTGATTTGATTGTAAGGCAGCACAGAATAATACAATTAAACTTTGGTCTGTGTCATGAATAAATGTAGAAATTATGTGTGAAAGTATTGATTAAAAACGGAGTATGAATTGTTAAGGGTAGTGTACACCCTGACCTGAAATTTTACACAATGGGCTGAATGTTTTTATGTTAATAATGCTCAAACTCAAACTCAAAAGGCATGCTTTCACACCAAAGGTATATCAGCTAGTGAACAACATGCACAACTCATTTGGGTGTTTATAAGCTTTCAAACGTATTTAACAGGACTACATTATTGTGTGTATTGTATTATGTGTTATTACTTATAGGTGTCTATTAATCAGTAATTCAATTCGCTAAGTTGTCATTTGCTACGATTTGCAGTTCTGATTTAATCTGGGCCAATTTTATTTAAAATCAAGTTGTTGTTCTTTAAACACTACAAAGTACAGAATGCTGTTGATGGCGAACAAGATTTACAGATATTAAACAGATTGACAGCAGAGATATAAATCTTTAGTGAGAGATTGATATCATGTGTAAAAATGTAAATGGAATCTGAAAAGCACAACAACAACAACAAAATGTTAGTTCAAATCTAAAAACACACCAGTATTATTTATTCATGCTGTGCAACTCAGTTACCAGCTACAACTGTCCCTTCCTGATGTGATACTGCACTGGATTCTTCCTTCTGTGAAACACTATAACCAAGGCTTTTAAAGACTCTTTCACTCTCTTGCCACGTCTGTTGGAAATTCTTCAATAATTCTTCTGTAGAAGCATCTGCAGAAATGTCTAGCACAGGAACCATCCCTTTAACCACGTCAGCGTACGTCGGAGGGGCACGTCCAGCCCTATTAGTAACGCTCTCAGAATGTCGAGACACAGTTGTTGCACTTCTTGATCCAATTATTTTGTTGCCAAATTTATCAACACCTGAAAATTGCTCATTCATAGACTTCGTTTTGCAGATCGCAGTTGGTTCACTCGATTCCTCTTGCCTCACTTCCTTCTGAACAGGCTGAGGGGAACTCTGCTGTGAGCCCCTCTGCTGCCTCCAGGTGTGGCTTTGCTTTGAACTGTCTGCTGTGTTTTCACCGGGCGTCAGTCCAGAATCCAGTTTCTCATGCATATATTTCAGTTCCTTGCTGTGGGGACTTTGATCAGCAGTCTCAAACACTGTTTTAATGGCTTTGACATTGAAAGTTGGTATTTCTTCCACTTGGGTTGCTTTCTTCTCACCTTCATCTTCAGTGTCGCTTCCTAGTCTCTCAGCTATTACTATAGGTTCCTTTCTAACATAAATCCTTTTTTCTGGTGATTCAAACATGTGGACAAGTTCTAAAAGGTCTACCCGAGGGACGTCATCTTTCTGTTTGTCAGTGGTTTGATCAGAGTCTTCTGCATCTGGACCCAATCGCTCTGGAATGTCGATGGGTTCCCTGCGTCCGAACATTTTTTGATCTTCCACTTTTCTAGCTTCCTCAAAGTACTCTTTCATGTCTTTCACAGTACCACTCATGGAGGACTCTGAGGTTGCTGTTTCTAAAACGTGGGTCTCAATTTTGAACTGGCGGCGGAAGGATGCTGGAGATTCTATGATTTCAGATTTTTTTTCTGTGACCTGCACAGGCTGAGCTATTTGAGGCTGCGATACTCCATGAGACAGCTTTGCAGTGGTATCCTTCAGCTTGGCCAGTTTTTCAGCTCGACTTACAGGTGGAGATGGAGTGGCTGAAGCTCTATTAATTCTAGATGTTGGGGTATCAGATCTGCGAGGGGGAGGTGTAGGGGGTGTAGAAACTCTCTGCATTGGTGGTGGCGAAGGGGCAACCTTCTGAGGAGATTCAGTTCTTCGGGCTATGGATTCAATAGTAATATAGGTTGGGGATGGAGAACGTAATCTTACCAAGGGAGAAGGAGTTCTCTGATCCACAATTCTTGATTCATAGAAATCTTGCTTTTTGCTTTCATGACACACATTTTTCTCTACCACCACGTCTGTTTTCTTATGATTATCCAGCTTAGTTGAACCAATGCTAATTTTAGACATTTTCTGTGTTGCCCCACCAATAGATTCCTTTTCAGGTTTTATTTCACTTTCACTCTTTACCATTTTTGGCAAATTACTTTCAAAATGTTTGAGCTTGGCATAAGCGTGATTTCTGATGTATGTGACCAGTTCTGTTAATTTCTGTGTGTTGCACTCAACTATAACACGTTCTATTTTTTTCCTTTCCTCTTGGCCTATCAGCCAGTGTGGTACATTATCCAGAACCAGTTTTGCAGTCTTTGAATCGGTTTTGCCTGTGGATTTCTCAAAATCTTTAATATGAAAGAGTAGTTGTTGTATCTCTTCACGTTTCTTTGCACTATCTGTTGCAGGCTTAGGTTCCTCTTTATGTGTTGGTTTTCCTGTTAATTTAACTGGGATTTCTCTATACTCCTCTCTTGGTTTTGATTTCACATTCAATTTCCCTTCTTTATTGGAATCTTGTTGTTTTTCAGAGAAGTTCAGTTGCTTCTGATTATGAACAGCACTGTGCTGCTGGAAACTCTGCTGAACTGTGCTTTCTGTAATTATCACTTCATCATGAACTTGAATGTGTGATTTATGTGTTTTTTGTTTCATAGTTTCTTCTAACTCTTGGAGTGATTTTCCTGAAACAGGTGGCTTGGAATCTTTTGGAACAATAACCTTGATAGGGATGGGCTGTTTGAACTCTTTTTCATTCTTTGATTTTGCATGAGACATTTTAATCTGATGTTCTTGCTTGTATTCCTTCGAAGCTGCAAGAGGCTCAGTATGCTTTTGTTTATCTACCTTTTCCACCTTAACTTCAGTTTCTGAATGTGTAGTACTGCTTGATGTCACCTGAGCACCTTCTTGAACCAACTTTACACCTGATACCTTTGAATCGTTGTATTTTTCTGTTTGATTTAATTTCTCTGTGTTTTTCGGTTTCACTTGAATTGCTTGCTTGACATCTTCTTTCTTTTCTTGTGAAGACTTCTCTACTTTTGGCACCTGAATTGTTTTTACTTTAAAACTGGGAGTTACTTTAGGAATTTTTGAAGACTCAGTAGAAATTTTCCCATGTTCTTGTTTATATGAAGTAGTTATGTTCTTGGTGGTATTACTCATGGAACTATCCTGAGATCTAGAGTTTTGACTAAGATCTTTGAAGCTGTGCAACATGTCCTGTTTCATAGTGTTTCCTTCTGAACAACTTTTCAAGATACTGTCTAGCTGATCAGCAGCAGAAGATACAACCAGTGTCCTAGCAGGGGGTACTTTGATGTTGGAAGTGGTCTGAGGTTCATTAGAAGAAACCAAGGTTGCTTGATGTTTAGAATTAGACACTGACGAAGTCTGATATGTTGCAGAAGAAATAGAAGTAGTCTGATGTTTTTGGGATGAAACAGACAAAGTCTGATTAGATGTAATGTCCTGTTTGGCAACATAATCTGATTTAGAAACAGATTTCTGACTTTGTGCAGGGATTGAAGAAATCAATGATGCCCCTTTGTGCAAAGATGAATCCAAAACCATGTCAGATTTTGCTTCAGTCATACTCTTTTCAGTTTTTGCGTGAATTATGTTAGATTCACTCTTTTCTGAATGCTCTTTTGTTACACCTGTAGCTTTAATATTAACTAGTTCTTGAGTTTCCCCTTGGCTAGTTGGACTTAAGGGGGGATTAACTGCTTTGGCCTTTTCAGTTTCCTCCCTTTGCTTCCGATATTTTTCTTCTGCAATCATCAGTGGAGTTTTGAATTTCCTTACATATGATTTGGGCTTTATAGGTGCATCCGTGGGAGAAGGTAGTTGTACTGGTGGTACAAAAACTTTCTTTGGTGCTGGACGAGGCATGTCCTCTTGTGGTGCCTTTGGAAATGGTTTTCCAGGTAAAGGCATTGTTGATGGTACTGCTGGAATGTCCATTTGAATCTGCATTTTTCTTTTCTCCTCTTGTTTAATGTTTTCCTCATGTAATTCAGTTTCGGTCCTTACAGTTGAAACTGTTGAAACATTTTGCTTTTGGATGTGAGAGGCCTTTAAAGAAGTTGATGCAGGTGGTGGAGGTGTTGTGGTTTGTACCTTGACTTTTCCTTGATCCAACTGCTTAGTCAGCTCAAGCTTCGGGACTTTGTATAAAGGAGGCACCTTCACAGGTTTAACGGTCATTCTTTTAGCTGTGTTAGGTGACTGATTCGATTTTTGCAAAGGCATGGACTCCAGGTCCTGCTGTGTTGGTGGAGGTGGCAGTCGTTCCGGTCCTTGTTTGCTCTTAACAGTTGGTGTAGGTGGGGGTGGTGGGGGAGGAGGGGGGAAATGCTCCATCTCAGACTTTATAGATTCAGCAGAAGGAGGAGGTGGTGGGGGAGGAGGGGGTAAAAGATCATTGTCTTGCTTCATTACGGACGGAGGTGGGGGTGGAAACATTTGATTGTCGGCTTCCACTACTAATGAAGGTGGGGGTGGAAGAGGAAATTCAGCCTCAGAAGATTGCACAGAAGGCGGAGGAGATGGTGGTGGTGGTGGTGGGAAATTAATTTCTGGTTTAACTTTCTTTTTATCTGCCTTCACTAAATGACTGTCCTTTTTTCCTAGTTCATGTCCCCTGAAATCCGTCTTTGCCATTTTCATCTCGTGCTTCTGGGTACAGGTTTTGTGTTCAGTCACTGTGTGTGTCTGCTTTACTGTATTTTGCTCTTGCATATGCTTGTTTGCATTGATTATTTTTGATTGTGAACTCTTTTGTAACACAGCAGGACATTCCATCACCTGATTGGTAACGTTTCTCTTCTGACCTATCATAGCTTCTGATGATGTTTTTGTTTTCTGTTTAACTGATTGCTCATTAACAATTTTTTCACTTGAAATATTAGCTTTATGCATCATTGTGCTTTTATTTAGAAGTGAGTGATCATCCTGGGTTAAAGACTTAATTTTTACTGATTTTGTACTGCTTATGTGCTTATGTATCCCACTGCCACTCTCCGAGTCAATGTTTTGAACGAGAGTTTTAGCAGCAGGGATTTGCTTCACTATCTCTCGTTCAGACATAGTCAAAACACAGCGTTTATGGATGCCTTGCTGAGAAGGTAATGGAGTTTTTGCTGCACCTTTGACATTTTGGGAATCATCAATACTGAGCTCACCACTGGTATGTTGTTTTCCTTCCAGCAGGCTTTTTATTGTTCCCTGCACATCTCCTTTTATCACAGTCTCCTTTTCCATTTGAGTTTGCTCTGGCATGTCATAAAGCGATCTTATGGTATTTTTCACATCTCCTTCTGCACTAAGTCTGCGCTGTACTTTTGTTGGAGCTGGTGGCTCTAACAATACCTGTATGGTGCCTTTCACGTCACCCTGAACACTTACTTGCTGTTGAATGACCTTCTTCTCAGATGAAGCATCTAACAAATTTTGCATTGCCGTCTGAATATCACCTTTGACTATTTCTTCCTTTTCTACCTCCTTTACAGCATACTGTGCTTCTTCCAAGGATTTTAATGTGCCCTGGATGTCAGCGTGCACTACATCCTCAACAACAATTTCCACTTTGTTGTTGACTGACTTTTCCAGAGACTCAAGTGTCTTCCTGATGTCACCAGGAACAACCTCTAACTTTTCAACTTCTATACATTGATGTTTCGCTTCTTCAAGAGATTTTAAAGCTGCAGGTATGTCTCCTTTTACAACTTCTTCCTTCTCAACTCTTGTTGTCTGGTTTACAGATTGAGTTAATGAGTCTAGTGCTGCCTTTAAGTCCCCTCTTATGATTTCTTCTTTCTGAATATTAGGCAACACATTTTCTGGCTCGGTCATGAAAACCTGGACTGTGTTGTGCACATCACCAGGGACAATGTCATCTTCAGCAACTGTACGTTCAATCTGCATTGAAGTCTTTCTAAGAAGGAGTTTTGTCCTTTCTACATCACCACCAATTATTTCCTCTTTTTCTGTCTGTTCAGAGAGAGAGTCGTCTGGCTCTTGTTGGAGCTGTCTGAGGTAGTCCATTGCCCCAGATTCTATACATGTTGTGTAAAAGCTCACATTACCTCTTTCAACCTCGTCGACTCTAATCCTTTTAGAAAGTTCTGGACTACCTGGACTGGAAAGAAGATTGTGGATGGCACCTTTTATATTACCTCTGACTGTATCGTCATTCTTAACAGTCACTTCCTCTTTTTTATTAAGAAGAGAGTATATGGTCATCCTTACATCCCCTTTCTCATCTTCCTGTATCAAAATGCCACGCTTTGTTGAACCATCTTCCATCAGCAAGTTGTTGATGGCCTCCTGAATGTCACCCTTAACTATTTCTTCTTTCTCTACATTGATGTCTGTCTTCTGGTTAAGCAGTTGCGCAACTGTTGTATTTATATTGCCCCTCTCCTCATCATCAATGACAATGCCCTTTTCAGTTGTGTTCCTCTTATTCAACAAGTTCACCATTATCTTTTGTAAATCCCCTCTTATGATTTCTTCCCGTTGAATTTCAGGGGTTTCTTGATTCATGAGCTTGTATTTTGCCATCCTGACATCTCCTATCTCATCTGCTTCAAGAAGTATACCATGTGAATCAACCATTTTATGAGTGTACAGTTCTTTAAGGGTGTCTTTGATGCTTTTACCATAGATTTCGGTCTTCTCAACATGACTTTCATTAAATTCATGGAAGGGTGTTGTTTCAAAAAGCCATGTTGTAGTCTTTACATCAGCTTGTGGAATTTCCTCACGTTTAATAATGACATCTTCGTCATCCATTTCTTTTATTCTGTCAAGGGGCTGCTTTTCAAAGAGCCATACGGACTGTTTGACATCCCCCTTTAACACATCTTCCTTAGTCACAGTCTTAATTTCACTATATTCAGAGCCTTCTCCTCGTAATTCATCCATAGTGTGTGTTTCAAAAAGCCATGTAGATGTTCGAACATCTCCTTTCTGGATTTCACTAACGCTCACCGTCCTTACATATTGTTTCTCATCCAGCTCCTCTGACTCGAAATGTCTTTTGTTGGTCTTGACATCTCCCCCTTGAACATCATCAACCGTGCGGACAAAATCCTTGACATCCTCAGCAATTTTGTCCAGTGATTGTGTTTCAAAACGCCACCTGGCTGAGCTTACGTCTCCTTTTTGAATGTCTTCCTGAGTCACAGCTTTGATAACATACACTTCATCGCTGTCTTTTATTGAATCCAGAGGCTTTGTTTCAAACAGCCATCTAGCACCCACCACATCCCCCCGAATTATTTCCTCCTTTGTGACTGTGGTCACTTCATGGAAATGCCCTTCCTTGTCTTTAATAGCATAAAGTGGCTGAGTTTCAAACAACATAGTGTAGTTCTTTACGTCTCCTCTCTCTATTTCTTCTTGTTTAATTGTCTGTATTTGTTTAATTGACTCAGAGGACTCATCCTGAATTTTATCCAAAGAAAAGGTCTCAAAAATGAAACATCCATTTTTGACATTACCTCCTTGAACATCAGTGACTGTGCGGCTGTCCTTAATCTCTTCAAGATTTTCATTAATGGCATCTATAGGTTGGTTTTCAAAGAGCCATGTGCAGTTTACAACATTTCCCTTTTGAATTTCTTCTGCCTGGAGAGTCTTTAATTTCTTCATTGTTTCTTCAGAAGTAGAACTTATCAAATCGGAAGACTGGTTTTCAAATATGTACTTCATTCTTGAAACATCTCCAGACTGTACATCTATTTCAGTGACCCTCTTGAAACCTCTTTCTTCTCCTGTAATGTTCTCAAGGTTTTCTGTCTCAAAAAGAAAACGTGCCATCCTGACATCTTTTCCCTGCACGTCCTCCTGACTCACTGTGCATGTTTTCAGAATCGTTTCAGTCTCATCTTTGATCGTGTCCAGTGCCTGAGTTTCAAAGAGCCATGTGCAGGTTTTAACATCACCTTTATGGATTTCCTCAATTTGATTCTTTACCTCTGCTTTTTCATACAGGACGTCCATTGGCTGAGTCTCAAATAACCACCTGCATGTCTTTACATCACCTTTCACAATTTCAGAACTCTCCTTGATCTCGTTTTCTCCATCTAAGTTGCTGAAGAACTTAATGGAATCGAGAGGCTGTGTTTCAAACAACCACTTGGCTGTTTTCACATCACCCGATTCTATCTCCTGCTTGGATATGCCTTTAATAATCTGGAACTTTTGGATACTTTCATCAAACTGATCAATAGGGCGTGTTTCAAACATCCATTTGCAGCTTCTGACATCACCTTTAACTATTTCTTCCCTTCTCACTGTTTTAACCTCATGGTACTGTCCATAGCTGTCTTGCACTGCATACAGTGGAGTAGATTCAAAGAGAATTTTATTTGATTGCACAGAACCACTGGAGACACCCTCCACTTGAATTTTTTGAGTTTCATCACATCTACTTAAATCCATGGTTTCAAAGATTTCCTTGTAGTTCCTGACATCCCCTTTATCAAGTTCTTCAAGTTTCACAGTTCGTACACATTCTTTTTTCTCCTCTCTGATGTTTTCAAGTGGTTGACTCTCAAAAACCCACTTTTGATGTCTTACATCACCCTTTTCTTCCTCGGAGGCAACTACCTTTTGAAGTTTTCCAACATCTTGACTATCTTTCAAAACATCCATTGGGATTGTTTCAAACAAATATCTTGCCGATTGCACATCACCTCCTACAATTTCTTCAGTAGGTATGGCCCTGGTATTTGAATCATCTTTCAAAGAATCCATAGGCTGGGTTTCAAAAATCCAGCACTGTTTGCGGACATCAGCGCCAATTATATCCTCCTTTTGCATTTTGGAGATTTCTGTTTCTTCTTTTATAGCATCCAAAGTCTTAGTCTCAAACAACCACCTGCCTCTGTTTACACCCCCTTGAAAATTATCTTCCATAGACACACCACAAACAACCTTGACTTGAGTGGCATCTTTATTTATCATATCTAAAGGTTGAGTTTCAAACAGCCAACGTGATGTTCTGACATCTCCCCTTTCTGTTTCTTCTCGACGAACATTTGTAATTTCTAACATCTCTCCAGAGTTGCCCTGGATGACACATAGAGGTAAAGTTTCAAAAAGCCTGGTTGTTGTTCTCACCTCTCCTTTGATTTCCTCAAGTTCAGATTTCAGTTGCAGGAAGTGACCTTCATCAATAGTCTCTGTGTGGCCTAGAGTGTCCAAGTGCTGAGTTTCAAATAAGTACCTGGCAGTTTTCACATCACCTCCAGTTATATCTTTCAAAATTGAAACATCTGTGGTTTGATCTTCCTCCTGGTGAATTTTATTCAGAGTATCTAATGGCTGCGTTTCAAAAAGCCAGGTTGCAGTGCGAACATCTCCTCTTGCTAACTCAGAATATTTGCCAGTGTGTTCAGCAGAATCTAGGGTGTTGGCACCTAATGCATCCATTGGCTGAGTCTCAAACATCCATGCGGTATATTTGACATCTCCTCCAGAAATGAATTCCTGTTGAGAAATGTTTTTCACATCTTCCTGATCTGGTGATTCGTCCTTAATCGAATCCAAAGGCTGGTTTTCAAACATCCAGCGCATTGACTGCACTTCACCTTTAAGAATTTCATCCCATTCAAGATATTCACGTTCTGGGCTCATGCACTTGTTGGGGCTCTGCCCTGTGTTCTCAAAGACGTATCTGGCCTGCTGGACATCACCAATGACTTCCTCTTGGTTCACCTCAGTTACATCACTGAAGTATTCTCTCTCTAAGTTCTTTCTTACCTCTGGGTGAATATGTTTATAGAGACGTTTTAGTTCCAGAAGGTTTCGCTGCTTGGAATATTGCTCTTTGGCAGCTGTGTGTTTTTGTTGACCAGCTGGAGGTTCTGGAGAGTAGGAATATTCTGCCATTTCACACGGTGCCTGCAGTAAGTCTGGTGGTGGAGGAGGAAAGTATTCCATGCTTTCACAGGTTCTGAGACCAGCAGAAACTGGCACATTATTGTAAGCTGCCCCTTCCTCTTTCCTAGTTGTGCATGATGCTTCACAAATCCTGCCTGTTGAGGTTTTAGCTGAAGTATATAAATCAGGCCATTGGATTTGGTTGAAATCATGATCAATCTTTTTGGAAAAAAGAAAAAAAAGATTTTTGATCTCCTTAACTAAAACTCAAGTTAAATAACTAGAATAGAACAAATTAACTAACTTAAATCTCCCTCTGTGTGTATATATATATATATATATATATATATATATATATATATATATATATATACACTACACCCATAGTGTCAGTAATGTATTATTGTCTACTTTTTCTCCGCTGTCACTACATAATAATTTTGATCTAAATTACATTTTATATTTCTTACCTCTGATAAAGAATGTCGGGATTGTAGGTGTCAGGTGTATCATGTTACATATAATGTATAATAAAATAAAATGCAAGGGTAAAGCCAAAAGAAAGATAAAATCTGAGGTAAACAAGCCAAAGGAGAATAAAGATTCACAGCAGAGAAATAAAAGGTATCTTTTAAAGAGGGATTACATACTAAAGCCAAAAACATAGACAATAATACATATATGCATAACACATGATTTGTTTCCAAACATCAATAAAATAAAACCAAAACTGTATACAACCCTTTTTTTTATTTCTGATTATATATGCATAAAACACATTATTTTATTTTCAATTAGATTTTGTTATTTGAATGTTTTTAAATAACAATACCATATATTGCAGGGTCATTTTAATTAAGGCATTAAAAAGACCCATTAAACTGCCAAATGAAGTTCTGAAAAAAAAGGTTATAATTTCTCTAGCTGACTTGAGTAAGATGGATTTTACTTATTATTTAAACAATAAGAATCATGTTCCACTGTATCCATATTAAGTTAATTTAGTTTAAATATATAAGGCATTACATTTTAATGGCCACAAGTTTAGTTTTGCCTACTAAAGTTATACGGCCTTTATAATCATTGAAGTTTAGTGATTACTGCTATTGACAAAATGCCTATAAAAACAGTACTTAAAGAAACACTGAGAAAACATAGAAAAATATACTTATGATTTAATATTCAATTGTGACTAAAATTACATTTGTAGAAGAGTAACTATAGTGTTATAAAATGATACTATATACCATAAGTTGCTTCTTAAACTTAATTAGACTCCATGTCCTATTCCTGAATGTACACAAAGCTGTATACATTTATCACACTCCATTTCCGTTGTATAAAGGAAAACAAACTAAATACATCTAGATGTCTGAACTACATTATTTAATTGCAATAGCAATGGTTCTTTAGTTTCGTAAAATAAATCAATGCTTGAGGCACTCACACAGATTTAAATGTATTCATGAAAAAACATCAGCTGGAGATCTCTTTAATCTGTGTGTTAATTATCAAAAATCTGTTACCTTAATTTGTTTGCTTGGGGTCACTTCTACTTTTTCTTGAGGTATTTTTTCAAACTGTTTCTTCAAGACCTGGGTTGAAATCTTTGGTAACTCCTCCCCAGTAACGATTTTCACTAGGTTTTTGCAAAAAGAAAAATAATATCTTATTGGATACATGTTATTTTCAATTGTGAAATATTAATATAACGATTAATTATTATGTAAAACATTGTCTGGCACTTGACATTTTACTATAGCAACAAATGTTATCATTAATACTAATGTTAGATAAACATAACTGTATTAAATCGTAAATAGTAGCATGCAACATTAGCTTTGAAAAATGGATGGCTGTGGATTTAAGCTGCTTTGTAAATCTGCAGTTAAAGTATTAGTCAATCAAACAATTCAAAAATAAAAAGCTAATACTTCCAGTATAAATACTACATGCTTACTATATGAACATTTAAGATAATTTGAATTTGTACTCTTCAATACCACCAGATTGGTATTAAGTTATTAGATTATTGATAAGTTACTGAAATGAGTAGAATTTAAGTTGCAAAGTATTTTATTTCCTGGTATGTGTGTGTGTGTGTGTGTGTGTGTGTGTGTGTGTATGTGTGTTTGCATGTGTGTGCACGTGTGTGCATGTATGTAATATATAATACACACAGACACACACACATGTTATGAATTGATATTGAAGATGCTGCTTGATATAATTTTCATAGTGAGCTAATATCTATATTGAGTAATAGAAAGCATCATGTGAAAAGCATCAACTACAAAACTGAACATTAAGTACTGTATGCTTGTTAATTTCTACTAAACAGAATGAACTAATTAAAAGGTTTACTGCACTGTACAAAAATGTAAATTATTAAATGAAGTGAGCTGATATAAATGTGTGCGAGAGCATGCGTATGTGTGTGTGACTTCTTACCTGCCTCATCGTAATGGTTTTCATAGCTCGAAGCAAAGCTTCTTTGCTGAACACTCTGATCAAGTGAGACCTGTAACAAGTTTTTAATTAGATGTGCCTTGCTATAACAAGACTATTTATAGATATCTGAATTCTCATATCAACAATGGCTATTACTTGGACAAGTTGTCCGTCCTCAAGGTATAATTATTGCGATTACTGACCAACTCATTGTGTAACTTCAAAATGTCTGGTACATGAGTGAAGCATTGATAGGAAACACCATTGACTAAGAGAAACTAAGCATTTTATTTTATGTATGGCTTCAGATTTTAAACTGATTTACAACCCCATCCAACTAGCCTTTTGAAATATTTCCACTCAAACAATAAATAAAGCATTTCCTCTCATATCCTTGTTTTTACATGGATGAACTAAAAAATTACCACCTCAATTAAATTCAGTGTTGTTAAATTGGAATGATTTAGAAGGCAGTTTTAATATACCCCTCTCCTTGGGGTTTCATTATTTGTGTGTATGCAAATACAATGCCTTTCTTGTGATAATTGTTCATGAGGTTTAAATGGTGTAAGAAATAAATTACTTACTAGCTTTGACAACTGCCACCTTTTAGTCCTAGGTGTAGACAGAGAGTATATATTCCCTAGCAGGGCACATGCTGTTTATTCCATAAACCGGATTGTGAAAGGTCTGTCATGTGCAATAACTTGTACTGTGTTTCGGATTTTATTGCCATCACTTTATTGATATGTTGTGTGCATAATTACTTTTTGTCACCAATATTCATTATTTGCAGAAGGTTTGCTAATGTGCCTCTGGCCCTTATTTCACAGCTTAGCAGTAGTTTATCTCAGTAGGCTGCTGCTTATGCACACAAAAAGAAAGGCAAGTATTTGACCTGTGCCACAGACTCACAAGGACATATTGTTATCAGGAAGGTGTCTGCATAATCTCTGATGCTCAAAATAACCTAAGGTACATCAGTGACAGTTATATCTGCAAGCTGTGCATGATGTCAGTCCTGCCTACCTTTAATGTGAGCAAATGACTGACAGTGAAATATTTATTTAGTAGTCCTAAATTTAGAAATAATAATCTTCGTAACAATCACTGCAAGCATTCCTGATTGATTCAGGTAATGCTCCATCTGTTGTCTTCACTTTACAGTTCTGTCCACTCCTTCTGTTGCAAGCTTTACCTTTTCATCTTGAACAAATGACACCTGGTGTGCTGATGGAACATTTTCTCTTAGTTCTGCCCCGGTACTACTCTTCACTGTAACCTCAGAGGTACTTGACACTTCCTGTGATAGGAAAGATTAGCTGTCAGATATCATTGAGAATCACTTGTTTATATCAGTCTTGCTGACAACAGAAAATGATTAGCAATGCAAGTGAGACTGACTAAAACTGAAGAAGATAAGAATGCTGTAAGTGATAGCGATTTTTCAAATGTATAGCTTTATAACAATAATGTATCTTTGGAAAAATGACATTAATGTGACAAGAAGGGATGGATATTGTACTGTTTCATTTTAATCCCATACAAATGTTGAAAAAAAAAGCTGATCTTTCAAATGCTTTATTTTATTTTAGGTTGTTCAATATTGTTAGAATATAGCCAATACCAAAACAACAAAATGGAAAATGCAACCTAGAGGCTCGAATAAGAACTAAAAAGACATCATTGCCTTTTCACTGGTATCTGCTTCCATTTTTGCATTATGCATTGTTGCCCATTTGTTCCGTACATAATAATGTATATTCATTAGAAAAATTGAAAAATTTTAAATTAAATAAATAGCAGCCTTTTCCTGTTTCACATACTTTAATGAATATGTTACAAGACAAATATTGTTGGTGCAGAAACTTTTTTTGGGGGGTCTTATTCAATATTCATATTCATTTTTGCTCAGTGATTGGAAATGTAGCCAAATGGGAAATTAAACCTGTTTTAACGTATGCAGGGAAAATAATGAATACATGAACACAGTCAGTGGGGCTGCATATACATCTATAGCTCGCATCTCAGCTTTCTGTTGTATCATTTGTATTACAATATTCTTAATTACCTGTACAGATTTGTGCTGGTAATGGTATTGGGTGACTGTGCTGTGCGAAGATGCAATTTCCTGGCTCTCAAATTGTTTCTTCACGCTGGCTAGCCCTCCAGGCAAAGTGCAGGCTTCAGACTCCTCCACAGCCTAATGAAGCAGTGAAAAGAACATTAGCTCCCTTCACTTTAAATGGAAAGAAAATGGAATTGATGGTCTTAATAGTGCACTAACTTTTGTTTGGCTTTTGTGACATTATTTTACATTAAACAAGAAACGCAAACCAAAAGAAGAAGTCACTTCGGTGTCATCGCTCTGATAAATGAAGCATGACACATCGAACAGCAATGTACTCAACATATTGTTTACCTGGACATTTCGGCGATTATTATTATTACAAATGCTCTTACTCATGGCACAACAACTTCCTGAAACAATATACATCCTGTCCTTGCCAGAGCAGAGCTGATGACAGAGACAGGGATTAGTTATATGAATAATTGCTTCCAGGGTTATCCTGCAGGGGGCACAAATAACACATGATGCCATACCAAACTATTTCTCAGCCATTGCAGTGTGACTCAAACATTCCCTGTATGAGAGCAGCTAACCCTGTCATTGGTCAAATATAATTCTATTTAAAAGTGTACAATGTTGTGCATAACAAGGATATTAACAATAAAACACTACAAAGAAAAAGCACCACCTGCAGCAGCAACAACAAAAACAGCAACACAACACAATATTAATAATAATAGTAGTAATATACATTGGGTTCCAGCTCATATATTTTTTGAAAGCCTGGATAATTCAATCTATGGGAAAATCTTGTAAATCTTATGTAAATATGTTGTACTTGCCTATACCTAAATAAAATATTCTCCACAAATTTTCAATGCGCAGATGCGTATTGTGCAAGTTCACCTTCAGTGACAATAAAGCCATCGACTTGGAATGTATTGGCTTTTCCCGAATGTATGCCAGCCATTCAAGTTTTAATATTGCTGCTCACAAGTAATACAAATTGTCTTACTTAACCTTTGAAGTTACCAAATAGTGATGACTGTAATAATACAAGGCGTGGGGTATTTAATAACACAAAGCTAGTCTACTCTCTTGAAGGGTGTTATCAGTCAATGTATACAGGAATGGGTGTCTAAAGAAGGGAAACACTTTGTGCTGCCCAACTGCAGATGGCGGAGCGTTGTCTTACTGTGCTGGAGGTGCTGGCGGCCTCCTTTTTGGAGACTGCTGCCTGATACATGGCCAACCTCTCCTTCAGTGAAACAGTCTCGTTGCTGTCCAGCAGAGCGCTGTTCTTCTGATTAGCAGGATCCTCAGCAACTCCTGCCCCTGACTTGTCCGCGCCTCCAGCAGCTATGAGCACACAGAATTAGCAAAATGTATCAATCACCTATTGATGGCAATAATTAATGCTATTATGAAAATAAGCTTGGGAAGGTCACTTTGACTTGTGACAAGTAAATAAACCTATCTTGCTTTGGAGCTGACCGCCGTTACTGAATTGAATGATTAACGACAGAAATTGTTATGGAAACAGCAATCCCCCATTTCACATTAATGGAGTGAATTTATTGAGTGCGTTGCCTGAAACAATGCTAATGTGGACTCTCAGAAACTGTAATAGAATAATATTTATGCAGGGATCTTTATGGAAACCAGATTTAAACAGTTGCCCAAGGATGATTAAGAACACATTATTCGCTTGCTGTTTCTACATGAAGGAAAAAAAGACATCAATCACACCACTTACAGTAAAACAAAATCCCCACACAGGCAAACAATTACAAATAGTAATTGGTACTTAAGTTCACAGATGAGGGGAGAGATTTTAAATATAGCTAAAGACCTTACAAGGAATTTATATTCTTGGATTCTGAGAATAGACATTAGCTTTATATTACAAGCAATTAAAGGGCACCTTAAGAGGTTAGATTGCAAATACATTTATACCAAAGCTAAAGTGGCTTAGGGCTGATTTCTAGCATTGTGTAGGAATATATGCTTTAAGTCATACATTGACATAGGGCTGAGTCAAGTTAAGCTCTGGTGATGTGCAGGGAATTGCCTTGCCTCTGTGTTACACCGTGACATAATCTGAAGGTGATTCAGCTCTCTAACCATGCACTTTCTATACATAGCAAGGAAAAGGAATGAATGCAGGGAACCATTGAGAAACAATTCAAATAAATGTCAGTAGCAAATGTATGAATCAAATAGGCTGGTTCAGCACAGATATATAATTAAAATACAGTGTAGACGCCATCATAGACAAACACTTTAAAAATAAATCATATATTTGTTTCCTCTTGTACGAGAAACATATGATTAAAGCCACTGACACGGTGTCATTTCAGATCACAAAAACACACCAACTAAACCTTGACAGCGTTGACAGTTTTAAATGTCCATATACAATACAGAGTGCAGAGGCCACAGATGAGCATATGCAGAACAGAAGTGAGAAATACAGTTCACAGCTTTAGGTCAATGTGCTCATATGTAGTGTTGAACAAAACAACATATCACCAATGGAAACTTCAGCTGGTCATTGTTCACAAAACCTCAGTGGTTTCTCAGAACTGCAAAGCATTTAATCACGTTTACGGCTTAAGAAAAGTAGATTGGTAGGATCAAATAAAATATGACATTCTCACATAATTCTTATGCTAAATAAAACCATATTCCTCTGAATTTCTTTATTATATATTTTTAAGATTGATATGAAAAAGAAATCTGTTCTTCTGCCAGCCTAAGGCATTAACTACAGAAATGCAGAATAGTATGATTGGCACACACACGTATTCAGATTTCCAAGGTATTTATTTATAAAGAAATTACCTTTAATCTGCCGATGTATATAATTAAGCGGGTGTAACTCAACTGGCATTAATTACTTTGTAGTTCTATTATGGTCAGTTATATTTGGTATTTGATGGCCACAGGTTCATTTGGTTATGTTCCAGCTGAGCGTTTAAATATTTAACAGAATTAAAGGCTTACTTAATTAGTCAGAATTAATTTCTTTCCCATGTCCTTATCAGTTTAGAGAGACTTATAAAAAATGCAGGATGCTGGCACTAAAGGACTGTATTTGAGCACCACTGAGTTACATAGCTCACTCACTGAGTACCCATAGCTATCGAGATATATATATATATATATATATATATATATATATATATATATATATATATGAAAAGTATTTTTCTACACACAAGAATAAAATGCCTGCTGAGTCTTGGGAAATCAATACACAGGGATATAACATTTACAGTTTTAATACAAAACATTAAGCTCTAATTAAATCCAAGGCCACATGAGATATAAGTTTACATTGTCTGTTAAAAATACTTTTTTTAGGAAAAAATATTGGTATTAATCATATAGAAACTCCCTGCTCCTTCCACCCCCTCCTGCTTTTGCTTTTACCTTTTGCTATACAGTGTGACTTATCACATGTTTAGCACAGTCTGCTAATATAAATGCAAACATTATTTTCAAGTAATTGTGACATCTATTTAAAAGGAGAATTGCAATGTATGCATAAAGTGATTAGGAAAGGTATTTTAAACTGCACTTTTACTGCACATTTTATTGATTGGTTGGTTGATTGATTGATTTGTATGAACAACACACAATGCCTTTGTAAAAGGAACCAAGAAAGTGTTAACATAATACAATACTGTCATCAACACAATCACTCCAATTATTTGAAATGATGAGGCTGAAACAGCTTTGTTGACAGCTTCATAATTATGTCGAGAATCCTTTGGGGAGAACTGGGAGAAATGTGGGCATTGATCTAGCACACAGTCTCACTTTCCCAGTGAACTTCCAGTTTGAATTCATCTCGCTGTTCCTTTCTAGACATGCTGAGTTATACTTAAAAAAAGAGAAAAGCATTGCGCAGTGTTACTAAATTCTGTTCTATTACAAATCCACATTGGTGCTTGACAGAAGACTAGCAATTTAATGCCATGTGATGCAGCTATGTTCCCTTTACTCACCAATTATAGATTCCTAGCTATGGTTAGAATGCTGGTGTAAACCTATCGCCCTGTTGCCGTGAGATGTATGACTAGCACAGCAACCTCCTAAAATAAATGGGGATCTTCCCAGTTCATTTTTTAAAGACAGGTCAAGTATTTAACACCTGGGGTAATGTAAATTTTTAACTGTTGAACTAAAAGGGAGATACTATACTCATTTATTTTATGGGGTCAGTGACTCTAGTGGACAGGAAGCTTCATCACAGAGACTGACATTTTGATGCCAAAAAATGTGTAACTACAATCCCTGGATATCACATGTCAAGTTGTAGTGAGTCAAGAGCTCACATAACGGGAAAGTGAAGTAATTGCGGCGCCGACTGAGGTTAAAAAATAAATCAACTCTTTTTTTAAACTGTTTGCCCATAGAATCATATTACCTTCCCGGTGAGTGAAGCATGGCTAAGAACTGGAAGAAAGAATACAAGTTCAGATTTAACAGTACCTGTATGTTTATTTCTTTTTAAAACGTGTTATCAATAACAATCATTTTCCTTGACAGACACTTTTAAATCTTGAATTTTGCGACTTTTAGCAATTTTGTTCTTGTTTGTGAACACTGGGGTAATAATTATGGACTGGCCTATTCTCAGGGTAGCTTGATATTTAAACATCAGTACATGCACAATGATGTAGTGGAGGTCACTCAGCAATGTTTTCTCTTTGTAAGCATACAATCAGGGTATGCTTTCTGCCCTTAGGATGAAGACATAATGTTCAACTGGTGCAACTGGGGCAATGATGTACACTTGCTCTCTCAATCTCTCACATGACTGGTGGCATTAGAAACAAGGGTATCATCAGCGTGATGGAGTGTGCTGCAGTCTCTGGTGTACATAAATTGAAACCACGAGCTCCACTGAGCTGAGCAGTCTTTATTGACCCAAAGTCTAACACTGGCTTCAGATAAAAGGAGAGGAAAACTACATGACAGCCTCAGCTTGTTGCAGGAAATCATTAGCGAGGGAAATCTGGAACAACAAGAATTTACTTAGTAAAGGCTCATGCCATTACAGGCCAAGGAGTGCATTGCAACAGCCCATTAAGAACAGACCTTTGTCGATTTTAAATTATTTAGTGAGTTATGGGTTTTGGCTTTTTTACATTTCAAACAGAAAACATAAAAAACAAAAAACAAGTCTGTTCCAGTGAGGTATTGCCACTTATCAGATATAGCAGACAAATGAGGTTATTAGGAGATTCAGTTATTAAAAATAATGATGTGTAGCTGCAACTGTTTGCTATGTATGACAAACTACATGGCAGAACATAATTCATTTGAATGATAACCTTATCAGACAATTTTTCCCCCTGTTTTCTCTACGTCTGTTATGTTTAAAACACAGACCATTCTTAGAACATTTGAGTGAGCTTTAAAAATAAAGAGTGGCAGCTGTGACAACTGGTGGCAAGATTTCTGTAGGTGCTGTAGCAGCAGTAGTAGGGTAGCAGTTATAAAAACCCAGATAACCATGTGGATCTATCAGGAGGAGTGGAGACTTCCATTCCCTAAACTTCACCAGTAGGTGTCACGTACATCTTGGGCAAAGTCTTCAGTGGCGCTTCCTCTAGTAAAACAAGAGGTTTTTAAATCCCTGCCAAGCTCCACCTTATCCTGTATTTAGTGCCTAGTGAACGGGAATGAAACCAGACCACCAGCTTGACTCGTAGCCAATCACTAACCTACTCCATGTAGTACATTTAATTAGTACCATCAGAACAACCCAATGAGACAACAGCAATACCAAGACTTCACCGAGTGTTACAAGAAAGGATCCAAGCTGATCAGTGAGTGAGTGTGTCATGTCTCTGAGTTTCTTCCCCCAATGTACCAAAGGTAGGATATATGTGTTACAAAGCACTTATCACAGCTGTTAAACAGAATACAATAAAATCAAATAAAAAGATATGTACTCTTACAAAGCATAGCTTGTGTAATATTTGCTGGAGGAGATCACAGTCCCTCACAGCCTACCTGAACATGAAAGGAAACCACTGTGTCTTCATCTAATGATCAAAATGAAAAGAAACTAATACAATTTTGCAGGAAAGCAAACACATGAAGAAAACTGAGTCTGTGTCCTAAACTTTACTGATCTCTGGTTCCCTACTATTTCCTAAATGCAGTGACATACACACACTCTACAGACACAACCTGTGATGTCATGTACTGTACATCATTGTTTGAGTTCCACAATTAAATTCAAGTATAGACTGCATGGATGAGATCATGGGTATTTTATTTAAAGTTCCTAGAGATATACTTGTCATCCCTTTCAAATAGGGAAATCCCCAAACTCAGATAAAATCACATCAGTTACAGTGCAAACTGGCAGTCCCAGCAGTCTTTTTAAAGGCATGTGTAAATCAGCTAGATCTATGGTTTAAAGTCTTTAGTCTTTCTGGTAAATCCATTTCACATGAACACCAGATATCATTTTACATTCACAATTAAATATAAAACAAAATCCAAGAAACTCAATTACATTTATGAATTTCAGAATAGTCTTAAAAACAAACCAAAAAACGATTAATTAATTAATTAATTAATTAATTAATTAATTAAACCTACAGTAGCACAGAATAAACAAAAACAGTAAATGTCCATCCTCAGTAAAAGTACTCACCCCTTGAATTTGATCACAGTGTTTATCAAATTAAAAAAATGGTAGTATCCCACATACGACTTCCCAATCGTCAACCGGCAGGAATTGTTTTATGTGCACCGAAAGAGCGAATTCCCACTTGGGTTGGAGACCAGCTCCAGCCTTGTCTGCTTACTCTCTCTGACCAACTAGACAGTGACAGCTGATTTTATTTTAGACCCTTGTAAAAGCTGAACCTTGGCATCTTTTTTTAGAAGGTGAGGCCTATGTGGCGGTCACATCATGTTGCAGATATCTACTGGTAAAGACTTCCTGTTGGAATACTTTTGGAACTCCTATTTCTCATAAAACTGCCATATTATTATTATTGTTACATTTATTGTTTAATGAATACATTAAGTATAATATTAAGGATTGAATATTAAGTTTAATATGAATTACCTTAAAAAAGGATGTGTTTAACGTTATTTATTGTTGTTGTTTTGTTCAGCACTATTTATTAATTAATTGGATTATGCTGTCTATGATTAAATAAAAGTTTTTATTTTAATTGAATTAAACATTTTACTAATAGAATAATATTACATTATCGGAAGAGTTTTATTTTTATGTACATAGGACTGAAATAAAGAGGATATAGAAACATTTTGAATTCCTAAAAAACGAAAACACAAATACCTGCGATAATCAGTGAGAAAGCTTTCCAAATCATACAATGTGCATGCATGGTTAATTTAATAATGCTAAGGGGAGAAACAGAGCTTGAAAGGTGCTAACAATTAACATGGGTAGAAGATTTTCGGATACTTCCATATATATATTATTAGGCGCCAGACTGACACCTCTGGTATCCCCAGCAGCCTAAAGCAAAGTGTGGTTTCCAGACATGTCACCCAAAGCATTAGAGCACCACTGTCTACTCTATGTGAAACTGATAGCTCCCGTATGTCACCGAGCGTCAGGAATAAACACGCAACATTCTGTTTCTGTCCTGTTGTCTTTGTGGCCCAAAATACCGCACTCACTCTCAGATAGAAAACATGACTCACAAGGTAGGTCTAATGAATGGTTAACTGATTGTTTGTAACATGTTAAACTACATATCGTTGGAGATCATACCTGTGCAGTGTCGTTGTATTAGCTATGTTGATGATAACACAACCACTGAAATTCATCAGATGATACAGCAACGAATTCTAAGAGGGATCAGGGTATCAAAGTTGGTTTGGGATTCCTCAGTGTATGTGGTATGTCTGGCATGTCCTGAAACTGAAAACGTTTTGATTCTGTTTTATTCATGAATTAAATAACAGATTGGAGTTCATCCTTTACCGTCCTTGCGACATGGCACTAATGTATGCACGGCTGGAAAGGAAGGTAAACTACCCTATCATCACCCATAAACACAACCTGTCAGATCTGCCTTCTTGCCCGTTAAGATTAAAAGTGACTTGCATAAGATAAACAGAGCCTTTAAATATTACAGAACACATGTCAACGGTGAGAAATTAGTCAGCTGTGAGAGAGAGACAGACCACTCGCACAAAATGTAATGAACTAATGATGCATAAGACAGGTGCTTTCACAATGTTTGCCCACCAAGATCATGCATGGTGTCTACTTGACCTAACTGCTGAACAGTAAACTGTCTGCTGGTCTTCCACAGTTCAACACAACACAACAATGTCACCAGTTAAACAGCTTCAAGGTCATTTTCTTAAGCACCACTTCTGAAATTATGTTAACCACACTTATCAGAAATGATTTGAAATCCACCCTTACAATACTACCATGTAAACAGATTTGTTTCTACAATGTGGATTGGTATAGCTGGCAGGTGTAACTGAAAATATTCATGTTTCACTTGAGACAACCTTATTTAGGGGTCCATTTATTTGAATAAATATTGTTAATTTCACTATACTTTATTAATATATTTTCTGTGTTTGTTGAATACTGATTCAGCCTAGAGAAAACTGTAAGGATACCAGTTGATTGAACTGAGTTAAAACAGGCTTGAACTTTGGACTGCCACTCCATATAAGTAAATCAGTTGACAGTTGACTACAAATAGTGGATACCAAATTGATGGAACTAAAACATGCAATTTGTTATTGACAGGGAAGATATATAGTCAATAAACATATACAAATATTATATGGGCCTATATTTCCTTACTGCTTCCAGGGAACTTCACAGAAGAGATAGAGGTGGAGATGACATGGGCATACAGAGAAATAGTTACTGTAAATATATGCTTTTAATATATTCATTTTTATAGGAGAGTGAACCCATATTAGGACCCTTTGTTTGTTTTATTCTGCTTTTATTCACACTGTTCTTAGATATAGCTTTAATACTTCTGCCGTCTACGCTTTGCTCCAAATTAGATCTCAGACTAGAATCTATTATCCTTTAATGCTTGTTTTTCTCGGCAGGATACTTTTACTCTTAATTATGCCATCAGTATTATTTCCATGGTCTTTCATGGCTAGGGCATACAACTCCTTTTTTTAAGTAGTGTATTTATAATTGAGAATTGCGGTTTTAGTGTGCAGTGAAAGGAATGTAAAATCAAACAAAAACAAAGCAATACATACCATGATATGAATTAATTAGTTTACACTTCCTGGGCTAACAATAATAACATAATGCCACCATGAAACATTTAGCATAACAGTTCTGGCTTTGAAGAATTACTTTCAGCTTTTAAGCAATGAAAACCTAACCGTGCCTTTACAGCATAGTTACGTGTTATTTTGTTTTTTTCTGTTGGCTGTGAGCCATCCTTGATGCCGTGTGCCTGAACTGTCTAATCACAGAATAGATTGAGATAAGGTTGAGAATCAGGAAGGGCCCTTGTTCATGGCATCTGATAAAAATATGTTAAATTGTTGTTTTGAGTGAATAGTTGTTTTTTGTTTTGAATTGCTTATCTTTTAGTATCACTGATAAAGTAAATGTATTAGGCCTTTACCACTCAAGGGATAACACTGTCATGACATAGAGATGTATGTGAAACGACAGATGGATGAAAAAACAATTACAAACTAATTAAATATACATAGAAGATTTGGGGGTTATTTATGAAAGTTTATGAATCTATCAAGCTCCTGAAATCTAAACTAAGATGACTGAAGGCAGAGCACTGGCACTGGAAGATTTTAATATCTATAAGCAGCATTTTGAGGTTCAGGTTCATTACACTTTAACATTTAAATAAGTTCAAGGTATATTTTCTCCTGGGAGATGTGTAGGATCTGAAACTCTTCTCAAGAGCAGAATCACAAGCTTTCTGCTTCACCAGTGCCTGTCCTACACCACTTTATCTCCTTTCCAGCTCTTTCCTTTGAGTTAGTGCACTTATGGAAATATAATGTATTGAGGGAATGCCGCCTTACGTAAAAATCAAGAAAGAAAAATAACCCAATTGATTCTAGCTAATAAAAGGGACCAACAACTTTTACTTCTGCTTTACTACTTCTACACATTGAAATGTCAGACACCTTTTACTGAGATAAGCAGTTAAAACCATGCTGCTAACCTCAAACCCCCTTATCTTCAAAAATGCAAATAAACAACTCACGTCTCAAGTCTCAAGACAATTTAGTTTTACAAAAATATTGTAGTTGTTTAATCTGAATATATATTATTATACTTATACTAATTATTATTACTATTATTATAAGTAAGTCATTTTCATCTGGTTAGTATATAACTGTACAAATAAATGATATGTAGATATAGTTCAAAACCAGCAGATCATTCAGCAGAGGAATTCAGAAAAAAATTAGGACTGAACGCACTTCCAAATGTACATATGCCAAGTGCCAAGCCTATATATGAGAAGTATTATCAAGACCACGGCTCCTCTTTATTTAATTGTGCTTAACAAAGGCTAGTTGCCGTCTTGTTTGAAATCTGTGAAGCACTGATAATTCCTTAGTAATTAAATATAACATTTCTCAGCTGGGAATTAAACCCTGTTTCAAACCCTGCCTCTGAAGATAACAGCATCTGTTAGTCCAGAGCTGATTTCGGTGCCAGGAATCAGAGGTTGATCACTAACCCTGCCGCTTCTAACAAATTTGAAGAAAGTATTTAACTTTCTGGGGGATTTTACCAGCCAGGTCTGGCTTTCCTCCCAGGAAGGATTACATTCAGGTACAGACATCAGTAGTAGTCTTCGTGCAATCCCCAAAGCTCGACACAACAGCAGGGCCAGACTACACAGAGCTAAATTAAGTACAATTAGATACAGGACTGAAAATAGTCCCTTCTTTATTCAGAGATATGTGGGTGTATAAGTCATGCTGTGGGTGCTGATTCAGTAGCATCATTCTAGCTTGACTAGATTTTAAAGGCAACAGGACGAATAAAATGGTCTTAATGGCCCCATCAGCTTGGTTGGTCTTATGCTAAAGATAAAGCTTTTGCAAACAGGTAGCAGATCGTGTGTGGTTTCCATATTGATCAATCAGAAGGTTAGGGCAGCTACAGACATACTGATCCTTGGGCTATTAACATAAGTATACAGAATTTGTGAATTTTCTGCACTCACTAGAGCTGTTCTGTTGCTGGAAGCAGCCCCAGAATTGAATAACAAATAACACATTTGCATCTAGTAAGTATGTTAGCAAAGCTTCAAAGACCATTTTTATTTTTTTTAATGTAATGATCAACATCCCCACCCCCATTTTAGCATACTACTCTTTGAGTAAATACTGAAAGTAAAACTCTGGATATTGAATATCGCTACAATGAACTTAAAGGGCTTATTCAGTAATACGCTATCCTGAGGAAAAACTGACAGACTTGTACTATAATAGCAAATTAGATTTAAATATTATTACTTCAGTGAGATTATACTGATATTAATGCATTGTTATATTCAAACTAAGCAACCGTCCATTATGGAACATATTTCATTTGTCATTTTGGATTAATCCTGGGAAGTATTTAAGTCTGTGTATTCGAAAACCAGACAATATAGTTTGATGCCTAAAAGTAGATTTTCAGAAAGTCATATTACATTGTTTATCGTTACCAATTTCAGAAATGTGCTCTGTAATCACAATTAATTATTGTATTTAATGTGACATACATGAGGGGGCTTTTCTTTCTTTCCCTAAAACAGGTGCACATTTTACTAGTTTCCATTGCAGATTATTTTCTTGTAAAATGGTGATGCATGTAAATGTTTGGATGTAATGCTTATGAAAATACTTATTTGTGGCTGACATAAAAGGGCCCATTAGGATGTTTATTTCGCTTGCCAGTGATAAGGGCAATATGAAATGAAAGACACACCTATTTTCTCAATGGAACATAGATGTCATAAAGATGCTCATTATCTTGTGCTACTTCCCTATGTAACAGTACAATAACAACTCGAAAGGAATAGGTCAGATACAGTTTACTATCATGCGGCCAAACTGCATTGACTTTGAACAACATGTCATAAGGCTATGGTGACATATTGTTTGAAGATATATTTTGAGCGTGTACATTTCAGAGATTTTGTACAAAAATCACACTTTGATATTGCATTTGGCATTAAACTCAGCTAATTTAAATGTAAACCCACACATTTCCTTTCATTTGCATGATGTCATTGTGTGTTTCCAGGAAAAACAAATTCCCAAAAGAGTATTTTGGCACTGAAAATGACATCCCAGGACTATACACCACTGATATCATCTGGGACACACAGCCTGAGTTTATGGAAATTCATTTCCAGTTTGAAGCTTCAAAGCATATAGTAAAACAAAACAGGCAGTTTGGTTATGTGTTCTGTTATATAATTTACTACATAAAGATTTAGAAAGTCGTGTTTTAGAGGCTGATCAATGAATAGTACATCCATGTAGAAAGGTTTTGGTTCAGCTGAAAGCATAACCTCCCACCAGTGCACTGTGCCCAAACCCAACCTTTACAATTGTGACCGTTGTGTCTACCCAAATTAGCTGTTTTGCAAATGTTATTTAGTCAGAACAAAGGTCCATTGAAACCGGGAAATCAAATGCCCCAAATAAAGAAACATGCAGATCCCCCCTCCACATTTTCTAGTGTTGAAGATACGAAAGGTACTAAAAGGAGATGTACTATATTGAAAAAAAGCAAAATATGCTACGTCAGAGTACACAGAGAAGAGAGGTTCTCCACCCAACACATTAATAATTATTCAAAGGAATCGGCTTGGGGAATCTGTCAGAATGTGTTATTAATCAAATACTATCCCCAGTATCTTTGATTTTCAAGTGTTGTTAAATTGCTTGCTACTATTAGCAACTCATAAATAAAAGTACATATTTAAAAAGCTTTTTATGTATGTATTTGTTTATTTTACTCAATGCTGAGAACTGTGTAGTGCAGTGCTTCTGGAAAATACTGACAAGATGCACTAAAAATGTTTTGCTAGCCTTTTTTTCAACCTCCATATCTTTGTAGGCTTTTTTGCAGTAACAGTTTTGTAAAATACGCACAATAACAACCAACAACAAAAATATCTCTATCATCAGTGCATATTTCTAAACTTTGTATTTAGTTTAGTAAATGAAAGCAACATTCTTTCAGTGCACCATTAAGCTGTTTAATCTGATTCAGTAGATCGTGTAACGTGTTGTTTGGTGCTCAGAGGAAACAGAATAAGGACCACACACACACACACACACACACACACACACACACACACATACACATGATAGAAAAGCAGCAGAATATTCAAGAGATGTATTTATCCTTACATTCACTGGTGCCCAGGCTTGGTTTTAGGGACATTCTGTCCTCAGCTGATTGGTGGTCTTTCTGCTCCATCGCAAAGCTACCTTGGCTCCCAAGTTCTTTCTTTGATGCAGGGGAATGTGTACCTTTCTCTGCTCTTACTTCCTGGTGAAGGCAAAAGGGGATGTAAAGAGTTATCAGGAGGAAACACCTGTGGTTTTCCTCTGTGGGAGTGACCTCTCAAGCCACCTCCCAGCATTTGCAAGCTAATTCTGCATTTTCATTAAACAGCAAAATGAAGAAGCTGTAAAATCAATAGTAGCTGCCATTTCACATTTCACAACATATGGAAGTGCACGTAGTTGCAAGCGAGGTCGTCTGCTGACTGCCTTTCCGGTGCACAGCAGTCCGGACTTCACTAGTCAAACAAAGATGACCTTGCATGTAATACGGAAAGCTGAGTTGCACTGAAAGTTTCTTTTAACTATTATCTACTTCCGGCTAAACAAGTGCAATCTGCATAATGCAGCACACTAGCCACAATCTACAGCTTGTGTAACCCATTTGCACTATTTTAAATTCTGGATGTCAAGCACTCAAACACTTCATTGTGTTTAACAGTAAAATCTTCTACATATAGACAAATCCTATTTTAATGATGTGATTAAAAATAAAGTAAAAAATAACTCATTACCTTTTAGATATTTCCAACTTACAATTTCTATGTATAGCACTTTAATAAATTCATAGAACTTGTCAGTGCATTTCTCAGTGAAATGCACTGTATTTATTGACTACATAGCACTGACATTTGGTTTTAATAAATCTGATATTAATTTTGCTCCTTTCTTTTTATGCTCTCCTTAAAATGTATAACATGGACTTAGCAAAAGCCCCACTTCTGAATTGGTGATTAGAGATGTATGCCACTGAAGTAGTTGCAGTGCTTTATTTACCTTTGCATGTCAGTCCTGTGGGGTTGAAAGCTACCTTTGTTTTGCACCTAACATTATTTGCAAATCAAATTTCTTCCCAAAGGCTAGTCCCCTAGAGCGTCTACACGGGATTAGTTTTGTTGAAAAGAAATTCACAAGACAAGCTCTTTCATAGAAAAGAAAGTAAACTAAAACCTCTCATTTCATCTTTGTTTTGACGAATTCAACCAAGAAAAGCTTATCCTCAATCACCGAAGAAACAACAACAAAAGCTCTCTTCAGACACATAAGCTCCCTCGGCATCAATTGATTGTTTTGCCAGATTTCCCTAAAAGCTTGTTTGGTCTCTACAATATACTTCAGAGCAATACTGTGATCTTCCATGAAGGCTTCAATTAAATCACTCTTGTAGGTAATATTACATTATTCATTTTAAAGCAAACCAATGTTAAAAGTCACCAGAGTATTTTTTTTTTTTCAGTGCACAGCAAACTTTTCCTCAAACAAGGGAGAATGCACCTTGGCCTTCAAATAAGAAATAAATACTCCAGCAGTTGTTTTTGTCTTTTATGTCCATGTTTTCTTTTTGAGCTTTAGCACAGCATATAACATTTTTATGAATCTGAGTTTCAAATTACAAAGGGAGTCATGTCATGTCTACATTACAAAAATCACCTAGGAAATCCACCAAGGCACAAAATCTCCCTAGAATACCAGAGACTATAAGGCCAGCTGATTGCTGACAGAGAAATAGATTCAATTTTGAATGAAGGAAAATAAAATCTGCAGACTAATCCAAATTACTCTAAACACCATTTCCCACAAATATAGCAACTCATACTGATGTGTCTATTTACAAAACCATTATTTATTTGTATAAGGGCTCTCGTTCCTCTTTTGTAGACAAAATGAAACAATCAAACACACTATATAATACATTCGCATTAAGCATCCCAATACCTGACATTGTACAGTGGTATTGATTATGATGTAAACTGAGGGTATGACTCTTGAACACCACTGATAACAGCACTCAAGGAATTGCCCTCCCTTCAGTTACAGCTCTGCAAAAGCAGCCCTGGGAGAAGTCTTATTTCAGACCACTGATGCTGAAAGGCAGCTCATGTGTAACTCCTAGTTGGGAGGGAATGTTCAATTTAAATTGCAGTCCTTGGTGCAAAGCACATTGATCCATGCACAATTGCTTGATGTGATTGCTTTCTGGATTGAAATATGTTTCCAGTTGTGATCACTGTCATGTCCTTTAATTTTGTTACAGCCCTTAGTTGCCATATTAAAATGCAAAGCGATGTGTTCCAGAATGTCAAAGAAGCACACTACACATTCTATTTTTAATTCTGTGAGCTCTTTTACTGTCTTGCACAGAATACATAAGTGTCTTCTGAGTGGTGCCAGCTGGAGGGCATTGCAAAATAAGTTTATACAGTGTTCCAAGCCAAAAGGTAATAGGTTAGAGAAGTGGCTTTCCACATGCAGCAGATACTGTACTTGTAGATATATGTTAGTATAGTTAAACAAAACAGATACAGATGATGCAGAATTATAAGCATATTGGGTCTAGTTAACAAATTATCCTAATACTCCAGAGCTTTTACCTTAAATGCAGCAAACACTACAAAATCTCAATATAACAGGTTTCATAACAGTGATTCACAAAGTGCTTTCCATTAATAATGTACTCAATTTATTATCACAGAAGCAGACACAACAGTCACTACATTAAAGGTGAGTTGAACAATGAGTTACTCATCCACTAGTAATTAGCGGAAAAAGGTTCCTTATGACTTGAAAATGCATTGTGACTCAGTCTTTGACAGATTTGGATAAGTAATGTGACAATTTGTGAGCTAAGATATCCTTTCACTCAAAGTACAGCTTGTCCTGGGTAATAGAACATCATACACTGACTGTACTTTAAAGCACATGTATGGGTAAAAAACAAAACACAAATCCAAGAGCAATATCTTATAACACACTTCTTGCAAACTCACTAATGTTCTCTGACCTGTTCCTTATTCACATTAATTGTGCAGTTATACAACAACAACGACAGCAACAACAATGTGTACTTGTGTTTGAGGAAAGTAGTCTGAGCCACAATACATACAGTATTGTTTGGTTCTTGTGACTTGACAAGTGAGAACACAGAGTGTAAACTAGTGTATTTCATCAAAATGTCAAACACCTTCTCCAAAAACTATTTCAAGGGTGACTGGGGCTGCAGCATGCGACTGCTAATGTCATGGATGGCCAGAAATGATCTTCATTGATTTACAGTCCGAAGGATGTGCCTGTATTCATCACCGTTTAACCATTTTCCCTCACGATGCATCACAGTGTTAATATGTAAAAGGAGTAAATTCGAAAAAAGGCTGGGGAAAGTAGAGACAGCGTGTTTGCGTCTCACAAACATTAGAGCTACAAATGATGATGTTCCTTCTCACTACGCATGAGAGATACACCCCAGCCAGCTTTACACACACAGCTGTTCCTCCCTTTCTCACGCCAAAAGGGAAGATGAAAAGGAAACATTAACGCTGTTCATGTACCAAGGCCAATTACATGCAACAGCTAACAGGTTACTGTACTGCTGGTTAACCATTTAAAGATATGCATATGAAAATAAAAACAATAACTTGCCTTGGTAAGATACTATACAGCATATAAAGACTTTTAAAATTATACATTTCTGTTGGAGGGAAGGGTGCAAATGAGGTCGTTTCTCCCCAGTGTCCAACAATAGGTAGAAGCTCACTGTGTAGTCCAACTGAGAAATGTGAAAGTGCACAGCATGCCAATTCTCACATCTGCTCGGCAATATGGGCTGAGAAACCAGCTTTGTGAAGAGCCTCTTCGACCGCTAACACACAGGCTGTTCACAGGGTAAAGCTGCAGCAAGAAGGCCACTCATGACCAGAGCGAAGCACTGGGTTTTTGAGGTATATCTTCTAAAACAGTATTGCTGTGAGTTTCATTCAATCATGTAGGAGGTACTGCACTCAGATCAGACATAACTGCAGTTGTGGTTTATGTTTACACATGTAATTGAGTTTTGCAACTGATATAAATTGTTTGTGTAAAACATTTTTGGCACTACACACCATGTCTTTCTGAAGAACTGAAAGCTCAAACACAAATTCAACACTTTCATCTCTTTGAATAATAAGAATTACAATTATGATGATAATGTTAATAAAAACAATATATATTTTTAATTCCAAATAATAGAAACATGTATTCACTAACATTTGCTGCATTTTCATCCATTATCATTATTTGACCAAAAGAAAATGACCACTGATTAGCAGCTAAAGAAGCACTTTGTAGGAACAACAGTGATAACTGTAATGTTTTTTGGAGTGGGATGTGATGTACTGAAGTAACAAGCTGTGCTATTTCACAATGTCACTGTTTTAGATACAAGTTTTCGTAAATGAGGGAGATTATTTCCAGGTTGTCCAGAAAGGTTTCTCAGTTTGCACAATGTTTTCCCCTTATGTCATTGCTGCAAATACCATGTGTGATGCATGCAAATCTTGTTTCACTTACTTTCATCAGCTTCCGTATTCTAGTAACACTCAGTAAATAGACGATGGCTTTTTAAATTATTATTAGGAGAGGTATAAATACTGGATCAGGTACTTGAAAAATGCTAAGGTTTAAAATCTTCATGGTATGGTTTACAAATATGCTAAATATAATATCATAGCAGATCGTTCAGTGTGTGAAGTTTGTAACACACTGTTATTTACACTGTGTTAGTCATTCTGCATATTGGTCTACAGAACCACAACCTTGACATTTTAAATACCCTGCTTAGTTTTACCCGCTGTCTCTGCCACTATCAATGCTTAACTAGAGTAAACTGATGGAATGCACTTCACATTTTCCATTGGCATCATTGGTTTTTCAGCACCAGCACCTTAACGTTTCCTTGTTGGTTTTGCTTTAGAAGTTTACTATGGTAACCAAAGCTGTCTCCATGGCATAAGGCTGGCTTTCGGCTTTTGTTGAGTACATTTCTATGTGTGTAATTGCTTTCAAAAACAATAAAAACATACGCACAAATAATGACTTTGCATTATTATAATATATATATATAATTTTGAATTGTAACTTTTCTAAATTCTAATTAAAACAGACTTCTGAATACTTCGATATGACCAGTGCAGGGATAAGACCATGATGGCAATAGCTAGCAAAAATATATCATTATGAATTCAAAATGGGGGGGAAGGCAGATATTAATTAAGGAGCAAATTACACTCAGAAACACATTTAAAGCTAAGTGATTATAAGCTTGGCTTTAGGAGAAACAAATTATGTCATAGGGAATTGGCATTGTGGTGTTGAAAGATGCTACTTCGGAATTTTTAATTGCCTCTCTAGTTAGTAGACATGGTCTCCATTACATAATAGTTAGACTTAAAAGTCAGCCAATATATTACAACATTGAACTTGTAAATGAGTTTAAGGTGTTAACCAGAAAGAAAAGGTTTCTGAAATCAAGATGCAAAGGCTACAAAACAACCAAGATGAGCCAAATAGTCTAAAGTTCTTGTATTCTTAACAGAGCATTAAATTTCCCCATGTGTTATTACAGCTGTTAAAATAACTTGCATTTTTTAGACCCATTATTGAGGTTCTGAGATCTATTTTTTTTTTAAGTTAAAGTTTTAAATCAAACTGTTTTCAATATGTCTTCTCTCATGTCTTTGGTTAAAAGGGGAGCAGGTCTTAATGGAAGAAAAGCCGGTTACAATATGTGCAGACTGTGACGATTTAAACTATCACCCAGAATAGTAATGCACATCAATATTTCACCAATGGACAACCTGGAAATATGCTTATGCAGATAAATTGCCTGGGAGAGTGTTACTGGAAGTACAAGCCGGCAAAGTGGAATAGTCTTGTGGTACAGTATGATACTGCCTGAGGTAGGCTACATCAGTACTGCAGCACAAGTACGCTCCGTCCTCATATCCCAGCTGCAGCCACCGTCGTCAAACTGCTTATTTCGGTTTCTCATTTCATTCAATGATGGAGGTAAAACTGACAAATAGATAAAGTATAATACTCAAAAGATTATGCTTATTTTTGTTTTAAGCCTGTTTGTAAAAATCTTAAAGGAGACTTCATAAGCAACACAGTCCTTCTGATAATCTATTAGAGGTCATCTTAAAGCAGATGATCTGTGGATGAGGGCTGTGAACCCGTCTATCAGCCAAATCTGCCTCCTTGACTTAAACTAGTATTGCAAAAAACAAATCCCAAGACACATGGGAGAGGAAAACAGTTTCAAGGAATATTGAAATACCGTCTGCCTTAATTAAAACCCATGGCAAGCCTCCAATGAGCTTTAAAGTATTACAAATTGAAATTCAGGGAATCATTTTTTATTATTTCTAACCCCTTCAGATTTATATTCAGAATTATATTTAATGATATTTTGGGCTGGCTGTAGCTATGTTTTCACACTCTGAATTTACTGTGGATGCTAACTTTGAGAAGTGCTTTGACATTAAATACTTGCATGCTTGAAGGTTACGTGGAAACATAGGTGGTTTATACAAATATTTGGACAAGATTATCAGTTTCAAAAGAAAATCTAATCTTAAGACCACGAAAGAAGCAAAAGGAAAATGAAATTGCTTAACATATTTAATAAGAACAGAAATGAAAACTAGATATCAGTGAACAATGAGCAGTTTATTTTTGTACCCATTGCCCTTGCAGTTGCAGACGCATTAGAATGAAATGTGGGATAATGTTGAAGGAACTGTTTACAAGATTGATATTATGGTAATGATGTGGCATTAATAAGGCATGAGCCATAATTACTGTGCACTGCGCATGTGTTCAGTGGGAATGCATTTGCAGCTGGCTGGAAAATGGTGCCTGGTTCAGCTCTTATATTGCTTTCATGTTTATCTAAGATTGTGGTTGCAACCTAAACATTTATGTGTTTTCAAACATGATTACACATCATTACACATGCAAAAGGGAAAGATAGCTTTCTTTACTTATGATGCATACATAAACAATCATATTGTTAAGTAGCTCTATTTACCCAGCATAGGAGAAAAGTCATGTTATTCAAGTAATGTTAGATGCACATCCGTCTGTCATCTGTCAGATGTCTGCTGGGTAGAGCTCAGCTCAACTATGACCTCATGTTTGTATTTACAACTCTCTCTGCCTTCTTTATGGGGGATATGCAGGAGGGCAGGGCAGAGGGCATCAGTAGCACTAACTCTGAATATGCTTTATAGATTTGTAAGTGTCGTCATATTTTTAAATTCTAAACAGCACAAAGCGAAGCTGAAAGCGTCAAATTGAGTATTTATGTGACTACTGAAACAGAATATATTACACAACTGTGTGAAGCATAATTTATATTCCTACAGAGCCCTAGTGAAAAGAAAACTTAGACAACTTGCTATTAACTGCAATGTAGAATGGCAAGAGCGAATGAACGGCATAGACAAAAAACAATATAGCTCCATTGTGGGAAGTGAACATATGCTGACTACAAAAAGAAGTACAGATGGACATAAACAATATTCCATACAGTCTGTGCTACAGTCTCAGAAATCTATATCAGTAGTACAAAGTAAATAGCAGTGGACCATGCACATTCATAGCAACAGTGCATATATTTAGCAACAGCTTGTCCTGTGACATATCTGACACCTTATCTCAGTTCTCTGAAAGCCATTACAATGTTGGAAACTAAATACCAAAAAAGCATCAAACAAAAAACGAAAAACAAACAAAAAAAAGGAAACAAAAATAAGCTTCCAATAATGTTTGGACTGTGATATCATTTTCCATGTATATGATGTTTAATTAAATTTTCCAGTGATAAAATGCAAAATTGCTAGTTTTTATACTAGTGTGCTCATTTCTCTTATTCTATTAAATCCAATGTTCTCTATGGTGGTTCTCTTTAAAATATGTTTAAAGAGACATATTGTAGGCTTCTGTCATGTATAACTGGGTATTTGAATCTTTTGCAAGATAAAAAAAATAGTATTTTTATACTCATTGAAACTGTAGGATCTGTTTGCCAATAATTCTTTTCGGAGGAAGGCGTTTGAGAAAGCATGTACAGGAGCTTTTAGTGCTAGGTCATGGCAAAGACTGGTATGTTAAAGCATGCCAACTATCAAACACCATTAGACTTATTTAGACCAACACAGATGAGTTAGATTGACACTCTGCAAATGGAAGCATCTATTGCTGCAGTTCTTTACACTAAACTCCAAATTCCAATTCTAAGCACCCCAACATAAATTATAAATTTAACTGAAAAATAATTGTTTTTTATGTTTGATTGTTATTCGAGATTGTGTCCATATGCCAGTTTAAAGTAAATTATTTTGTTGAGTACAATAAAAGTTGAATGAAAATGAAAAGTTGAGTATGAAACCAAGCTTTTTGAATGTAATCACTGATATCATATTAGAACTTCCATGGCACTTCCATTTTCCATTTTGCATTGATTTCTAAGATATTCAGCTTATTCATTCAGTGATCGTTTGGTAATGAATACTATATATGGGAAACTGTGCTTAATTAATTCAACTTGTTCCTAACAATGTCATTTCTCTGAGAATGGTTTGATTTACGAGTTTGTACTCCTTAGTAATAAAATCCCACATACAGTATGAGGTTTATATGGAGTTCCCTTCAGTGCAATGGCCTGGTCTCATATTTGAGTATTTGATTGACTGCCACCTTGTGGTTAATAAGGAAACTTCTTGATGGTGCAGTAATCAAACCATTATTTGTATTTAAAGGCAAGGCCAATAACACCAATAATATCATCATCATCATCATTATGTGAGCCACACAATCAATAAAGTAGAACAAATACTGTTTAAACATGTAGGGGAAGTGACCCAATTAAGTTTTCATATTTTCTTATACATATGTGACTTTGGGGTATTAAATCAAAGTTTAATCTCTCATTTAAACACTTAATTGTCATAAATTGACAAATTATTTAATTTGCAAAAGTGAAAATTCCAGAGTGGGCTTATAAGGTGTCCCAAATAAGCCCACAAGAGTTTTAACAATAAATACTTCAAATTGTATTGATTAAGCACTTAATATTTCATAGATTATTGAATTCAGATCTCAAATAACCAACCTAACCAAATACAATAGTATTTTTTATATTATCAGAGACTAATTTCCATCACATGGAGTTATTGCACTTGTAGAGGCAGTTTGCTCTGCTGGTGTGCTGGTTGTTGGGGTTGGGGCCGGGGCTGGTGGGGCTGTGGAAGTCTGCACAGGTGCTTCAGAAAAAGGAGACACTTGTCTGTCCACCCGGCTCTGGCTCACAGGGAATATTCTAGTGCTCTCAAAGCCTCCGATGATGTTTTGTGGCTTGAGAGCAGTGGAAGCACATCAAGTTTCGCAGGGAATTCCTCCATTCAAATTTTGTCCCTGCTAACACCGGAATGGCAGCACAGTTCTTTCATCCATTACCTTTCGACTATGGATGCACCAATCGATAGGCCACCGATCGGTATCGGGACATTATGGCAAAAAATAATTATATCAACTATTGGCCGTTTGCTTTAAAATGGCCGATATTTCTGACAGATATTTCTGTCTAATGGTGCGGCTTTTATTGCGTCTAACTAAGCGTCCGATTTGTTCTATTCTACTCATGTACTTTAAACAAAATGTGAATGATGCACATGAACTGCAATGCAGTTCACCCTCGACCTGCTCTCGTACTATAGGTCAATAAATAATAGGAAAATATCGGATATCGGATATCGGTATCGGCCCAGAATGTTCATATTGGTGCATCTTTACTGTTGACTTCACCAAACACTGTCTTGTCCATAAAGCAAAGGTTTGGGGTGACTTCTAAAAATGCTGCTGCACAGTGGCAGCACAGAGTCATACATAACTCAAGAACAAAAAATGTGATTGGCTCCAAATAAAAAGTAACATGACAGTAACAACTTTGTGCATTTGCTCTGAAACAGATCATCCATCTAAAATTTCCTGTCATTTTTGTATTTCAAAATAAAAGAACAAGTGGGCTTATATTACGTGGGCTTAATTGGGTCACTTCCATTATCCTTATAAATACATATACATTCAATGATAACACCGGGTTTTGGAGTTAAGATATTTCCATTTCTTAAATTATATGTTGTTCCGTGTAACTAAAAATGTAGTCTATTCCTTCAAATTGATGCGTGTCAGCACAGTGATTGTACCTCTACAAAAGCAAAATACTAATGAAGCAAACAAGACTTAAGTGCTGTACAGTATTAATTTAACAATTGTTAGTGAAACCCAATTTGTATTGTATTTTGAATCATGTGTTATGAATCCTCTTCATTATTTCATTCTCACATAAATTGCAATTTCTTATAAGACTACAAAAGCTGTTAAGATAAGGATTATTTTTCCACAGATAGTTAAATGTTTTGGGGAACAATACAATGTGGTCAAACATATTTCTTTGCCATACTATATATGATGGCATTCACAGAAACTAATTTTATTCACACCAACACCCTGTTTTAAAAATAAAGATTTAGTTTATTTTCAATTCAATAACTGCACGATACCATACTGAAACATTATATCAAACTCCACAATTGACCATTATAATGCTTTAGGTGGCCGTTTCTATTTTTGTATTATCTAAAGACCTCATCTCATCGGTTGCTCATTTAATCATTCATTCTGAAGTTGCCTCCTGATGAAAATACATATATTTGAGTACTGCCATTAATGTTATATGAAGATCTTACTAAAATGATCTAAAAAGGCTGAATTAATTCATTTCCACAAAACAAATACAACTGTTCAGACAATAGTTTTTGTTTGTTTTGTTCCCTATATGAACCTCATTATAAAAGAAAGATTACAAAAAGCAACACTAATATTGACTTTCTATGTATGTGTTCAACATTATATTGATCTAGATTAGTCTGTGATACTTCTGTTACAAAGTGATCACATTGTACGTAAAAATAGCACTTGCTACAAGGTTAGAAATGTTAATGCTGCTGTGACAGACACTGCACTGATGTGAATGTGATTCGGTTAAGCGCTTTAGTCTGTGTGGGCTTCAATTATATTTCCAGAGCATGTCCACTGTCTGGACTGTACATTAAAAATACAGTCAACGTGCACTTAGCTGTGCAAAAGCCATGTCCCTTTTCATTAGTCATTCTTTCAGTCTAAAAATGTGAGATTCTATATTGAAATAATAATGCATAGTCTTCAAAGCCAGTTCTGATCAGTTGAGCCACACTGCTTTATGTTCCGTCTCTAAAGAAATGCATGCTGAAGGGTACTGATGGAAAATATGTTAAAAATATGTATTATTGTTGAACTTTAGATGCAGACTATTACCCATTAAGCAAACTCGCTTATTGAACAGAATTACTTGTTTTTATCAGCTTATTAGAGTGACATCACTCGAAATACTCTTCAAACATCTTGCCTGGGGGATGTTTTTTCACACAATTTGTCTGTCACTTGTTTGAATTGTGTGGTGCAGGTGCTGGGATGTGTGTCTGTTGCAGAGGTGCCAAAGGTAGTCTATAGAATAACCTATAAAGAAATGTGTAATACGCAGTTTTATTTATACTTTTTATTAATATGTTTGTGTACAGAAACCTTGTACACAAAATTAAGGGATTTACAAAAAGTTTAGAAACAGCAGTAAACCTCTGAATCCAGGTGTACTTTTGGTTAACTGGAAAAGACAAAACTACATAAACTACATACAGTTACGTCCAAAATGATTGGCACCCTTGATAAAGATGATCAAAATATTTAAAATAAACAATACAGGTAATGAGCTATATTGTAATTTTCCAACAATGTGGAACATACTCTATTGATGATTAACGAACATCTACTTAGGGCCAAGTTTCAACCTCCTGGCAAAGGCAACCAGGTTTTTGCTTAAAATGTGCTGATATTTGGTAGAGTCTGTGATGCCATTGACCTTAAGACCCGTGGAAGCAAAACAGACCCATAACATCAAAGATCCACCACTATACATTAGGTATGAGGTTCTTTTCTTTTAGATGCCAAACCCATTGCTGGTGTCTGTGGCCAAAGAGCTTTATTTTCGTCTCATCTGACCAAAGCACCTGTTTTCAATCCACGTGACAATGCCGTTTAACAAACTCCAGGCTTTAACATTTCTTGGTTGCTCTCAATAAAGTTTTTTTCTGGCAACCCTTTCAAATAGGCTAGTGGCACGGAAGTGGTGTCTAATTGTAGATTTGGAGACTTGGTGACCCCAAGATGCAACCAAGTTCTATTTTTCTCCAGCTGTGCCCCTTGGATTTTTCTTTGCCTACACAGGCAAGCCCTGTTCCACTGCTTTTGAACCTATTCATTATTCCCCTAATAGTGGTAAGTGGTATATTTAGATTTTAAGCTATTTTTTTCCCATTGCCTGATTTATGAAGGTCAACAGCCTGTGCCTTTCCCATGGTGATGGATGAAAATTGTTATTCATATTTATACCCCAGTGAAACAGGAAGCCATGGAAGGCCACAATACAGTTCTGTAAATCATACAACCTTATTTGGAAAATATATACAGAAATGCATATTCCTTCCTAACTGAGACATTTGGGCTTGTGTTAAAGGACTTAAGGAGACAGCTTTGAAGTTCTGTGTTTAACGATACAGGCCTGTGCTCACCAAAGTACGACAGATAACACATCCATGCTGGAGATGCTCCAAACTGACACATGGGCTGCCATGCCCATCTCCACAGAGACCAGCATCACATTCCAACTGAAGATTTATTTTGTGAAACACAGACATTCAAGGTACTTTATATATTCCATAGACCAGGGCAACGAACCCAAATACAAAGTACATGCTGGTAACAGAAGTGTTATCCAGCTTCTTCCTCAGTTTGATAACAAACAATAAAAGGTGACTTAAAACTAACTTAACGACACTTAAGTAATTCTACCTCAGAACCAAAATATGCTCAAGCCATGTTTGGTCTTAAAAGAAAGAGCATTAGCTAAAACAACCATTGGACCATTTATATTTCACATACATTGCAACATTAACATTTGGTAAGAGAATTATTCACACATCCTAATTTATCCTCCACTGACATGGGCATCAGGCCAGCCCCCCTGGAATTCCAAGAAGACTCAAATGTAACATCACCGAGAAAGAACACCTGGTTGTTTGGTATCAACTGTAAGGTCATGCTTTTAGGGAACTGAAAATGTAATTGATAGAACTAAAACTTGACAATATAGAGAGTTAGAAACTCTAGGTAACATTTGAACCATTTTCACATTCTTCAAAGCCATCACACACCCAATACACCTTCTGTAGGAATCAAGGGAGAGGAACGGCAAAGACTGCTTCGATTTGAATTTCAATTTTATTACCCCAAGCCTGACCAATCAGAAGTTTGGAAGGAAAGAGATTAGAATCTCTTTGTCTAAAACATATCAAATCAGAAAGTTAAAACCAGCAATTGGAGTGGAACAACCTGGGAGAAGAAACCAGGGAGACGAAATCCAGGAAGACTGAACGGAACCAGAACTTCTCCACCAAAGACCTGAAAGCTTTGCAACCGTCCTCAAGTCGAAGCAGTCTGCCAGCCCTACTTGTTATCAAACGTTTGCATAACTGAATCTCAGTAAACCACACAGGTAGTATATTTCATGCACTAGTCAAGAATTAGGTAAATCACAATTACATAAAACTTGTGAATGGCATCTAAATTGAAGGAACGGGTAGCGTAATTATAATACCTGTTTTTTTATTTTACATGTTTTGTGCCTCGAAACTCGAGTATTGGATAGATCTCCTCGCACTCTCACTTTTGATATTATCCACCCTGCTTGTCTCAATCCTATCTTTGCAAGTACATGTTGACTATTTACCTTTTAATAAACCTATATCTTGTATAAAATGAAACAGCCTCAAGGTTAAGTCATGCAGATCAACCTCACCGCTAATCTGAATTTGTATTATTGTGGTAACTTGCGTATCAATCGTCTTGTTTTCAGAGAACTTGACCACTGTGGGTTATATTTGTGGGGGTCACTAGATAAAAGGACTTAATTCAGCAATTATTATTTCTTCTGATATTTGATACCAAAAAAAAAATGAAAACTTCAGTTTAAAGTCATAGGCCAATTGAAAGTACTTACTAATAAAACAATAACTGTAATGATAAATTAAAACAATTTGTCCATAGCAACACTTTGGCTGTATCTTATCAGATCAGCAGCCTTTAATTTCATTAAGCTATTTACAGTTCCTTATGACTGAAATGTAGTTTAAAAAGTAGAATATTAATGCAGATTGTATTGATACAAATCTTTAGGGGTGCCAATAATTTTGACAGAAAAATATTACAAAATTGATTAGAAATAAATGTTTTCTCTGAGCAATTGTATAAGTATAAAATCATATTGTTTTCCCATAATATTTAGCATAAAATATAGCTCATTACCTATGTTGTTTATTTTATATAGACTTTTTGTAATTAATGTTTATCAAGCGTGCCAATACTTTTGGAGGTGGCTGTAAATCACTATAAACAAGGGAATATTCCCACAAGATATATATAAGATGGTCAAATACTAGATGGTTTAAACACATTGCCTATTTCTTCAATATACATAACCAAACAGATATTAGCATCGGAGTAGCAAACATATTAAAAAGGTTAGGGAATTAAAATAATAAATTCCCTGACTCAGATTGAATTTGTCCTAGGGTAATAAAGTCTATAAATCTGATATAGCCTGTAAAGATTTTATGAGCTCTTTAACTCAATCTTTGAAAATTGATTGAAAAAGGAGAAACAAATGAAATCCTTCAATAGTTAAGAAAGTTTGTTTCTAAAACATAAATAGTCATTATATTTTAAATGGATTTGCTTTGTAAACAGGATAGTTGTGTCAGTGTATCGACCTCCAATTTGTTTTATTTCAATAGCAAAACATTTCACCCAGCTGGAGCTTGAGACCATAGCATCCTGCAGGGTCAGCTGTAAAGAACCTCAGAGGAATCAAGCTTGGGTTCAGCCCATCTACACTCTCCAACCATGTTTATGCAGATGAAAAGAAACAAATTCAAAATGTATTTCTTTCTTTTCTGAAAAGGTTATCAGCAACATCAGATGTGGTATTTATTTGCCATTATGTTCTTATCTATTTAGTGTACAAGAATGTACAAGAAGAGATTGCATCTTGTGAATTAGGGGGTTCAGATATCTGGATTGTTTCAAACTTTTAAACTTCAGCTTACCTTTTAACATTTAACATCTGTTGACTTGATTAGCTTCTAACAGATGCGTTTTTTCCTCATCCAAAAAAATCTAACATTTCGTCACTGAATTATTTACCCTTATAATAAACAGCAATAAGTAACAGTGCTCTTGCAAAACATTAACCTATTGAGGAGAAATGGACTTCTGCGAACAAATAATGTAGTCATGTGAACAGTAAATTGTACTTAAGGTTAACAACACCAAAATCAACTTATCAGCCTTAGCTTGCTCTTAGAAGGCATTCTTTGTAGACACGTTTGTTTATGTTCCTAAGGATATTTTTAAATGTCTGGAAACAAGCTGTTTTAACGTCAGAACTGTTTTCTATTAAAATACTGGTAGGTGAAATAAGAATGACACTGCTGACATCACAACCATCAGTAAAGGTTGTGACAATATACACATTCTATGCTAATTACAATTTTAAATGAATCCTCATCAGTGTGTCAAGGTCTACCGGTGGTGAGCTGGAGCAGAATGAGGCATTTCCCCTGTACCACAGAAGAGACAGAGCATCTCTATACACATTTGTGATACGGGTGCAGTTTTATTGGCGATGAAGTGGTGTATAACAATATTTTGTTGCTTTTAGTCATGTTTTTAATAGTGACATTTACAGAACACAATACATGTCAGATTTATTTTCAGCAGGAGTTTTATGCATTAAAGAACACAGCAAAAGCCACATAAAAGCAACAGCTACAACAAACTGAATAAAGATAAAACATGTTATAGAAGACAATACAGCCCGAAACATAACTCCTGGGAAATGGATTATTTAAGAAACATATATTTGTTTTCCACTGCACTATATTTTTTGTTATGCTCTATTACAGCTGGTGTTTATATTGCATACAATTGTCTGTAATTTACATTTAAAATGTGCCTATAGAATCTTAAACCATTTAAAATATGACCAATCACTTAGTGAAACAATTCGATTGCCTGTAAAAACCCCCTGGCACATGTTACACATCTTAACGCAGTTGCCCCCCACACAGCAGAAGCATGTTTAGATGGACAGACATAAATGCTTATCTCTCAGCAAATGGTTGGGTATTCCCATGACTGTATTCAAACATAAATTAGCATTGCATTTTATTATCTTCTGTCATTTACCACAGATAAAAGAAGGAAATTGGAATTACTTTGTTTTACTAAGTATTGTTTTACAAGAAAGTCTGCTTTGAAGTTTTTTGTCTCACGGTTTCAGAAATCCATGTGATTCTAATTTTCCCTTTATCAGATCGTGCTTCGGGCTGCCGAGTCTAGTGTACAGGTGAGCCAATCTGACGTTTTCCACAAGGGGAGGTGTCACGATGTTTGTTTGGTTATTAATGCTTAATTCACAAGCATGTACGCCAACTGCTTACATACCCAAGACATCATTCTGATATCTTGGTAGTGAAGCATCACGTTTGCCTTTCAGCAGGCAATGGTGAAACTCACATGCAGAAGTTAAAAGAATGAAAACAGCCTCAAACCAATGTTTTGAACTTCTGCATGACAAAAAAAAAGAAAAAAAAAAGCTACATGGGAGATCTTGTTTGTTCTTTGTTTTTTTTCCCCCCTATCGTCCCTAGCGTGCGTAGCCAGAACACTGGCATACAAATGGGATCTGAGCCAATGTAGGCTGGGCTGTATCCTCACAGGCCACGTCTATCCACTGCATGGTGGGTGGGAAGACCTTTGAGCTGCGGGCTCTTTTCAGCCTGACTGGACATTGTAATTAAGTGTTATTTTTAAGTTCAATCAGATTTTAACCATAAAGCTCCAAATTACACTTAAATAACATGGTTTTCGGTTAAGTTTTTCTTCATGTGCTATCTACATGCCACCTAACAGTCTTGCCTATGCTATTTAAAGGTTACTGTACCTGGATTAACTATATATATCCATATAAATCAAACTACAGAGAACAGGAGATGCAGTCCAGATGAATGTATATTATATTCAGATAAAACAAGGGAAAGAAAAAGAAAAGAGATGTAGCCAAACAAAAACCTTACATCAAATGTTACAAGAGTTTACTGTCATAATAGTAGAACACAAATTCTGTTTCCTAGTCATTATGATTGAGTGTTTTCTGTTATGAATATATTTTGCTGAACTTTAGACCTTCTGTTGACATGATGTCGGGCAAGATGGCAAAACAATGTTGAAAGAACAACATGAGGAATGAATGCCCAGTTTCCTTCAAGGTAGCTAGTGTCAGGCTTCTGCCATGGCCACTCATAATTACTGTAATGATTCCAGCTGAGCCACTACAGGTGGAGCTGCAACAAATCTTTTTTTCTGTCTGCTTACAAGCTGTCCCTGCTCCCCAGGTCTCTGCACAAATAATCGATTGAATATCCTGCCTTCACTTCCTGAATTTATGTAACATAACTTCAAAAAACAATTCCAACAAAGGAAAACTCAGAGCAAAGCCTTACAGCTTAGATAACTCAACCCGGTTCAAGCAAGCTCATGCCTAAACAGGAGGTCAATCTGTTGAGTATGTCTCTCTACAGTCGCTGAGAGTCAACAGTAAGATGACTCCAGTCAGTCCAAGTAATATCTCGCAACATTATCAGCGATCACATGTTTTGTTTACTTAAACAGCTCAACTGTAATCTGAACGTGATGAAAAACATTTCCTGTTAAAATACAAACAACTGAGCAACAGTCTCTTTTCCCGACTAATTATCTTGTTTGCCAGAATGGTGGCTGAGAAACCTATTGTCTGCAATATGTGAAACTGCATCAATTTATCCACATTGACATTTTTTTCATACAAGGAAGCAAATGGATTTCAGAATATTATATTTTACACAATTCAATTATTTCACAAATACGTCTTCCCTGCCTGACAGCAATATGATAAAGTATCAGACTATTTTATAAGTCTCCTGATTTATTTCCAAATAATATCACCCTAATAAGGCAGATACATTTTAATTCATATCTCAGCATGTTTGTGGATTTAGTGGAGTGGATTTAGGAGTTTAAAACTGCACTGATAATAAATCAAAGACAATTGAGCTAGTATTGAACTCCACCAAACTTATTACTACTGGAATTTAACTTTTAACTTTGTTTTCAAATAGCATTGTTAATGTTTAATGTTTATGTTTCTTATTCATATTGTAGCCTATTATGGGTAAGGTAAAGTAATGACCAGATAACTTTGTGTGAACCACATCTGGGGAACAATATATGAGATTTTTAGTATAGTATCTTAAATCTGTGATGAATGCAATAGTGTTCAATCAATTTAGGCTTTTTAGGTTGTGAGATTATCTGACAGTTTTCGGAACAGTGTTTTATTCAGTCAGGCCCCCGACCCTTATATTTTTACAACATTGCTTTTGTAAAACAACTAGTACTTTATGTGTTTTACATAGCAGTATCATTGATAGCAATTCAAGCTACACTATGAGTGAATGCCGAGTACATTCGCCATCTTTTTTGCAAATTAAAAGCTTTTACAGTATGGCAAATCTGTTTGACCAATCACATCCTAAGAAAATCTGGACTAGTCCAACCAGGGAGTGTCCACCACGCCCCCTTAGACCCAAGAAATGACTAATGTGATGATGTCTGCGCAAGAGACTGCCAAGCTAATAACAAGGCAATTCTCACCATGTAATGGAAAAATATATTAATAATCATTAAAAATGTAACGAAGACCAGCGGCCCACGCATATTCATACACCGGGGATTCTACCGCACTTCCCTATGGCCAGTCCGCCCCTGGGTGTTGACAAGTGACACACAACAAAAGTACTGTATGATTAACTCAACATAAACCTAAAGTTATTTGTGTTCACTTTAATCATACAATATGAATTCACAAGGCATTGCAAATCTAAAAGCTGGTCTATAATGTTTTGCATTTTGTTTTCTTTCTAGATTCTATACAGCATATGGTTTTGGTCCAGGTACATCTCTGAGGTGGAAAATCTTGTTACATGTCACCTGACACTGTATGCTTTGCTTTTTATAATGCCCTAAAGATTGTTCCTTATGAATTATTCAATGCAAAGGTTTTAATACATTAATATGTTGTTACAATTGCAGCAACAGTTCAAAGCATGCATGGTTAATCAAACTAGGGTCATGGATGAAATCCAATCTTGCCTAACCTATTATGTGGCTCTCTTTCAGTTTTACAACATTAGATGCAGATTTTCTAAAGAATGAAACCTTCAATTGCAGTATTCAAAACAGCTGTATTTTCTTGACCACTGGTGTTTCATTATATCAATTGTATTCCTCCAATGCCCCATTTTGTACTGAAAGCAATTATATTCTCCTTTAAACATTCAGTAAATGATGCCATGATGGAAAAAACTTACTGAAGTTTTCCTCAGCATCAGCTACAGTACCAGCAAGGGCTTTTGTAAGTCACAAAAATCAATTAACTATTGAGAAACTCTTGCCAAAGAGTGAATCATTTTTCTGGCCAAAAACTTTTTTGTGGTATTTGTTTAAGCTATAAAATGGCTTAATATGTCAGTGTTTCCCAAATTAAAGAAAACAAAAGAAAACAAAAACAACTAATGGAAATATAGAATTTATTAAAGCATGCATGCAGTTTAAAGCATGCTTTATTGCAGGATATATTTTAAAATAATTTTATAACACTGCATTCTTTCCACAAACTGAATTAGCCTAGCAAAATCCATTTCAATTTCCCTGGCACACATAGAAGAAAAATTCAGAGGGCAAAACAACATTAAAATGTTATAAACCTTTCAGGGAAACACAATGCTATTTAAAATAGATTAATTTGTTTTTCAAGTTTATTCTTTGAAAAATACTTTATACCTTACAGGAGTTTCACCTTTGCTGTTTTAAGTTTTGGCCCAAAAATGTAGATAATGCCCTTTTTTAGACTTTCATGTGCAGAACAGCTAATGCTAAGTCTAAAAAGTGGGTCTGATGATCCAAACCCCCAGAGGTGAGAGATAAAAGAAGACAAGCATGTTTGTTGATTTACTGGAGTACATGAAGACAACAAAAAGCTGTTCTTTACCCTACAGCTACAAAACCACTTTGCCCCTGCTTCATCAGAGTAAACTGTATATTTTTTCATTAATTTTTCATAGGTTAGCTGTTATTCAAAGTGCCGCTTTATATTCATAACTTCGTATTACATGGCTGTTTTTGAAGTATGATAATTCATGTTATTCTCAATAGCGACTGACTTTAAGAAATACACAACATATTATGTTTGTATATATACCATATATAAGGTTTTAGAAATAATATAAAAATGTTACCTTGAAGTTGACAAAATTAAATACATTTCCTGGTTTACTATCCTTAATTAAACTTTTTTCAATACATGTAATGAGGTTAAGTAGGCAAAAACTCTCAAGGCTGTCAAGATTAAAATATATAAAGTTACAGAAGCAGAGAGAGAGGATATTATACAATGTTTAGTTCACACTTGTTTAAGATTTCCATGACTTACTTTGATAGGTGTTGAAGTAGTATACATGGCAGTAGACTTCTCAAACATCATTTTCAGGCTGTCCAGGGGGATGTCAAACCGTTCTATCTTCTTCGCAGCTTGCAGATCTTCTTTGACAACTTCATTACTGGTTTGGTCCAGATGTGTGTTGGAGTGGGAGGTGGATGTAGTATCTATCACCACAGCTTCAATCGCCCTCATTCCATTTCCTGATTCAATTTCCATTGTTGCAGAAACAGTATCCCCCTCCTCCAGGTACAGAAACTGGAAGTCTATTGTTGGGTGAGAGAGTTAGAGACAGCAAGAGAGAGAGAGAGAGAACACTAGTTGATAGGGTAACACTCTCTATGATGTCAGAAGGAACGGGGTGCACAGCCGGCAGACAGATGTACTGACTGTCTGGGTTTGAAGGCTATGATTATAAAAATAAAAGTACAAATAAAAATAAACTTCAAGTGTACACTAGGAACCGTAGCGTCCCAGCACTGTAATGGAAATACATGAAGTAACTTGCAAAGTCTGTGTTTAAAGTGAAACTCTCTGTATCACAAGACTCCCACTTGTGTTTAAAACCACTCATTGAAAACGCTCCAGAGTGGGCCTTGAGCCAGGTCCTTCATTCTGCACAAACCAACATTTTCAGACTTTAGTCATTTGGCAGTCATGCAATTGACACACTCAAACGGAAAATGCATTCTGGGGTTGAACAATTATTTGTGGTCTGCCCTCAGCTGTACAGAACAGATTAATACAAGATGGAGAAAGATATAATAAATAAATAAATAAATACATAAATAAAAGCAAACAAGGACAAAAAAACATTTCACAGATGAATCATGGAAAGCTGCAGGAATTCCCTTAAATTCCCAGCCCCACCTCACACCCCCACCCTCTCTCTCTCTCTCTCTCTCTCTCTCTCTCTCTCTCTCTCTCTCTATCTCTCTCTCTCTCTCTTTTTTATTTTTCCAAGAGTAAGTGCTCCCATAACCTTGAATTAGTACAAGAAAGTCCCATGGGTAAAATTCCCCAGCTTACAGGAAACAAGAACAGGAAAAACACTGAATACCTATCACATCCTACTGTGGAAATCAGGAGCCCAGATGACAGGATTGTGGAAATCCTATTATTCTTGCATAAATGATGGAAAACTCCAAACAATTACACTCACAGCCAGCTTGCCAAATTTATAGCTTTTTACCGAAACACCCTTTTCCTCAGAAGACTCCTCCCCATGTCTTTCTCTCCTAAAGGGCTGAATTAGCAGTTTTGTCCTGTGACACATAAACTTTTGCTACTTTAAATCCAAAATACTTAATTATACTACTTAATTCCAGTACATCTTTTTCTAATAAACTCTTTGGATTTTAATGCATTTATGCAAGTACATAGCGAAACTGACCTCATGTGGTGATTTTACCTCACACTGCTTATTCCAGTAAAAGCAACATCTGACTTATGAGCATGCACTGCCAGGAAATGTACAGAGGAAGCCCATTAATGTGGATTGAACCTGAAATGTGTTGGTGAAAATGCAACCATTTAGCTACCAATGGAGTTCCTCATTTTCAGGTTCAATAAGTCTGTTTTAAGCATTCTAAAAAAGCTAAAGTGTTGCCACTGTTCACTTCTAGGCAATCAGCTTTGAGAATAAAAAAACAGTAACTATAACCCAGCTGACCCTTGATTTAACTGGGAATAAATGGTAAGGAACGGTTATCAGACAAATATGCTGCAATACAACATGACTATCTTACCTTTTTGTATTCTTTCTCACTCGGAAGTAGGCACGATTAATACAAAATAATGAATTAAGGAGCCTTTTAGGAAGGAGATCACATCTAACTAATGAACAGCAAGCAAGATAGACACATCTGATAGTGGTAAAAAGACACAGAAGCTCCTGCATGCTCCTCTAAGAAATGCATTATTTAGCAAAGGCCCAGAGAATCCGTGTAACTTTCAGCTGTATCCCATGACTGTCCAGAGTACTCATCTTACACCATTAAACAACTGTAAATCGTAATGTGATAGTGCTGTCTTTTTTATTTTATTTTTATTTTTGGAATTAGTAATATGAATAGATCTAAGTTATTCCATTGCATCATTTTGCATTAGACATTCTGTTAATAGAGTAACAGGATACATCACTTTCTGCCAATTAAAAAGTAATTAACTTTTCACTTCTCTCTCTCTCTCTCTCTCTCTCTCTCTATATATATATATATATATATATATATATATATATACCACCTGGATGATCCCATGGACTTCTGGAAGAATGTTCCCTGGACGGATGAGGAAAAAATGTATCTTTTTGGGCACAACCTCAAACGTCAGTTGAAGTTATGTCGAAAATGGGTCTTGCAGTAAGACAATGATCCTAAATATTCCAACAAATCTTCCAAAACATGTATTTAGAAGAAGAGATGTTGTGTTTTGGATTGGCCAAGTTACAGTACAGACCTCAACTCAATATAAATGTTGTGGCCAAACCTGAAATGGGCTGTTGATGAAAGACAGCCCTCAAATCTGAATCAGTTTCCGCAGTTCTATAACGGTGGAATGGGCAAAACTTCCTCTTCCTCTGTTCTTTCAGAAGACAAGGGGCAGATTATGGAACAGATTGGGCAATGTAAAAATGTCCTTCAGGATTATAGTGGAAAACCCCTTACAACGTGTTGCACTCCCATCAGCTGAAATCTCTCCAATTTCTGTGGAGAGGGATACGTTCTCGGAAACATATTCCTCTTTCTGCATGGAAACAGGGCACAGTGAGTTCAGTGCACTCTCACAGACTATGGGGTCAAAACTTAAAAACAACACAACAACAGCAAAAAAAGGTGACCCCAGGGCATCATGAACTTTTATATGTCGTTATTTACCCAGGCAGAATTCCACTGAGCCCAAAGAGGCAAACTGCCAAAACTTCAACTCATAAAACAATGTTTGGAAATAAATAGGAATGCAAATCACACAAACATCACACAAAGAGCTATCAATGTGTTTGATTAAGAAAATGTGGTAAATTTATGTATGTATTGTATATTTAATATATAGTTTTTATGTCATATATTTAAAGTAAGTCCTTCTTCGGGTATACTTTGTGCGTTAGACTGTAGTCATAATAGGTTTTGCTTTTAATCACACTAGAGGTATTACACAATATATTGTCTGCCCTTAAATAAACAGAGATATCAGAGAAACAGCATATTTTTATTCAGAGAAAAAAGAAAAGTGTTTTTTGGGCCCAATGACAATGTCTTCATACAATTTATCATATTTCCTTTTCTTTTTTCAAGCCCGGTACAAATTAATCCTGCCCTCACATCGCACAGTGTATAAACAAAGCTGTCGTAATTATATGATGTTCCCTTACTCATCATGAGCTTGACTGATATCATACACGCACATCCAGATGGAAACAACTGAGCTGCCAAAGGAAGATCATGCTGCATAAAGCAAAGGGAATGAAATAAAACATAAGGGGCTACATCTAGTCATGAGTAAAACGAAAATTCTCTTTTCTAAAATGAAAGAGAATAAAACATTTCAAAGGCAAACAGCCTGTAAGGTGAGATTTAGTGTTTTAGTGGGAATATTTAAGTGCTGATCATTTCAGAAACCTGACCTTCAAACCTTTTGTTATAATACATGTCCCAATGCTCTAATACAACATGAATACATCGGAAATATATTAAATGTGTATTGTTTCCTCTAGGGTGAATCAGGGTTCAAATACTCAGGGAAACAAATAATTAAAAAGTATATTATAGAACACAAATTACGTTTTTTCAAATGAGGATTGTGAACAGTTTCACTTAAAACTGTATATGTTACTATTTATTTTTTCATCAACGAAATATAGTATGTTTTTTATTGGATTGAGGGGAAATACATTTCAGATTCAGAGCACGAGCTTTACTATTGTCTGTTGGTTATCCAGTCAGAAATAAGCAGATTTTGACTCAAAGCAGTAGAGCAGTGAGCACTGTAGGCACAAAAACAGTAGGAATGCAACAGTAGTAAAGAACCACCAGGATACGTGCCATTCTGCCCATTTCCAGGAATCAGCATACAGTCTCTACAAGATTACAGTATCTCAATATATAAGCATTTACTTATCTTCTACCACTATCCTTAGCATTTAAATAATTACATAATTCTGAGTAACAAAGTGAGTTGTAAACCATGGACGTTTTAAATGCAGCTCACAGTTTAAAATGTTTCATTTATAAGCATAGCAATACGTTTTTAGTATGCATTATAAGTTGTCTAATACAGGCTGCACTCCATAAACATTTGGAAAGCTTTGTATATTTTTGTTACTAAAGCTGTTATGTTATAAATTATGCCCACTGTCCAGCTGTTGTATATTTTCCCAAGTGTTTAGAAATTAACTAAAGCTATGCATCAAGCAAAAACAGATGTTAACCTAAAACACAGCATTTATATTGGATATATATAAAAAAACGTTAAAAGATAGTTCATACATCATCCGGCGAATCTCTACAATTTATCTCAGTTTATTTAACAATCGTACGTGAAACTTGTGAGAAGCATGAGGAACATTTCAAACTTGTGGCACTTTCACCTGAAAGGACTTGGTAAGCAACATTAATTTAAACTTGGATGCTTATTCATATAAAACTTGCCAATATATTTGCAATGATTTTCTTTTCTTGCATCATCTTAGCTACAGTTAATCTATCTTTAAGTAACTGAGATATAAATTACAGGAGTTGTATTTCAAGTCATAAATAACTCCCAAAGGGACTATAAGACCTTGCTGTATGCAATGGGAAGGACTGAAAACTTACAGCAAAGCTGCTGGTAGGCCTCTTTGTGCTGTCAGTGAGATGAGCCCTCTCCCTGGCTCTGCTCATACACTTCCCCTTTTGCCCTTGGGAAGATGCTCTTCTTTGCGAGAACACTCTGCTTTAATCGCATTGCTTCTCTCCTTCACAAAAGACCTCTTCTAAATTCACTAGCCACTGTCTTTATGACTGAAAAGTTGGCAACTGCCCCTTTCCTGGCTGTTAACTGTGTCTTTTAGAAATTATATATATACGCTCCACTCAGCCCTGGGCTCGGTGTCGGTGCTGGGCATCACCTTGAGCTTGACGCTTGTCTGATGATCGATCGAGTGTGCATGTCGATGCAGGACACTGATGTCCTCAGTGCTGATTCTATCAGCGTGCCTCCGGTGTCTGCCATCTTTTTCAGCTCTGTCATGTTTCCACCTGTCATGTCTGAATTGAAGGAGTGTTGCCTGGGGTCCACTTTTTGGCTTCCCAGATTCTGAAAGGTGTGAGTTGACATTGCTATAAGTTTTCAGTTCTTCCCATTGCATGCAGCAATGCTCCCTTTGGGTGTGATTTCCTTTTTCACATGAACAGAGTTGCATAAGCCACCTATTATTTTCTAAGGCAAGCTGTAAAATAGTAACATGTGAGTGTGAGTGTGTTTGTAGGCTTGAATTTGCTTAAGTAGTAATGTAACACATCTGATATGGATGGTATCTTAATTAAATTTTGACACAAATCCCCCCAAAACATTATTCAGGAGATAGTTAAGTGTTGTAGAGTGCTCATGCTTGCTCACTATAAGACAACGTGTAATTAGAGGACTCCCATGCCTACAGGTCAATTCAGTCATTTCTGAACTAACCAAGTTTATATCTTATGAGTTCAAAATTGAAAATTCTATAATTCTTAAATGAATAGCCTCCAGATAACAAAATTAATACTATTACTACTAATAATAATATGGATGCTGATGATGAGTATTCAATTCCACTAGCCTTCTGCAATCAGCTGCATGTTTGTAAACTATTACTGATACAGTATTAATGGGAACAGCCAGACAGCCTGTCACTCATGCTTAAATGATAATGTTATGGGTTGGCTGTTGAAGGCTGTGCAAAATAAAGACTTAAAGAATTCCACTTCCAAAACACTACCACGGCTTTGACTAGCTATTATTACTTTGATGTTTGAAGAAATTCCCTATGGCTCTTTAAAAGCTGCCTTGTGAATCACTGTTTAGTGCTCCCGAGCAGAGATTCATAAGCGGGCATTGATATGAGAGACTGCATCTTTGTATTCCTTAGCGATAACCTGCTTTATTCTACACATGCCAGAAGCAGAAATATGAATAACTCACAAATTAACATACTTCTTTTCTGCCCATTGAAAAAAGACTGGTGGTGAAGATTTTGATTTTTGTTAATCACATCACTGCTGGTCTGCGGTCATTGCCTTCCATGTGTTAATCAGGATGAAAGTATGAACCATTGTTGCCATCATATTTCAGATACTCAAGAGTAAATTACATATCAAGGTTAATATGCCTGTTAAGGAGCATCTGATGGTCAGATAATACTAAAATCAGAGCTTGATATCTGTAATTAAAATATATTATTCTGGAGCCAACAGCAAGAAATAACAAATAAATGCACAATGTTTGCAGTGTTATCTAGAGCCCACTGGTTGATAAATGTATGCCAAATATGCCATTAGGACATAAATAAATATTATATTATCCATAAACAAATATTGTAAGGTGTCTGGCAATCCCCTGTGGTGTTACATGACTGCAAAAACAAACAGGAAAATAACTACATAAATTACGAACTAAATAAAAACAAACAACAGGAATAATATAAAAGCTCAATAAGGGTTGTTGTGTCTCTTGTCCATTTATTTTATGTACCAGGCTGTATGCAAATGGCCCCAACATATGAATTCATATCGCCGCAAAAATAATGAGTATACATAAAAAGCCTATTGGGAGAAGCATTTGGAACAGAAAACGAAAACCCATCTGTGATTACAAAATCTATTGTATTATTTTGTGTTATTGGAATACAAACCTAGTTATTACTGGGTAGACAGCTATTTTATTTTCAAGGGGGGTGAGGATGGAAGACACATGACCCTTTTTAACTAGATTATCTTCTCATTCAGACATTTTCCAATATTCAAAAAATGTTTGTTGCTGTCAATATAATATATTGTGGTTTTGTTCCTGTTTGGGTCTGTAAAAGCAGTATGTTTTTATTAGCTTGGAGAAGTGAAGTTTCATTGTTCATGACCTTGTAAAACTGTTTGGTTGCCATGGTGAATAATTGGAGAGTTTAATATCCTAATATATGGAGCTCATTCTTTATAGAATCAGACTTTTACATTTTATAAACTGCCTACTGGGAAAGCAAACTATTCGATTTTTTTTTCTTATCATTTGACACAGTATTTTCACACTTCAAATGAATCACTATTATGCTGCATCTTTAAAGCAGTTGCATAAAACCTGGTGACACAGTAAACAGTACAATGCACACCTGTAAAAGACAAAGCACATAATGGCATACGTGGGATTTTGTTTTACTTTGGCACTGCAAGCAGATAAACCAGCCCATTTTAATCATGCATTTGGGAGTTCTGCTCTGTCGGGTTAAGGAACTGCTAAACTACGCAGAACAGCTCATCTCTGTTATTCAAATTACGGTTTGGAAATGTCAGGAAATCAAACCCAGCTGAGATCAAAGACACAAAAGATTCCTGTCATCTGATGGTACAATATGAACCTGCTGAGGGGGTCTTGTCTGCTCTTTTCTGTGCATGAATACAAACCACAAATCAGTCCTAAATTGGCAATTATTCACTGCCCCCCACACCCCACCCCCCTGATTTCTTTTTATTTGCAAACTGTCCGTTTTCCTCAGCAGAGAGTTGTGGCTGCAGTTGCAATCTTATTAGCAGACATGTGTGAAGAAGCCCAGCATGAAGCAACCCTGGGCAGCACATTATAGTTTTGAAACCAAATAAATAAAAGGAGGCAAGGGAAAATGAGAGTGACACAAAAGGCATATACCTTTAAACTCTTAAATCCAGGGTTCATAAATGGCCGTGGTCACTAGCTAAAAAAGAAGACTTGGTTTTAACACTAGATGAATCTGTATAGCGATTCTCATCACAAAACAAATCCCCATAAAATTGACAAAAGGGCTCCTTCTCCACAGTGTTCCATGCAAGAAGCCAAGCATAAAGTGGGCTGGAAACAACCGAGTTGGTTTCTCTAGGGCTCTGACAGAAAAGCATTATTCTCACTGTCTGTGCCGTTTCCGTTCTGCACAGAACTTGCTCTGGGGCTACACTTTCAGACATAGCAGTATTTAAGTACATTTTTTAGCATAATACTAATTCCATACAATATCAGGGGACTATAGAGGGATATAGAGGTAATAATAAAACTGCTTTAGAGAGATAAAGAGAGCTCTTCTGTTGGAGGTATAATTAACAACCTTTTTAATTAACAACTCTGATGGCAGAAAAGTCATGCTTAAACTGATCTGCATTAAAACTCAGTAGCATCCTCAAACCGAGTATGCAGGACATCACTGATGCTTCACTGACAAAATACGGGAAACTGCAACATTTCTCATTCAGTCTCTAGGCATCTCTGGGGTTTTGGGTTTGTTTCATGTTTTGGCTGCAACAACAGCTCAAATCTGTGGTCTGACCAGAGATCCACCATTACAGAATGGTATAAGCATGTACTCCTGGTACTATGAAAAGGTATGACAGATTATACATGTTGACTGTGACTAATAAATATGCTGGGTCAAGAAAGCTCTTTATAGAACATGAATGAATACTTGCTTTTATGAAATTCCCACAGCTGAGGCCACAATTACCAAGAACAGGATGAGAAAGTACACTTAAAGGACACTACAACTATATTTAAGTATACATACAGTGTACTTATACTATACTTAAGTGTACTTGAAGTCTGCTTAACTGCATATCTTTCTTGCAAGGGAACATATGAGATAAATTTATAGTAGGGCATATTCATATTTTGTATGGATTATTAGCCACCCTAAACACTTCTTCAGAGATCTACCTACAAAGCTGTTGTACCTTTAACTTTACTAGTTGATTTACTGTGTTACTTAGAGTAAAAAGCAAGTACAAGATTTCTGAACTTGGTCTCTTAATTTTTTCCAGAGTTGTATATTTGGGAAAGACAAGAGACCGGTGCTATGAAAGAGCAGCTTAGTGGTGCGAAAGGATAACAATCTTGAATTTAACATGGACAGCAATAGGGAGATAAGTAGTATGAAAGAAGGGAGCCTGAGATATTATAAGCTATATTATATTAATAAGCTGAACAGGGCAAATAGTAGAAACAGGAGGATGAGAAGAGAGTTTCAATCCTGTAGTGGTGATTAAGTTGAAGGGGGGAGAAAGTGCTCTGTAGGTGTTGCTCAGAAAGAAATGGCAAGAGTGTGCCAGTGAGGGGAAATGTCGACGAGGCATCGAGGCCGAGAGAAAGGTTTTTAGTGGAGGAGGAGGGGAGTGGCAGGGGAATGGAGATAGAAAGTGCAGTAGAGGGGAAGGAAGAAGGGATATATAGAAGGTCAGATTTAGAGAGGTTAAGCTTCAGGTGATGCAAATCCATCCTGGATGAGATGCCTGAAAGACAGTCAGCGATGCGAGAGCAAATACCAGAGTCAAAAGGAGGGAAAACAGAGGATCTGGGCATCGGCGGCCTATAGATGGTATAGGAATAGAGGAGAGAGCAGGGCCCAACGTGCGGTGACAGAGCAATGTTTGGATTGTGTTTCTGGAATGAGGAAAACGCAGAAACCCAAACCCTGTATTTTATAATCACTGGGCATCCACACCGTGGGTGAGATGGACTGGAACATTTTAGAGCTATAAAGAATGGTTACAGGGCATAGTTAAATAGCTGTAGTAACATGGTGGGAGGTATACAAAGGCTTATTTGCAGGAGCTCTAGTACTTTTTTAAGAGACTTCCAAATCACAACTAAATACATATATTCACCACAATGACATTTTTTAAATTAACTAATGTTTTATTTATAGTCTACGTTTTGCATTTGGTACTAAATCATAATCAAATATTAAGAAATGATGAGGGGCCTCAAACAACCCTGACATCCAGTCACTTCATTTATCTCACCAATTGTTCAGTTTGACTCATTCACCTATTTTTCGAAGTGTGCAGTATTAGTAAAACATTTTGTTCTTAGAAAAATGTTAAATGTCCACAATAATTAGGCTGCATTTGTAGCACTGCCGCCCTCAAATCATTACAATTGACTCTGCCCATTCACTCAGCAGGACCTCCCACAGCCAGCACTTTAATACGACTTAATTGGATGATTTACATGCCATTTTGATCAAATCTTATTTTTTATAAAAGCTGATACACCTTTTTATATACAGCTCGGAAAATAAGCATTTAGCACCAGGTGGTGATATTTGTTTGAATCGATGTCAAGGTTTTGACAATTTCCATTTGATTAGGACTTTATGTGCCATGGTTTTCGTCTTATGCCTTTGAAAAAACTGCGTACCCTTTGATATAGGTGCATATGACTTTCTCGTCAAAAAACAGCATGCTTGTGTAAGGGGGTTTTACATTAATAATTTAAACCAGTGTTTGTTCACTGTTCTGTAGTCTCCTTCAGATATGCCAGCAGCTGTTTACAGTTGATAATATTGCTAAGGCTCCAGTGACACAATCACATTATTATTATTATTATTATTATTATTATTATTATTATTATTATTATTATTATTATTATTATTATTATTGACAGCAGGACAGTTCCCAATGATTAAATTTAACATATTTCCTGAAACACTGTAAATCAATTAAATATAATACCAGTATGTTTACAATGGACATAGTTTTAATACCCAATATATGTGAATAACTTAGAAAGAAAAATGTATATAAAGCCTCAAAACACACTTACCTTATTTGCCTTGGTGCTGTGCCCAGATCTTAAATTAAATGGAAGAACAGATGGGGACTGTAGATTTTTTTATGCCAGTTTTACTGCTGGAAAAAGTGACTCTACTCAATTTTGTAGATATCACTCGCAGATGTCTACCATTTTATTTAGATTTACTTCAAACTTACTTGCTTGATGAAGAAATATGTTCTGCAAACATCCTGAGAGAGAACACATTGTTCGGATGGCTTTGAAGGTGTTAAATCTTTATTTGAGTTTGTATTTCAATTATTTATTTTTATTGGAATTGATCATTTAACTTTTTGAAAGAATTGCACTGTGAACTGTGAACTACTATGGGATAATAACTGAAGTCTGGTTAAAGGCTTTTGAGAAAAAATTCTCAAAGCTTGATGGTTTACATTTTGATCAAGTGTATCTGCCAATTGGTGTTTTTAGTTTTGTTAAAATGTTATGTTACCACCTTCTGGGCTTTTTCTGTGACTGATTTGGTTTGACAGGCCTGCTTTTAATGGAAATTGCACTACCAACAGGAGTTATTACTCATAAGCAGGGCAGCAGAAAGACACGGTTTTTACAAACATATGTACAGGCATATCACCACTTTCGATTTGTTATTGGTTCAGTAGTAAGGTCATTTTAAAGGTCAGGCTGAGCAGTACTTCCTGTAAAAAATATAATTATAACTCTGCTCAGATGGCATCACATGGAGAAAGTGGGGTGAAGCATCAGATTTTAACTCTACCCAGCTTCTGTCCTGCACAGAGGGGGGGAGAGAGCAAGAATGATAGAGAGTGTTGTTTCAGGGAGGTGGGTTTAAAACGTACTGCTCTTCTCCCTGTGTGAGACATAAAACAAGCACAGTTCAGGCAGTGAGAGACGCAAGTCCTTAGAGACAGTTCAGCATGGCTCCCATGACGTTATTTAGTAATCATTAAATCTAGAACTCTGCAAACAAATGCAACATAATCTTAATACTAATAAGGACATTTTGTATTATTAGAAAATACTGTTTAGTTGACATTTTAGGATGCTGTTTTGACAGATAACAATGATGCAGAACACTCACTCTAAGCTAACAGTGATCGTATTTGTCAGTTTTCCACTGTGACCTGTATGAAAACCATGAAATTGTGCATTTTACCCAGCCGACTGTGGATCAAGTAGTGATTGAGTCTTCCCCTACGTTGAAGCGAATTGTGTCCAGAGTAGGAGCGAGATTTGTGTTGAGGTAGCAGAGCTGGAAAGCAGCTGGAAGCGTGAATTCATCAGCATAATGATAGTGCCTGTTGCAATAATTCTCAAATATTACCACCTTGCTCTATGTTAAATGTATTTCTGAAATACACAAACAAAACAAAAAACAATATGTCAAGCAGACTGTTATCCTACAGGTTAAAAGCACTGACTATGATAAACAGGCTTTAAAACTAAATTCAGGATGTTTCTGTAGCATGCAGGTCGGAGCCCCCAGCTCTGCAGCTCCACCCAGTAAGGAGATATAGCCGCTATGCCAATAGACCGGTCTCCGGACAGAGGCGCTCTATACACTCTACTGATTTCACAGAGGGCTTACTTCACCGTAACGAGCTCATGGAGCTCCAGAGCACAGTCCTTTTCATCCCTAGCCCCTAAGTGGTGGAACAACCTTCCCACTTAGGTCAGGACAGCAGAGTCCCTGACCACCTTCCGGCGATTACTCGAGACACATCTGTTCAGACTGTACTTGTAATTTAGCAGCTTTTTCTCCTGAGCTGCTCAGCACTCAATTTTGCACTTTATATAACTGTTTCATTATACTGCTTACTCATACATTGCTAGAACTGCTGTTATTAGTGATTTCCCCTATGCCCCCTTCCATTTAGCTCTCACCTATGGCTTCAGCACATCTTGTCTGCACTTGAAATTAGAACTAGGATTTAAACTGAATATTTTACCTATGTACATCTGTAATTCTGAAACTGTAATTGTATTATGGTTGATTTGTAATTTTGTACTGTATTCTTGTACCTTTGTATTGCCCTATCTTGTAAGTCACCCTGGATAAAGGTGTTTGCCAAGAAATAAATAATAATAATATTTGCATACATACATCTTGCTATAATTACACACCTGAGATTTAACATTGTTAATCTCTATAAACATGTCCTGAAGATAATGACTTTGGTTACAGAATCAATTTTTTATGTTAATGATTTACAGTATGCTGCTATTGTCATAATCAAAGTAATGGTATATAAAAAACACCCGGAAACACTTCACATGTACTTCACTGACAATGGAAAACCACAAAATTAGGAATGGGTGGAACTATGCATTCAGAGAGGACATCTTTTGAACTGTGGCACAATGGAGAATACAATTTGCTTCTGGAAAACAATAAATCCACAGAAATACAATTCACAAATTGAATTCTCAGTGTTTTTTCTATTTCAACATGACAAAACTATACATACCTTTTTATGCAATTACATAGAGAGTAATTTGGTGAGTAAGAGAATGATACAGTTTCTTGCACACATGAAAAACACACACCGTATGCTTGTACTTATGTGGGATTTAAGTGCCCCCTACTGATAGTTCATTTCAAGTTCACCTTCCTGCATTTAGTTGTTGGAATACAATTGTGTATTTATTATCATAAAGTCCATGTACTTTATCGGTTTAGAGTTAAAATATAGGCAGATACCTTGGGGCTTTTCTTAGGTTTTCTCATTATATTTTAATTACCATTCAGAATTGTTTAAATAATTGAAAGCAAGCCAAAGCAGAAACCCTGAAATATTGGAATAGAGGCCAAGAACCAGTGATAGACTGTGTTCAACTGGAGTCAGAATAATCCGTTTTTTTCACTCTGTTTTGGAATAAAGTAAACAGATCCTTTCCTTACCTTAGAATATGGTAAACTGAAATGTGAAATATGAAATTAAAAAATATATTTTTTAAGTTGTATTTTGTCCTGATTCAGCTTGAATAGGATGTAAATGAAGAGGGGAAATAAGGAGATCATATGTTTAGCCAAATCAAGGGTAAATAACAGTCAAAGGGGAATATTAGGCAGTACAGACAGCAATTAGTACAATTGACTTTAAGTGCATGGAATCCTCTTCTCAGCCAACTTTCTGATTAAAGACAGATTTCTGACTTGAAACAGATCTAAGGCCTTTGACCTGCCCACGAATCACAGATTACAAACTTGTGCCCCATTGCATTTATATTTATAAGGACCTGAAACTTGCCTCGGACAATAATTTAAACTTGATTAGTTTGCGATTGCATAGTAGTGAAGAATAATTTGCACCATGAAAGTTTGCTGCAGTTAGACAGATTGACTTAAAGTCATGTAGGCCATTTCATTATTTTCCCCAAAAGTGCCCTACAAAGTGGACATGTTTATTAGAGAATAATCAATCATAATTTAAAAACAAAAGCATGCAACATTACACCAGATGCTCTGCTATTAAGAAAGCCTTCTGTTCTTCATTTGGAAGTTGAATATCATAATTCACATTGTGACTAGTGAGTGATTAAGTGACTGGTTAATCAGAGGATAAATATACAAAAGTTTCCAACATGTGGCAGTGACTTGCAAAATAAAGAGACAAAAATTGGTGCACATTGTTTGCCTTGTGGCCACTAGGTGTCACAATGTATCAAAATATTACCCAAAATGAATATGTTGTTACTATAATTATAATAATTATTATTATAATTTTCAAGAATGAGAAAACGTTGAAAAAACACGTTCATACTATCCTAAATAAACTAAATAATTATTAACATATAAAGCTTTATGACGTGAGTGACTGATTTGAAACAGCATATTTTGACAGTCACAATAAGATTCAATATATTATTTAAAGGTTAGACTGAATAATTGCTAAATCTCTATTACCTGAAAATGTAATGATACAATAAATAGTAAATTCATAATTAAAACATTTTATCATGCTAAGCTTTAATTAGTGGTACAGATTAAGATAGGAATGGTCTAACTCTTACATGTAGGTTAATTTAAGATATTATTTTGAGTGATGGTGCTCAATTCTGTACTCAAATGAGGTTTGGTAATGAAATTTTGGTCCAGACTAGGGATAGGGTTAGAGTCCCCAGTAAACATTCGTTAAGGTTAGGGTTGCTTTTCTCAGCTCAGTCAGGGGTAGATTTGTTATGACCCTAGCTTGAAATTTTAATGATGGCTAGGGCTGGGGTTCAGACTGCTGTTTGGGCATAAAATGTAGCAGGTAACCTACTGATGCAATACAATGCAATATAGTTAAATGTTTCTACTCCGTACACTGTAATGAAGTGTCACTGTTCAGCATAAAGATTCTAAATATTATTTAGGTGTTAGACAAATAGATTGCCCTATCTTTATCAACTAAAGATGTTTGAGAAACACATGATGATAAAACAATATAGAAAATTGTAATATTTGAAAATATGACCAAACTAAGCTTTAATTCAGGGTAATTAGGCCCAGCCCCACTGAAACTCTCCTCCAACCAGATGGAAAGACTATGCTATAGACTCTCACTACAGACAGCAAGGTGACCAATCACAGCAGCCCTTCAGTTGAAACCACTTCCAGAGTGAATTGAGTTGGGGAATGGCATCATGAAAACATGGCACAATTAAACTGGGGGAGGCAGGGGAAGGTTTAATCAGAGGGACTGCTGTGGATACAAGATAAGGACTGAGGACTGTTGTGATTGGCTGTATGTCTGTCTATGGAGAATAGTACAATGGCTGGCAGGCGAGGCTCCTGGTTTTGACGGAGGAACTCCTGTCATTGGTCGCCCATCTCTCAATGGTGCAACTGAAGTACAGAGGAGGGTGGCGGTACAGACCGAAAATCTAATTAAGCACTGCATTCAGTTGTTTTATATTGATGTGATGATATCATATTCCTCTTTTACCAGTGACTTGTACTGCCCTGTTTCTGAAGTAGCCCCGTGCCTGTTTTATGTTCCAGTTGTATGCTTAGTTATTTAACTGAAAGCTTAATTTAACTATTAGTTTTCTTTATTAATAAACTTATTTTCTAGTGTTGAGGTCAGCTGTTAAAATTGGTGATTTCAAATTGTTTACAATGAATTAGAGACACCTTGAAATACCCAGCTTAAAGATAGTTATATTATACAGACTAAGCCCTCTGCCCTTAGTGACATTAGTGAACATGATACAGCTTCTTTCGTGTGCAGTAGTGGGTAAGATAAGGCCTTCCAACCACACACGAAAAGGCAGACATTTGCAACATGCAGTAGTCCTCATGTATACTTAGTCAAATTCTGGTGTGACATCTCTTGCTTGTCACACAACCAGCAACAGAGGCCCAGAACTAAATACCAAGAACTTCCTTGTAAGGCCCAAAATAAATAGTAAAGACAGCACTAAAGCATTGCATTTAAAACACACTGCCCACTGCTGGACATTGTGAAAATTCTACATCAACCCTCTTACACATTCACTTCAGTCAATTGTTCAGTTTATTGGGCTCTCCTTCTCATATGATAACAGACATACACTTTAATGATTGGTTATTCAAACTCTCTAAAAAGGCAGTGGTTTATACTTCCTATACCAGGTTACATGTATTTTATATATAGTAAATCTAATGTTCAATCAAATTAGACACATTCTATTTAAATTATGTTCAAATGGAATAGGACTGCTATGAAGGAGGATAGAAATTGTATCTGTCTTTTTATTGTCTGATTTACATTTCAGGGAACCAGTAATGTGCTCTTCATTATGAGGAAAAAGGCTGTCCAGACATTGGAGTACAGAACGTACTTCTGCAGACCTCCATGGAAACCCAATTTAGGGTCAATGGAATGATGATAGTGATGATGATTTTCGGATTATCCATATAAAATGGGGGAAAGACTGTCTGAAATGACATAGTTCGGGATCCCTACTAGTTTATGATACAACAATAAATGTGGGGAATTCATAAGAATATCCCTCAATGTCAAGTTGCTCATGTATTTAGATGTCTTAGCCATTTGGGTTGTGAAACAGACACAAGTAGGAAAGTATATAGACACAAGGCAGTCTTTCAAACACTTTTGATCCATGATGTACACCAATAGGCCTACTATTTGATGTTTTAAATCAGTGGTTTTCAAACCGGTCCTGCAGTACCCCCTGCCCTGCTGCTGGTGTTTGTTCCAACCGAGGTCTTAATTGCTTAATTGGATCGTTAATTGAACTAACAAAGCAATATACAGTTAAATTAAGTAATTAAATTGTGCAGGCATGTCCAGCTGAAGACATGGCTGTACTGCACTGTAGCCACTGAACTGTGTGAAAGTGCAGAGTCGATGCCAGGCCGGTGACGTCACGCTGCTGCTGTAACTGTGGCTGCGCTGCTGCACCATTGTTTCCATCCAGAGCAGCCGGAAGAGCCTCCTGCTACACATGCCAGTGCGTGGATGCGGCATCTGCCGGCTCGCAGTTCAGCCCCTCTGAATGACTTGTCCCCCCTAATTACCCCTAATCATCGATTCACTTTCTGAAATAGAATATAGACATAATATGCAGTAACGAAAATATATGCAATTCTAGAAGAAGGTCGTAGTCGGATCTGAAGTCATCTGCTCACACCTGATCCATGCACAAGATGGTTTGAGGGTAAGTTGCTGATTATGATTATTGGCTGAATTGTGTGTCGCGATTGTGTTGCTGCTTTTGTTCAGCGGGTTGCTGTGCTGCTGCGGCAGTGCAATCATATTCCTGCTGCTGATCAGGGCAGCTACCTTGTCAGGACAATCTGCTCTAATCGTCTGCTGCAAAGATAAAACGGCAAACTTGCGTCGTGGCAGGGATGCATATCTTATACCTCAGCGCATATGTGCATGGCAATAGGCTGCCTTTATATGTGTCAGTTTATTTTCTATTTTAATGAGACATTTTTCTTTGTTATACTAACCTAGATCCATATTGCTTCCAGTTAAATAACCCACTGCTTCATTTTCCCAAATGTCAACGGGTACGTTTACTGATGCTGATTCATTTGTAAGTTATGATAGTTTTTATTACTGTTGGCATGCCTTTTCCTGAAACGTCCTTTGTGGTTTTTTTATGCAACTAAAGCTGCATTTCTAGTTATAAAAACCCAACACATTAAATAAAAAAGTAATTAAATGATATTTTTAAATTATATATTAACCCATCCAGGCAGCTGGGATTTTTCAGTTTTTTTAGTTTTACAGGTAGATTTTTTTTTTTTAACATGCTGGTTTAATGCTAAACTTCATAATATATATATATATATATATATATATATATATATATATATATATATATATATATATATATCCCTCCCCACATTCCTCTGATTATGTGTAAGAATTCAACAATAATTTTCTGACACATTATCAGCCTTTTATAGCTAATTAATATTCTTATTTATGAATTAATTAATGTATTTGTTCTGCCTGTTGTCACGTGTGTAAACTCTTGGTCAACTACCCCTAGTCTATCTTGAAAATGTAGACAACAACTTAAATGAACTAAATTTTGCCTTTAAATTTATTTAAACGTGTTTGAGATTATAATTATTTTTACAAATTATATGCCAGTTTCATGTTAATATAGATTAACATTATTTTCTTTGAAAGGTTTATGAATGAAGTTAAAACGATCATATTTCTCCCTATATATTATGGATCATAGTATAAACAGTACATTTTAAAATGTAATATTCCATTTTAAATGTCCCCTATTTTAAGACACAATAATATAGTTTTAATATGGACATAATTTCATGCATATTTGACAAAGTATGAACCACGGGTTTCCTTTGCACAGAGAAAAGGAATCCCATTGAATGTGTGAGTCTTCAATCCTTATTGGCAGGCCTCTGTGCAGGTACTGTTCTTGCATGGTAATAGTACCTTCAAGATCTAAGCGCTCTCTTTGGTAATCACATCAGTAACCCCTTTTTAAAACACACCTGAGCACAACCCTGAGAATCGCTGGCGTCCGTCAGCAGGCTAATGCAGAGACAGCACTCAGAGCTGTATTAAGCTCTTCAGTGTGATCGTTGGAAGAGAGCTGGCCCTTCTCCTACTCCCCCCAGGAGGCAATTATTTATCTCTTAACTAAGGTGAGCTGCAGCATTGGGCTCCCAGGGTCATTAAAAATGAACAGCAGTGTAGCTCTCACCAGCATTGCAGACAAGATGAGCGAAATGTTTTTTTTTACTGCTTGAGCGATTATTAATATCCTAATTATATATTTGAAATAATAATAATAATAATAATACATTTTCATACTCTTCTGTATTAATATTCCTTACACTTTACTTCAAGATTTCTGCTTTCTTGTTGACAGATTAAAATAATGTTCAGTGTAAAGTGTACAAAAAGCTGTGGCCTTATTTATATATATTAATTTAGTTGCATTCAGTTCATGTTCATTGCATTAAAAAAAAATTCAAATAATTTGCAAACTGTAGCAAAGCAAATCTTTGTCACAGTATTGTATAGGGCCTATATGTATGTGCCAGTTAGTTTTTGCAACATTTATTAATAGAAAAAAGAACAATGACAATTACTGCAGTCAATTAAGAATACTAATTAAGAGTACTTAACATATTTTCCATGTATTTAAAACATAAGCAAGGTTACAGATGAGAGGGGGCCGTTGAGGTTTCTTCTGAATATTAAATGTTTATCAGTACTGGACATTTATGTTGTGAATGGCTTGTTAGTGCATTTGCACTGCCTTCAAGCTCAGAAGGAAGAGCTTTTTCAGCACATGCTTTCATTTTGCACTTAACCTCATGTACAAATGACACATTGTATTCTATAATGTGTACATGCTGGTCTGCATTGAAAGGTTTGATATTGTATTGTAATGAATAGAAGCTGATGTCTTTAAAAGAAAATAATCTTAAGGGAAAATATCATCTTATTATATGTTAATTTTCTTATAGGACAACCACATTTCTGTTGCTTGTGACTTCAGATTCTGATGTATGTGCCATACATGATTTACAGTCTAAGGTAGGTTATTTTTATTACTTGATTTTCTGAAAAATATATTTGGTAACATCTAACTTTAATCTGTTGAATCTTTTATGAGTGTTGATATATTATACATATTTCATTTAGTGGGTATAGTCCACTATTTGTTAAAAAGCCCTTGCTTTTAAGATGTTAAAAAGGTTTACAGTTGAAATCCTGGTGGTAGCAACACTATCATAGTGTAACTTAAAAATAAATGTTTGTGCCTTTCTATTTTTGAAATAAATTGTTGGACCAGGAAACCTCAAACTGTGGGCAAAAAAAAAAAATTGCAGATAGCAGCATTCACAAATAGCAATCAACTGCAAACTGAAGTCTTGTTAAAGACATAGCTGTCTGATATTAAGTACTCCATTGTGTTAGGGCCAGATATATTTTCTAAACATTTTTTGTTTTCATCTTCCATGTTCGGATAAACATTATCAATTGCCCAAAGGGCATTCTAGCCAGTTGCCAGCATTGGGCTTCATAGAATATGAGTTCTGTTGTAAGTGCTGGATAAAAGATTTTATCACATCTTTACAAGTACAAACATATAAAGTCAGTAACATGTTTTCTACTTAAAAAAGTGGATACATATTAATATAAGCTTATGTGCAGCATTATTAGAAACTCTTTTGCACTTGTCATGTATTAAGCTTTGCATGAAACAGTATTAATTATTAATCAAATTACTAATTTATTTTTTACAAAGCAATGCTGGAATAAACAAATGCAAAACAAAAACATGTTACATATTTCTTTCAAGTGATTTGGGTCTCTTGATCTTCTAGAGATATGAAAGTATACTCAGATTCAGATTCTTTTATATAATAAATTGCTGATATTGTTTCTTTTTTATGTAAGAAGTCACATGAATTTGACAATTTAAAGCTATGCATTTGTTTTTATTTGCAATTATCTGCAAGTAAGGCATGTATGTGAAATTACCCTAAGATTTTCAGCTACAGTGTTTTGATTGTGTATAGCCAACAAATCAAAGCTACATACGCTACTACAGCTGTTTGCTAATGTAGAAATCAATATAGACATATAATATAGACAAATCAAAATGCATAAACATCAGAGTGAATCTATTGTGACTTCTTAGGAGAACCTCCTTGAAAGATTAGAGCAATGTAATAATGCTGACCTCCGTTACATTAAATTATCAAAGCATTGTCTGTTTTAATAGTGTCAGTGAATTAAGGAGCAGTTGGGGGGAGGAGAAAAGTCTGGAGTGTGACCAGTTACCATGTTGATTCAGCTGAAGCAAAGCCAGATATAAAATTGTTGAATAAAAAAAGCAGGGTTTCATAATACTGGTATGCTTGGCCAGCAGCACATTTCTTAAAGGAAATCATTGAAAGGAATTACAGGATAAGACAAAACAATGAAATGTCTTTGAAATGAGTTAGGGAAAGGGAAAAGAAAAAGTATTTCTGGAGTCTTCTTTTGTTATGGGTTCATTTCAATTTTTATAATGTACTTACATTTTGTCTTGATATATGGACAGTATCCTCCCTGTTAAAACATACATCAAATGGTCTATATCTTATGAGAAAGGATTTGATTGATCAATGAAAGACACAAAAATGGGAGTCTCACCAAACACATGAGTAGGCTGAAGGAATGTAATCATTAAGACACAGCTATGACTCCAAGTTTTAACAATTAAAATGGGAAAACCAGCCATTAGTAACGTCCGACTTGCCAGTTTGACAGCAATTTAATTAACTAATTACATACTGTATATACATGAGAAACCTTGTAGTACTACCCTATTGTTAAGTGCATCCACATTTATGTTTTTGTATTTATTAATTTGTTCATTCATTCATTCACATATTTATTTACCTTGCAACTCCAAATAACTATAGTTTTATAAGTCAGCATTACCAAATCTTTTTTTTTTTTCATCACTAAGTAATGAACAGCATGTAATTCATTTGTCACTCTTTGGCAGCATTGCATAAAGCAAGGTGTCTAATGTTGCTATTCATTGCTGTAAAAGCTACTGCGGGAATGTGTTTAAATATGGAATCAAGCATGGAGTGCTTTCATTACTCAGCACAGCGTCTGCTTTTGTGGTGCCCGACCTTCTCCTGTTGTCACAAGGAGGTAGACTTATTTGTGCAGCTCTGCCACTCATATCTGAGACACACACAGAGAACTAGGCAACCTGATGCAGCCAAACGGAGGGCTAGATTTTCAAATGCAACCCCCTTCTTTTCCTGCATCTATCCGTCTTGTCTTTTTCTCTGTCTGTTGTTTGACTGTTTGTCTTTACACTGAGAAAATATTAGAATCAAAAAGGCTTTCTATGTATTCACATATCCCACCAAGATAATGTTCATTGCCATTTTTATTTTTGATTATTGTATAGAGAAAGTGTAATCAAACAAAATGATACATTATTAAAATGAAAACATAATTTCCTTTGTTATACCTGTTGCAGACAGTATTATAGTTCTGATTCTAAAGCAATTATGTTGATTTTAATGAAATATTGCTTTTAACATTGCACTTTTCTCAACACCGGGTCTGTGTGGGAAGGTAGTCTTTGTATTAACAGTTCAAATTCAGAGCTAAATGTGTTTTCCTCCTTTTCTAGCAAAAAGGAATGAATTCATGCATGATCATAAAGTCAGGACAAAGCTTCATTCATGCACCAATGTACAACACAATGAAAAAGGTCAGGATGGAAATTACAAATCAAGTGGGTCTGAAAAATGAATAGTACAGTTAAAATTTTAATGTACAGGCTTTTATGTAGGATAGGTTTGATAAAATAAAAAATATACTGCTCCATATCCCACTTGCCTCTTGGCACAAATTAAAAAAAGAAGGACCTAATCTGTCTTTAAGTGCTTGAGGTTTGCAGAAGCATACTATATGTAAATTTGATATTTATATTTCTTTTAAGCTCTTAGTTGTATTTTAAGCACTATATATGGAGACATATTAGCGGTTTCTTTTGGTATCTTTAGCCTCATCCCCTGGAGCAGAAAAAAAAGCAACCGCTAACATATATTCTCTTTGACTTTTTAAATGAAGGTCATACCAAACTAGCGAAACACGTCTTTAAGCTCAAAAGGCTACAGATAAAAAAGGTAAAATAAAGCCATGAATGTTTTGGCTAATAATATATATTGTTTTCCTAACACTGAACATGAATAAAATGATTGGCAATTATGATAGAAATTCAGTCATTAATAGAAATCACATTAACCGTCAAAAGGTACATGGCAATTAAAATACCGGTGCATATCTGCATAGCAAATCCACTTCCTGATGCAGTAATTTTAATGTGGTGTTTAACCACAAAAGCTGTGGTTTGAGAGTTATACTGTTCTGGCCCCTTTTCTGTCATGGCACGTTGCCATGGCTGCTGCGAGGAATTTTCAGTTTGTCTGAAGCATGCTTCTTGCTAAATCCTAAAGGAGGCACACAGTGTTTTTAATAAGAAATTGGGAGCCTATGTGCATAACCATGTGAAAAAGATCAGACCCAACTATTTTGATTAATTGAATATTTTATTGCCAACTGTTTTAGTTTTCTCTGCATAGGTAACATGAACACAATCTGGTGTGTTTAGATTTAGAATACCATTATTGCGTATAAAGGAGATCAAATGCCATAATGTTTTTAAGCGCTTCCACCGAAACCACATTTAAATCCTATCTGCCTCGCACATTATATGTGAGAATGATAAGAAAGCTCCCTGTGCAAGATTATATCCTCAGACATGTTCAGATATCTATTTTAGTAGCTAGGTGTCTGCTTTAGACAAAATGTTTTCTTTAGATAAATTATTACATTAAATGTGGTTCTGTACTTGAATATCAGTTCCCAACAAAGGAAAACAGTTTTACAGTTTTTGAAAGAAAGGCTGGTTCTGATGACCATTCCTTTACGGTTCTGTTGAAGTTGCTTTTAACATGGAAGGACCCTGCTCTGACTAATCATTAGAAACAGAACTCACATGGATTTGCCACTAAGCATCTTTTTCACAGCCAATTCTATTACATACCATTACAGACACACATCCACAGTAAGATCACATAATCAGACATTTTCGGTACAGAGCCATAATGATAGTGATGAGTTTTTGGAGACTCCAAGACTGATCATTGGAAATAGATTGAAGTATTTATTTAAGGAAGCCTTCCTTACATTATCTGTGTAAGATATATGTTGAGATGTCGGTAGATGATATGGAGAAGCAGTACAAGAAAAAAAAAAAGTTCTCTCACCTCTACCCTCAATTAAGTTGATTACTTCTCTAGGCTGGCTTTGAAAGGAATAGAACCACATTGAAATTCAATAAAGCACCTCTAAGAGGTATGGGTACTGAATGTATTAGAATTTTTCTTTCGAACAGTGGATGATTTGTGTATGTTATTATTAAATTCTGTGTAAAATGAAACATATCTTCGAAACTAAAGTTAAAATTGACTAAAATGTTGTGTGAGAAGTCATTTTCCTTTGTCTTTGGTCCAGAATGTATTTCTTTCATCAGTAGTACCACAGTCCATATTAGACTTTAGTATATGCTGCCAGACTTATTTAATTTGAGATTGCTATTTATTTAAAAGATCAATGTAATTTTTTCTGTCTTCAACGAGGCAATGTGTTTGATTAGTATTTCAGACTTGCAGTTATACATCATTTTCTTTAATGCTATCTTTATTATTCTAAAAAAAAATACATGCTTTATAAAATAGCTGCTCATTTGTCCTGCTTGTGATCAAACCCCTGAAATATCTTACAGCCTGTCCTTCGAGAATGAGAATACAGTCCTTGAGACATGCTGAATACATGCACATATATTACACCAACTACCTGCTTAAAGATTATTGTATAATTTACTGGAATAAAAATCTGTTGGGCAGAGCATTGCTTTTAGCAATGAGAACCCTTTTTTTTAAAGAAAGGAATTAGTATTAATTCATGCACAAAATCCAGGCTTTTAATTGGCTTTTTTTCTATTTCATTAAATTGCCTGCCAACATGCCACTTTAAACGAGCTGGTATTTACTTACGTGTTACATTTCTTTGGGCAAGAAAGCAGCCTGGTTAATATTTAATTTTCTATTATTTTGTCTGCTTCACTTTTTTTTCTTTCAAGAAGTAATTAATTTTTTAACAAAATGTAGCATTGTTTCATGGGTCAAAATACTTTCCTGTCTTAAAAAGGCTCTCACATCAGTAATATACATGGCTTCGAATTTTGCAAGTTTCATTGTTTCAAAGACTTCAAAACCATTAATGTATTTCAACCTTACAATTTTTGGTATTAAATTAGCAAGGATGTAAAAAAAAAAAAAAAAAACATGGAATGCCTCTGACTTTCAAAGTTTGAGTTATAAGCTATATGTCACTTTGTTTATTTTTTTGTGGAAGGATGATTTATATGAAAATACAGAAGCTGTAAATGCCTCTCACTGTCTTATTGTAAAGTGTGGATTTCCAGGACTTCATAATACCCACAAAACTGAGACTGTTAGATAAGCAGAGACTATCAGAACATGGAAAGTATTAAAACAAGAATATGCCATTCAACCCATCTGAGCTCATTATTTTCCTGTATACTAAGTGTCGTGCAGAATTTTCAAAGATCCCAGTCTAGCCTTCACAACATGGCTTAGCAATTTATGTCATTCATGTATTGCTTTCTATCTTTGCAGAACAACAATTTATGAAAAGCAAAGCATGGCCGCTGTTGTTTTTCCATATCTTATATGTGGTTGTGTATGTGAATACAATACTAATACTAATGTTTGTGTTCAGTCAAATACATGCTCTGTTCTAACTGGAAGTTATTAAACAGGTTAATTCAACATTGTTTTGTTTTGCGTGGGTAAGAAAATATAAGTTCATATAATAATGTAGGCAAAAATCTTATTTGTGGTTTATTTGAAATAACTAGATGTTATTACATACTTATATACCCAACATATAAAGTATTTTTTATTCTTTAGAGACTTAATATTGTTACTGTTTATCTGCCCTTCCTATATCTCAATGAAAGCTCTGTGAAAATGCAAACACTTGCCTAAGGAATTGAGGGGATATTTGACAAAAGTAAGGTAACTCAGTAATTTGTTATTAATGCATTATAAATGTGATGAATTTTGGTGTTATTGGTTTTATGAAGCTTTGTTGTTTACATTTTATTTTCTGCCAGGAGATGCTGGGATATATGGTAATATTGTGTCAGTGGTGCACACTATGTCCCTGCCGATCATCGTACAGATTAATCTATAACTGATTACGTCACCTTACCCATTGTATTTAAGCGACTGTTTTTTTTATCCTATGAACTGTGATTCGGGTTAATTGCAGGAGAAGTGGATTGTGAATGATATAACTGATTCTTTGCAGTCCTATTTTTATCTTTGATTTTGTTCATGTATTGCCACAAAGGTCACAAAGACTGGTTTGTTATTAGTGAAACTGTTTATTATTATTTGCCTGCAGTTACAGGTCAGATTTAAATATTCTTTTGATAACCCTCTGTTTAAGGACTGAGTATATACTGAGTTATATCCATAGCTGTTTATGCATTTGAGCACAGGCTCAGAACAAATATGTGAGGTGTGGTTTGTGTCAGTCACCTTTGATAATATGCATATATTTTAATCTGCCCTGCATTCATTTAATGTTCATTCATAAATTCGTCACTTGGTGATGAGGATAATATCTCAGTAGAGGCCAGTTTTATAATTTGCATGAATTACATCTTCACTGAAGTGTTTTGTGTTTTTCTATACTGTTCATTACTAGCACAGTTACTATGGAAATCTGCTTATGGTCCAGTAAGCGATATTTTAATATCATTTTTGTGTTGGAATCATTAAAGTAAGGTTACTGAATAAAATATAAAAGTGTTTTTTTTAAATATTTTCACTTCACTTTTATGTAAGCTGACATTCCTTAAAAACATAATTACGATGATCAAATGTTTTGAAATAAATATTTGTAATTGCAGAAGAGAAAAATATTAGATACAAATTTCTGTGAAAATTGGAAGTTGGAAGTGTGTTTTGTAATATATGGCTGAAATGAGTCTCTTGTGGTGGTGGAGAAAATTGTGAATTGTGGTTAATTTAAACCAAAGGATGAACAAAGCTTTAATTTTCAGGTTGAAAACCCTTGCTGTTATTTTCCATAGAATGCATTCTCAACAGATGTTTCCCATCATACCACTGCAGTTCTTTCTATGGCTTTCATTGCTATGGCAACCACAGTTTTAATGTGTCAAAACTGTATAGTAGGATAGCCTCTGAAGCTAAATATATTTCAGTATGTAATAATGCAGAAATTGGAAATACATCAGACTAATACATTGCAATATGACATGTATAGAATACAATATGTATTTATTTACCTTGGAAAGGTGCATAATGAACCTATGAAACGCTGTGAGCTTGATTGTAAAGAATCCTCAATGGGCTTTTTTTCCAGGGAATCTTGTAGTAAATGTAATAAATTGTATGGTGTTCCTTTTGTTATTGATGGTCCTTCAGTATTTTACCCGATGTTGCAAATCACTTAATACTGGTGTCTCAGAATGCAGTAAGTAACATTTTCAGAAGACTTGATGTTATGTAGTTTAAAGTCGAAGAGTCTTTATATGTATGTATGTATGTATGTATGTATGTAGGTTTGAATGCATGCATTAATTTAATCTACATTTTCCAAATTTGTGGTCTAGCATTGTTTGCTTTGCTGGGGTACATCAGTTTCACTGGTGGGATGTTGTTTTCTTTTAACCCATGCAATGAATCACCTAGTCTTGCAATGATTGTTTTCCAGATGGTTTGGGAAGGAATGCAGTGAGCTAAACAGTTTAAATATGGGTAAATGAAGTTTAAGGTGACATAAACAATTCAACACTCCCAAGATGGGATGAATGTCAATATAATACATAAGCTGGGTTTTGTGAAAAAAGCTGCAGGAAAAACATGTTTCAAGGAAAAACACAGATGCTAGTAGTGGAAATTAAGTCATAAAAAATTAGTGTAGTTCTGGGAGAGTGGAAGGTAAAACACAAAACGAGTATAAATTCTTGGGTGTCAAAGTCCTCTTTCATGTATCCCTGTACCAAATTTCTAGTCTGCGTGGGTAATTATGAATTCCAAGAGACATCTTCCCATCTTTTATGTGGTCTTCTTCTAGGTCTTTTTTTATTTACTTTCTTCAGATGCTTAATGTAATCAAATGCATTAATCATCGGATGGACAAAGATGCTCCATTAAATACTTGGAGTCTTTAAATGTAACCAATCATGACATGTCAACACATCAGTATGAATGTTTTCTTTTTTCCCAGGAAAAACATTTGGTTAGCAGAGCAATCTTCTATCAATTCTGTATGCATCTTGGTTGGGCAGGAAAAGGACTATAATAAGGAACTTGATTTTGCTATCAATTAAATTGAAAGATGTTTTGAAAGAAACTAAGTAACATTATTAGTGAAGCTGTGCTTGTAATGTTAGATTTTGATTTCCTTAAAAAGCATTCGAATGCAAATGACATTTCCAGTGCAGTCCCTCCCTTTACAATCAGTCAGGGAATTGTTTTTCATCACCCGGTGATCTTCCAAATACTCCTTTGCTTACAGGAATTTTTATGTGCCCATTAAGGTTACTTTTGCTTAGTGCTCAAAGATTGGCCTCAGAAGAACATAAATACAAAATGTTGGGAATATGATGCCACTGGATTCAAATGGATGTTGAGTCATCTTTTCGTGGCATGTTGCTCACACAGTCTAATTTTAGCAGTCTGTCTCCCTCTGCTGTGACTTCACTTTAACCCTTTGAGCAAGTTCTGTCTGCACATGAGTTCCTGCACATATTTCGATATATCCTCCCTGATATAAAACTTGAATCAAGGGTTTCACCATATGAATGTATGAATACTTAATTCTGGGGGACTATTAAGCACAGCAAACAAAAATTCACACACAATATCTGAATTTCGTCATGGTATCGCAAAACACTGTCGGAAAATAATATTGGTTTTGGGTGGGGGTGGGGGTGGGGTGTATCATATCAAAACAAAATATTTTTTGTTTTCATAAACCTTTGTACTTTTATTTTCGAGAACTAGAAGTACACCGAGAACATGTCTCAATTTTAAGGGCTATAATAGAATACATAATTCAACAAAATACAGCAATCAGTAATTTGGAACACAACATTTCATATAAACACAAAAAATGAAATATACAATTTAAAGTACTCCTTATATATCTCAGAAATAAAATAATAATGTAATAATAGAACACTGAACATTCACTGAACCCACATCTATGGCATTTGGCAGCCATGTTTTTAGCAAGAACCAACATCATGACCTCTTTCTCCGGTTTAAGGAGGGAACGCTGTGGAGTTGCGATGTGTCCTTCTGTCCTGAAAGCCCATTTGGAAGGTGTACTAGTGACAGAGATACACAAGTACCTTCTGATACATTTTGCCATCAAGGGTCTCGTTTGTGCACCACCAAAAGAAAGTTTCCTCTTCCCCATCAATCAGGTAGTGCGTCGTGTCCATAGCAACACTCTGCTCAACCGGAAGGATTGCTGAAATTTGTTTTGCTTTCCTTTCCCCAGGAGACTCCCGAGTTTTTATTTTATTTTATGTTTTTGGAGCTTGCACTGTGTCGGCAGCAGCTGCACCTTCCTCTCTGTTTGGGTGTTACAGTATCTCCGATAACGAACGGCGGTGTAATTTCTATGTGCCTCAGCTGATCACGTTTTGCGGTTGTAAAAATGTCACTTTTCACCTCCTCCCTAGAGTTAAAATCACAGGCTGAAGCGTGTCAGTGATGTAAGCAATACAGTAAAATACAACAGAAGGAAGGCACTTCTCTAGACAATTATGCAAATATCGTCTATATCAAAAAAATATAGCACGTTTTTCAAATACCACGATATGCAATATTATCTCATACTGGCACAACGCTACCACACACACACAAAAAGAAAGGCAACTATCGAATGGATCCCTAGATGATGACCACATAAAATATGGGAAGATGAAATAATAAACTTTACAAGCGTAAAGAAAAAAAAGCTGTAGATCGAAGCAAGTGGAAACATTTTGGGGAGGCCATCATCCAGCAGTGGATCGATATGGGCTGATGGTGTTGATATATATATATATATATATATATATATATATATATATATATTGGGAGGTCAACTGTTGGTATTTAGCGAAATGCAAAATTTTGGGTTAATAAAATCTGTTCAGTTGCTGATGACCAATTTTCAAATAAGAATAGACATAGCAATAACAGTCTCCAAATTTTATCTAAATAACCAAATTTACATATATATTTAAATATATATTAAGTATATCTGAACACACAGTAAAGTAATCCAATGCTGTGCAAATAATTTAATGAATGGTATTACATGATTACAGCAAGTGGAAAATATTTCAAATGCTGAGGTTCAGTTCAAAGTTTTTTCAGCAAGTCCATTGTATTGCCATTTCAAAGCTCTCCACAGAATAAATATTGAAGGAACAGGGAGTTCCTTTGCGAAGAAGAGAGTAATGACCTCATTTGCATAAAAAAGTATCAACATTGAGAAGCAGTATTTGCACCTCAGGCAATATTTAATGCATATTATGAAAAACAAAATGAACAGATACATTTTTGCAAGTTAAATTAAGCTAAAAGTATTACCCCAACTATTTGCCATTAAGAAAATAATGTATTTTTATTTCATTATTTTAATTTGGTTTAATATGTGAAGGCAGCGGATTGATAACAAAAAATGTTTATGTTATAGAATTTGATGTTTCTTCTATAATAACTATATATATTATTATTCTTTTCCCCCTTTAATGGACACTGTTTCAAATAAAAATAGAGCTCCAAGATTTTCCTGCAGGCCTTGTTTGAACATGGTTTTTAATAGCTACAAAATTAACAGAGAATGTTTTAATTTCAGTTCAAAGCTGGGGGTGGGCTATTGCTCGGATGTGGGTGTTGACTCAGCAGTATATGATATAACTCTTCATGCATTGAGTATAGGGCCTAATTTAAAAAAATGCTCTGGTAGACCCTGTCCTTTGTGTGGCAGAAAAAGGTTCAGTAGAACTGTATTATTCACTTTTTACAATACACTTGCTATTATGCATTTTCTTTCCAATGTTCAGTTGTTATGTTTTTTATATGTTAAATGAAATTCCCCAACATAATTTGCTTCAGTGATGTTTCAGTTAATCAAAGTTAATATTTACATTATAATGAAGTGGTGTGTTTGAAGATTATTTGCGAATAGGGAAAGTGTGCAAGCAAAACTGTGACACTGATCAATGCTTTAATAATAATGCTATTACTGTAAGCATAATTTTTTTTTTAGAAAGTGCAGTAGTCTAGCAAGTAATTACACGGCATAGCCTATAGAGCTGTTTTTAATGCAGTGTTTGAATTATGAATGATTTAGTTGTTCTTTCCTGAACCGATTTTTGTAACCACACATTTTATCTTGTTAGCCATGTCTCCAGTCATACATATTTGCATATGCAACTTAAAACATGTCCTGTGCTGCAACAATTGAGTACAATCTAGAACAGTGGACAAATTAAAATGGAGAAAGAAGAAAAGCCCAATTTGGAATAACTTGTGTTTAGATATCTTAAGTTTTAAATGTATTATGATATAAATAAAAGAAAATAGGAAATGAAACTAAGCTAAAAAAACAGGGATATAGTAATGCATCATTTCTGTGCTTTCATTCAGTGTTAGCTAGTGCCTAATTTGAAGCAAAGGGGCTTTAAATAGTAGCCTTGCAGATGTGTTGAGCCCGAACCACGTATTAGTTCATTAGTGAGCTTTGTATATAGATTGAAGGTAAATGCTCGACATCCTGATGGTAGGAAGTGTAATAAAATCCCTGTTGCCCTCCTCTTCCAGGCATCGCTGCAATAGCTTTGATACGACTTCAGAATAAAAAGGCAACATGTTTTTCTATTGTTTGGGGAAGGCACAGAGATCAATACTGGCCATTCTCATTGCAGCAGCCTTCTCCGTGTGTGGAGTGCTGAGTGGGAGATGGGTCTGGGTTTTTCTTTTTTTTTCTTTCCTTTTTTCTTTTTTGAATGTCGAGATGTCTGTAGCCTTGGGCAATAGCAAGTTAACAAATACATAAAGAATACTTGAGGCCTCATTTACATAAAATCTGTAAGTGTACTACATGTACTTAAATGGTTTCTTTTGTTTAAATTCTATTTCTTCTGTGGAAATCGCTTTCACGTGTGATGATTTGCAGACTCTTTCAACTTTTAACAACCAAGTATGACTCATCTTGGAACCCCTTCTATTTTTTCACTCTCTCTTTTTCCTGATAGAGGACAGCTTTGCCTGGAACTGTAAATCTGAGATTAGGTTGAATTTTCATATTCCTTTCCTAGAATAAAAACATAAAAAACACAATCATGTTTTACAAGGAAATCAAAGTAAATATATTGATTGGAATGAAAAGAAAAGTAGCAGGTCCAGTTAGTGAGCAGGTTCAGCAAGAATGATTAATGAATTAGATCTAAATGATATTTATTAAAGCTACAACAGAAGCTGCTTTTGACTACATTTAACTACTAAACTAGTACAGAAATACAGACAGTGATAGGTGGCTTGCGCAGATGGGCATTGACCAAAGAGGGCTTGGTGGGGAGACTTTACAAGAGAATACATGCACATGAGGCAAAATGCATTCACACAACAAAAACAACTAGAGACAATTTTACAATTTAGAAAACAAAACCATAACGTCTCTCTCCTCTAGGGAATGCTGGGAAACGTAGTACTGGCAGGTGCAGTCCCACTATCCGTCACCAGGGGGTGATTCCCCGAGGTTTGCTCACAACTTGATTTCCTCTCAACAGCAAAACCGCTGTAATGAGTTGTTGTACATTTGTACGGTGAACATACAATTATTTTTTCTTTCATCCCCCCATTCCCGTGTTGAATTGCCTATCGGTTCCCCAGTGCTACTCCCGGACTCGAGATGCAGCTAATGCATCCCCTGAAATGTGGAAATGTGCTGCCAAGCCATCTGCTTCTTTTCAGACTGTCCACAGTGCAAAGTGCACATCGAGAGGAATAATGCAGGTCTTACTAATAGCACTGCAGGCTTAAAAGCACCCGGTAAGCCACGCGAGTCACAGAAAACCCTGGCAAATGCAAACTCACTGAAGCCCAGCAATGCCAATTTCAATTCTTCCAATCCTTTTCCAAACCACATTTGCGCAACTGACCCCATTCCCTGATTTGATCCCGGTTTAACCAGCAAGAAAACCTTCCTCAGTAAGCTGGATACTGATCCCTAGGAAGTGTTAAACGAGAAATATGCTTTGTGTGTCTTTCCTGTCATTCTTCATTAAACTAAAAACTTTTCATAAATTGCCTCAAAAATGTCCTTAATTCACACTTTTTTTTATCAATCCAGATGACTGTCATTAACTAAATATACACTGTTATCTATGCTCTAATGAACTATAAGTGCATTACAAACCAAAATAAGAAAGACTTGCTGCCCATTTTGCAATTAGCTACAACAATCTGAATACATTCATAGAAATCTATTCTGCAGAGAAAAACAACAGTGTTATGAAATTCCCAACTACAAGTTTAAAGCGCAAGTTGATAAAACTGCTTAAGGAGCAAGCTCTGTGCATCTCTGCATGCTTTGGCTGTGCTGTTCATTATAAATTCATGGACCATTATCATTACGTCAGAAATGTGTGCAGTAGTAATAAACTAAAGCACTGCTTTCAGTTCCATTTGCGCACTGGAATTCAAAAAGAGAACAGCATTTTGAAAAGCTTCATTTGAAAAGAAAGGAACAGCAGTGCCCTGTTCAAATGTTATTAAATCTGCTCACATAAGTCACAGGTATGAGTCATTGTCACGAAAGTAGTACATCTGATACATAAAATAGTGAGTGAGTGAGTGATTCACTATGATTTCATTCTGAATAATTATTCCTACCACATCTAGGGGAGAGAATGTGATTGAGATTTTGACCTGTGATCCGCTGTACTAGTTTTTAACCAAATATCTGTTTGACTTCTTAGTTTGTAAATTTGAGTGACTGCTGACTTCAGCACGCTCACAGTAAGTTTTGATGCCTTTTGGTTGTCAATTGTGCGTATCTTCAGATAGCAATGCCCAAATTATTGTGCACCTTATGTTACATCCAGCAACACTTACTTAAAAAGATAGCGGAGGCCAAGTCTCATACTTTCAAGGCAGCATTACATGACTAAAACTGTTATTATTCATTATTTTATCTTGTTTTCATTATCCTAATTTATTTAAAACATATCTGAAGTGTTCATATAATGGTGTGTGTTTTATACTTACATGAATGCTATCAGTCAGTGGAGAACAATGTGCAAATCTAGATCCTTTTGAGGTTTCCATCTTGTTGTGTGTTTGTAAACACATACATAGCATTTTGTCTTGAAATGGGACATATTGTAGGTTTGCTGAGGTTGGCAAGGATGTTGATTGCCGGCTCCAGAGCGGCTGTGGTAGCTCTAGCTCCAGGCTGGCTCCACAGCTGATTGAGGTACCCGGCTCCATCTCCACTGCTTGGGCTTGGCTCCAGCTCTGGAGCTCCAATAAAGAAGGAGTCATTATCTGCTCGAAAGGGAACATCCTTCAGTATGGCTTGACATCTGTTATGTGTGTGTGTGGTGTGTTTGTGTGTCCATATGTATGTTTGTAAGGTTATGTGTGTATGTGTGTAAATCCATTAAACACAGGAAACGGACATGGATTACAGACTGGTCTATTGAAAGCGTTTGTTTTTTTTCCAATCTGAAATGTTCCTCCTTGAAAAACATTACAATAAGTCTGCTCATTTCAGTAGACATCGACGTCATTTGCTTTTTCATAATGTACAGAGCTGAGGAACAAGAGGAGTCGGAGAGTTAAACATTGCATTTTCTCATTTGTGAACATGCTGGTATTTGCATGCATACAGGGCAGTTCTAAAGAGTAATAAAAAGTATTTTTAATGCAAGAGCTACAGCCAGAGAGGGAGGAGTAATTCCTCAGTTTCAGCTCCATTGATCCCAGCTGCAGTTCCTCTGTGACTGCAGGCTCCGGGGCTGGCTCGGGAGCCGGAGCATGGCCAACACAAATTTCTCAACACTAGAATACTAATCCATGGCAGACTGACGTAGGCAGCGCATTCTTGAGCTACTGTAGCTTTCTGATAAGGTGATATCTTGCAATAAACCTACTGTCGACAAATTACTTGTATTACCATATTCAATGTAATGTGCAGTAAACAAATTTTATTTTATTTTCCTGCTTCTTTTCTATTACATTATTTATTGAAACTGAAATTGATTTCTAATTGATACCATTTCAACTTCAGATTTTAAAAGCCTGGCCATGCAAGTGGAACTGAATAGTGGATTCAACAACAGCCTCTCTAGGTAGCTGTGGGAAATACTGTTGTTCTTTTTTAATTATTTATTTACTACACCCCATTTCCACTTTGATATTTCCGTCATCAGTTAGTATTCTTGAAGTCACTGCTTGTGTTGCTTCTTAGTGATGTTAGCGTTTCAGAGATGAAGACACTTTAGGTTGAACTTGAATTTATTAAATTGAACAGTCTATGAAAAAGTCTAACTGATTTTGCATGTTGTTTCAGCAGTTCACCCTAAACTCCAAAATTGGTCTTTATCATCCCCGGACTGGGATTGAACCTCCACTAAATTAGATTGTCCCATTTCAACTTTAAGTTCAATAGCAGGGATTGTTTTTTCTCCTAATGTGAAACTTCTCCTGTAATCCCCTATTTGTTCAGCTCTTTGCCCAAGAATGCAGAAGAAAAAACATAAATTGACCTTTCCTGGCCCTTTAACCATCGCTTCTCATTTCTTGGCCTGAGGGTGCTTGGAGGTCAGGACAGTGCTAATTAAACCAAGTTAGTTCAGTGGGAGTGGCAACATTCCTCCGCCATTTCCGTACCGCGATTATAAAAAATTTACTATGCACAAAAAATAAATAGGGGGGGGGGGTGGAAATGGAGCGATTGCACTGAACAGCAGCAGCGTGAGTTAAATGAATGTGACAGCTGGCCTGAATTCACTTTTCAGACTGCCAGTCATTCAGAGATTGTCCTTGGTTCTAACAGGGATTGTTATCTGTGTAAGGCCTCGCACTCTGAATCTGCACTTCATTGTGTCAGCTGATTTCAGCGTGGCTTTCACTTCGGTTTCGCTCGCCTCTTTTATGGGGAGTCTAAATTAAAGAACATACAGTTGATTTTGTAATCTGTTAATAAATGCGTATCCAGAAATGTCGCCACCTAGTCTGTTGATTCATATTTGAGTTATCTGAATTGTGGCTGCATCATTTGAGACCCTCTAATTGACAGATACTGTGTTTTTTATTTGAATTAATTAAAAAAAAACATACATTTTACATACAGAAATTCGTATTTAGTTTTCCGAGTGGTTGTTATGATATTTAAATTATTAACACTGGTGCATGAGGTTTAGAAATTGATTAGTTATTGTGTTTGAATGTCATTATCTAAGTATATAAATAAGCATCGATTATAACAATCATGGAATGAGTATTTTCCTTTAAGGATATGGAAAACATCTTGTTTTGGGGGTTACTTCCTGATACCCCCTTGTTTGTAGTTCGTGAGATTGAGAAGGATTAGAGTATCATTATGCCACTGACATGATTTATGTGCGGATGTTTGTAAGACTTTTGAGGAAGGCGCTGTGTTGATTTCCTAGAGTGAAAAAGGATAGACATATGAAAATCACTTTGCATGCAGCACAGCGAAAGACTCCGAGTAAGGTTTTTGTTTCTTCATTCAGTTCATTTAGTCTATTTTTGACACAAGTGACAACTGCTTGCTATGTGTTCTGGTTTGGACAGCTGCTTTGCATATGACCTCGATATAACTCTGTGATGCTTGGCCATGTAAATTAAAATGTATGAATTCATATATATATATATATATATATATATATATATATATATATATATATATATATAATTCTGCCTACTTTAAGCACCTCTTTCAATTTGATTAATCAATTTCATGACTTATAAGACAGACTCAATAGAGAATATATAGCTTTGCATCACATAGTGGTGCCAAGGTCTATTCCATAATGCCTGGTTAATAAATCCCTTTATTTACGTTTTTTTTTTCTTCGCTGGATGTCTATTTCTCTTGCAGCTCTTATTCTGATACACATGCTAGAACATGATTTTATTCTCCATTTTGATGGGGTTATCACTGATAATGTTTCGATGAACTACACTGTTCTCTGGAAAAAAATGCCCCTTGTAGGACCTGGGAATAAAACCGAATTCTTAACACATTTAGGCTGTTAGTGAAGTATTTGTTTTTGTCAGTCATTTAAAAGTGAAACCTGCATCGTCATATTATATAACACTGCTGTAAACTAAAAGGGAATAGAAATGTGTCTGTTGCCATCTTCTTTAGTTTCACAAGGTCTCTGGTTTCAGTTAATTTACCTTAGTCTGTAGCACTGCGCTCAGCAAGCCATGGATCATTATAAATATGCAATACCCTTGGGCTTTGACTGTGTGAGACGACTAGCTTCCTGTATGTAAATTACATTTCCAAAGGCAGCATCACAGAGGAAGGGCTAGATTGAATTCGACCTTTACTGGATTTAAAAGGTACAGTAACCCCTTTTACGCAAACAGACAAAAAAAAAACAGATATTGCAATGCCTGTACAGCGGTACTGTAAGTGTGTGGTTAAATAAGCAGTGAAATGAGTGTGTTACATGTGTCATGAACTGTAATCGCAGCACTTATTAGCGTATAATGGTCCCCCCTGCATGATGTAAGGGTTAACTATCTCAAACAGGCTTTCAGATGCACACGTTACTGAGGTGTAGCACCCTTGCTGTTGCAATCATTGTGTTGCATGTGTCCTGCTTGCTTATGGCAATACAATTCAATAATTTATTTGTAACTGAGAACTACCTTATAATATCTAATTATTTGTGATGATTTAGCATTTGCATATACTAATCATGATAATACATTGATTTACTCAACATGTAAACCACCCCTGCTATAATAAAGCCTTATACCTATCAAATAATAGAAAACAAGCATACAAAAAAGCAGAAAATAAATAAACTGAATATTTATGTAATGTTAACATATCATATAAAGTATTTAATACAAGTGTCCACTAAGAAAGATACATACTGCATTTTGGCAGGACTGTAACTAACCCTTTTATAACAAAAAAGCTATATATTTTGGAAAACACAAATCTATTCTCTCAAAAATAGTTTTTATCATGGTGGTTGTTATTTAGTTTTATAGTCATTATTTTGCATTAACATTTTAGAAAGCTCAACTGTTAAATGTAATGTATTGATGGAGCAAGAAAATGTAATCACTTTCTTTTGATTTGCACAGTATCTTCTGAAGTATTTTTTTATTTAAAATGGTATCAGATTTGTATTTAATTTAAATGAAAAGATGCCAATGTATTAATACATACTTGTTCATATATTAGTTCACCAGAAGGCAAATGTATTACTATTCATTATTGATGCAATTGATTATCAGATGCTGGATCTTCAATTTCTGACCTGAAATGCAACGTATTTACTGTTGAGTTAAATGTCCAATAAACATGTCTGTCAACGATAGCAAGACGTGTTCATGTAAATTTGTGACCTTCAGAAATCTTCCAAACCTGAATGTGGAAAGTACCAAGTGTATTGGTTGTCAGTTGGGAAGTCTGCAAAGGGAAATATTTGCTTTTTTTGTCTGATTTAAAGTTCCAGTTTATGTGTAGTTAAACATACCATGACTGCATAACTTCTGATGTGAAGGTCAATAATCTCTTTGAGTCACATAACAGACTATTTATTAATCCATAATTATTAACATGTTGACTGTTTTACATCCCCTGCATTTGACTTGCAACCTATCTCTCTTCCAGATGGATTCAAAAACGTTTTGTAGAATACTGAACTCTTGGCACATGATGTATTTTTTCAGTAATTGTTAATTAGATGTCTCGGTTTTCTTCTCATACCTCAACGCTTACAGAAGAGTATGCCAAACTGTTACGAAATGACATACATTACCAAACGCAGTATGTTTGCCATTATCAATCCTAAAATAAAATACTATCATCAAACTGTAGCTTCAGTCTGTTTTGAGATGAGGGAATATGATTTGGCCTACTTCTGGAAATGCATAGTTCAAAATGAATACCCTTGAATTCTATCAGCTTCGTCCAAAACAAATGTAACATTATGCTGTATCAGTCAGGTTTTCTAGGCTAATACGTAACATGTAAACCACCGTCTAGCTGTCTTCCTTCACCAAAAATCATTTTTGATTTTCCTCTTCCTTTCTATAGTTGTCTGAAAAGTATGTATATATATATATATGTATATATATATATATATATATATATATATATTATTATTTTTTTTTTTTTACAGATGTTCACTTCAGCTCTTCTCAGTGGGGGTTGTTATGTGTGACACAGTAAGCAGCTATGTAATATCATTGCTTTGGCAGAATGTTGCTTTCCACTTCAGTTGTCAGAAGACTAATTGTACCAATAAAACATTAAATGTAATGCGTTCAAAAAAATGTTGTCTGTATGTCTCTGTAGTTTTTGCACAAAGGGGATAAAGTGTTATTTAGACTCATTTGAAATTGTGGTAAAATGTTTATATGCACACTGCCAGTCATTTTACTAAAATCCCACCATTGGAAAGGTGGAGAAGCATATATACTCTAGTGATATTTTGTTGTTACACTCTAATAAAACACATCTGTTATGATTGTATGGTAGTAAAATGGTTCAAAAGAAAGAGATAGAACTGATCATGTATCCATAGCTTCCCCTTAACAAAGGATAGAAAGACAGCAGTGCTTATGTGAACATATTATTATGGTTATTATTGTATTATTATGCTGGGTAAGAGCAGGAGATAAGAGTGTAGTTAAATGAAAAGTACCATATTATGAATTTATCAACAGCTAAATACACTAGCAGACAATTGTAAGGGGATGTTTAATCACCCTAAAGTCACAGCTAAAATAAGAAGTGTGACCAAAGGATAATAGGTGTTGAAATTGATGCACTGGCCTCTCATATCTGGTCTGCTGGGTCTGCTTCAATTTCAGGTGGCTCCATAATTTTGAATGTTGGTGTATGTCTATATGCATGTATGTATATGTTCAGTAATATTAGAGTAATTCTGAAAGAGACTCTGATTTGTAGAAAACAAGTACCTTGTTGCTACAAACTACTGCTTTTTAATAAAAACCACAGGAAAAGACTAAAATGCCATAGTAACTGATTCGCTGCAGCAAGAGTATTGCTTCTGCCAGAGTTGAGGCGGCAGCATTTTATTTCTGGCACTAAAGGACTGGATTAAACCTCTACTGTGGGAAAGGAAGGACTGATGTTATTTCCTCATTCAATAGACTATAAAAAAAGTATCTATATCATCGTATTATCACAAAGCCGGCTGTAACATCACTGTAATATTTAGCAGGCGTTCCTGTGGTAGGAAGTGCTTCTACTACAATTGATATGGCTCTCATTTAGCAGGTTGTTTCAGGGTTCTTTAAATTATTATTTAATCCAGTATCCTATATTTATCATGAATCAAAGGCATGTGTATGTGTACTGTCTTTAGATGTAACTGTAATTTGTGCACTTATGTACTTTTTTCATCTAGTCATTGAAATCAGTATTCAATCATCATGAAATAAAAGTATGTTTTGTGCTATTATTATAACTGAATCTCCACTTATATACTTATTATTATATATTTATTTATTTATAGATGTAGATTTATTTTGTAAGGTGGTGTGGGTTTTTGAGACTCATGAATCATCATTTTAATTGATAATATGAACTGTCGCCACAGTAACATGGTATTTAACCTCTTAATAACAATTCTTGTAAATTAATAATGATGGCTACTTTTTTTAAAGAATTGAAATGAATAGGAAACAGGAAAATAAATGATGAAACCCTTGAAATATCGGTGTAGAGCATAAACCATTTGAATGGTTCAACCTGCAACTCTTGTAAGGGCTGTGAAACATTCAGATATATTTCACAGCACTGGAAAAATGTCACTTTTAGAGTTTTATTGCAGACCTGGAGGAATAAAAGCTTTCCTTAGAAAAACATTATCCCACTTACTGTGCATTCCTTTAATGCACGCAGGAAGTCAAGATTATTCAGTTCATAATTAAGAACTAGCATACATAATACATGCATAACAAAAACAGCATACATTTGTTTTGTTACTGCTGTCGCATTGCTTTTTATTCTATACCGCCTTTTAAATTATACCTCAGATCATGGGTAACAGTTCTTTGACATTTGAACTGGGTCATTTTGCTTGTAATTTAAAAGAACAAGCCCATAAATCTGCATGTTATTGTAGAGTATCTGGTATTTCGTTTTTCCTTAGTATTTAAGCTGGTAAAAATATCCGCAGACGGTATGAACATAGGCACGCCTGGATCTCTCAGACATCCTACCCATGTGATCTCGCAGGCAGCCTCAGTCAGACTGGAGCTATTCAGCCGGCAGCAGCTAATGAGCCTTTGTGCAGCGAGCTCCTCTCGTCATTAAACAATAAAGCATATGGTACCGGCAGTGTCAGTCAGTGCTGGGAAACTCACAGGTTTCAGCTGTGCCTCAGAGAACAACAGTGCGAGGAAATGGACTGAAGCAATATGGGAGTCCTTCATTTATCACTCTTGTTATTATTATTTTAATATCTAAATTAATTTAGTTTCATTTTTTTTTGTATTCCCAAGAAAAGAAAAGAAAAGAAGTGGGGGAATATACCAGTTGAAACAGGTCAGTTGTTGTGCTAAAGACTGGAACAAAGTGCTGCCTTATTTACTCTCCACAGGACTAATGTACCAAGACTTACAGTAGGTGCAAAAGCTTTAGGCATGCTTGTCTGCCTGGAATATGTTGTTTCATTGTCATACTCTGAGCCTGAGTATGGGGATAATGCATCACTTCTGATTAATTATGAGGCTCCTGGCTTAAACTTCCATGCTTAAATGTAAATGATTATCTTCAGAAGCAGGGGGGGTGTTCACGTGGATTGTTAGATTGATATCATTTGAATTCACTACTTCCAGTCCAGGGAGGGGCTTTTTTTTAGGTAGGTTTTGCTGCATTCCTTTTTTTTCCCCTTCATGTTTCCTTGTGCTGTGGCATGCGTCTTCGGATCAGTGATATGATATTCAGGTTGATGGACAAAGAGAAAAAAACTGCGTGGTGTTGCAGAATAAGAAGTGCTTCTCTGACCCTCTCATAAGCCCCGAAGTGGAAAAAGTCTCCTGTCATTACCTACTGTACTGCATGATGTCATGCCAATTCTCAGTGTGCAAAGACTAAGCCTTTGATTTCCATGGTAGGAGGAATGCAAATAAGTTATTGCGTGTGTGTGTGCGCTCCTGAACTAAAATCAGAAGCACTGTACAAAAAATATAAAAGCAGATTGTATCCGTGGAAATTGTATTTTTATTGCTATAAAATCGATTACATTTGGATAATGCCTTTCTCCTTGCAAACGTATGACTTTTCCAGGTGCATTAACATTTAATAACACATTATAACTATTTAATCAACAATATGCATGATGTTAATACAAAAATGGCTTTGGAACAGAATATTAACTATTTTAGCCCTTCTTGAGTGTCTAAGAAATGCTGACCATTGTAGCAAACTACCTTTATCTAAATAACTCACTACTAAAAATAATAATTATCTTTCATTGATTCTGTTTAAATGTACTATTCCTATATATTTAAAAAAAACATAAGGCTGTTAGTTGTTGGGTTCATAATTCCTGGGTTACTTTAAAATATCAAATGACTAATGGTGCAAGTATACTAGAATCTCCATGGAAACCACTTTGGGTATCAAAGCTAGTGGCTGCATATGCTGTGAGCTGAGAACATCAAGGGTTTTGTCAGTGAGGGGGAAAATACTAATGATGCTTTTAAAGAAATGGCATTATGCTGTAACCATAGATAGTCAACGCTCTTCCCCACGTTACAGGTCTACCTTCAGTCGCTCAGGTATCAGGACAGAACCACAGCTTTTGCTTCCTTACCTGTCTGTGCTAGAGCAGGCCAAGAGGAACCTTATGCAAATAATGTGGCTCTGTCTGCAGATACAGGGGATTCAAAGGTAATTTCCAACTGATGGTAGATATGACAGAGCAGAATAAAAAAATAAAAAAATATTTGAAACAATCCTTTTTTTATGCATATTTAAATGATTCAACATCTGTATTGCATACAGTGTTTCTGCAACAACTTTTTAATCTCGAATGCTAACTAAAGCTGGCGCTATATTTAATGTAATTCATGTAATTCCAGTTGGTCAGATTTGCATTTATAATATATGGTGGTTTTGTTTGAATTATAGCTTAGTTAAAATGTGCATGCCAACATTTAGCTAACATTTAGCTAATGAACAATGAACTAGCCTTACGTTTGACTACATTTTATGAATGTATGTGTTTTGTGAGTGTGTGTGTGTGTATACATAAAACATGTTTAATTTATTAATTTTGAAAAAACTTTCTACGCAGCAGAGAAAAATATAAACATTTACTTGTATTGTTTTCAAACGTTGTTTTGGGTAGTTGGAAACTTTCTTAGCTCTTCTTGTCTTTGTGTCTCACTAGTTTTACCTTTCTCAAGTGCAGTTTTCAGTATGCAACTGATTGTCAGCTCATGTCAGTAGATTATTTAAGGTATTAGGGCTGTTATGTTTAGACAGGAGAACAATAAGTAAGAGCTATTGTCTCTTTACAAAACCATGTACTTTTATTAGATAGACCAATAAATGGAGCAGTGCTTTATTAAGTGAACAGCAGTATTTTGATTGCAAAAGTGAGGTGTGAAAGAATATTGTCAGACCCAACAGGGCAATTCTTTATCAATTCATGAGTCCTGACCATGTCAAAATAGCCATTTGCAAAACACTAAAGACATTCCCCTTCCCTCTAAAGGTTGACAGGAAACAATCCAAATAATGTTATAATAAGCATTGTTTGGATTTTTTCCAGATGCACACAGACCTCTGTAGTCACAGTTTGACAGTGGACTCAAGATTCACCACCTTCTGCAAGCCACTGGTGGTGTATCTCTTCTGTGGGTTATATCACTGGATGTTACAAATACTATTCACATCTGAAATCAGCTGATAGTGGAAAGCTGCTCTGGTTCAAACAATGTCCCAGTGAATGGAACTCCCCACAAGCTGTTTTCACAGATACCAGCACCTACAAGTTAAGCGGCTCGGTTTGTCTCTGTTGTGAGCCTTTCTATTTCCGTAGCAGAAACTGCCAGTCATGTTTGCAGATCTGCGATCCATCCCGTGTCAAGAGAATATTTTCTCTGCACCATGGTCATAACCATTTTTAATCTGCAGCGAGGAAATGTGTTTCTGTAGCAGAGTTCCATTTTCATTCTGTCTTGTATTCTTGAATTTCCTCTTTTTCCCATGTAAACTGTCTGGCAGAACACCAATAGCCATGTCATGTATGTTAAATACCTGTTAGTTGCGTCTATGAACAATATATCTTAGCTGGAGCTTTCCCCATAGTAAAGATTTTTTGTCCCAGATATTTACAAATCTCAAGGGATTTAGACGATTTAAAATGCTTTATTTGCTTTTTTTTTGTTTTTGTTTTTTTGAAGGACGAATTCCAGAAAATAAAATGCTACACAATAAATGGATATGATGGTAAATTGGGTTCATTTGTAATGTGCTGTGTCTGGTATAGCACACCATTACAGGGTGCTGTTATCTCCAATAAAGCGCTGTGTGTACATCTGTCCCTGCACTAAGCCAACTACCCTATTGTGCAGCCAGGTCTGTTGGTCACCAGTTTCTATTTAGCCCCGCATCTTAGACTGTGCTATTGCCTTTTTGAAAGAATGTAGCACTTCATAATTATATTCCCCTATTAATTAAAGATTTGCAGAATAAATAATCAGTCAACATTTTTAGACACTTTACACAGATCACTGATACAGATTTTTTTTTGTATTGTTATCAATCAGTAGTTTCAGTCTTCTTATGATATTATTGCTTAATTTAATATTTTGCCTTGTTAATTGTTAACTTCTATCAGTAAACTGTATGAAATAAATGAGTGGCATTTGGTATATTGGCATTTACAAATCAGTGAAATCTAAATTAATTAGGATCTTATTTAGCCTTTCAAAGTCATTCATTAGAATATGCCCATAATTAGAATATTGTAAACACCTTATACCTTATAAATTCAGTGGATTGAATTGAATTGCTTCCAATAACAAAGGTTATGACTGCTCTAATAAGTGTTCTTAAAAAATAGTATTATTCAGTTTTATGTCATGTATCTTCAATACCTGGAAACTTGCATGTATGAAGTAAAAATATTTTAAATCCAATACTAATTCACAAATTAAAACCAGATGAATGTAGAATTTCAGTTCTAAGATTAATGTATGTAGTCTTTCATTACTCAGGAATCTTTGGGGTTTTGCCTTGCAATTCCCTTTGTGTAAAATAGTCTTGGCAAATTATATTTGTAGAATTAAATGTATTTTTAATCTAACCATTGGAAGGCTAATCTCACAAACTGATGATTTAATCAATGTCACTTCTCTTTATAGGTGAAGTTAAAGTCGGCACATTTAACATTTTATATTTTTGAGCAGAACTTGGAAAATATGAAAAAGAACAACAATAATCCAATGTATTAAGTTCCTAAACTATTTGTGTTAAATAATACTAGAGCTTACTTTCTGTGTTGCTAGTCTAAGATCATTTTTCATACAATTATTTTCTGGCAGATCAAGTTACACTCTTAGAACAAAGAAAAGTTTATATCTAAAGAATAGCAATTAAATGTTCCTATATGTCTCAAGAATTTGATTTATGTTGCTTAGCAACAATGAGAAGAGGTGCCACAAGATATTATTTATCGTTATTGTTGTGGCTACAACTAAACATAGACTAGGGAGCCCACATATAATTTATGCCTAGGATAGGGCTAATTTGTCTATTCTGGGTTAATAATGCCCTATATATAAGCTTCTGTCGTATTGTATTATTAGTTGCAAATTATGTTTTACTCTTGTATATTAATATTATATATGATTTTCTAGAACTTTATGTCACACTGTAGAGAGAGGTTTTCTAAACTATAGCTGTCTATTGCTATTTCAATGAGTGCTTTTGTCAGTAAGGAAGTGAAATACCTACATCTCACCATCTACTATTTCTTTGCTATCAAGTTTATGAATATTTAAAACTAACACATAATCAGATGCTTTTCAAAGGGTGACAAGAATCAAATGGAACATAACTCGCAATGTAAGGATAATGATCTACTTAACATCCACATGTATGAAGTGTTATTACTTACATTCAAAGATTTTTAATGACTTTCTTAATGAGAATATAATTTAACTGATATTTTTAGATTCAATATGAAGGATGCATGCAATACACTTATCTAGTGTGGAAGCTATTTTCAAATGTCATAAAACAGGACAACTTATTCAGGAGCTATTTGTCTGTCTAAAAAATACAAAAAATGTACATCTTACTTACATGATATATTTAAAGAACTACATGTGTAACATCAGAAAGTTGTCTTTGCTGTCTTCCAGTGTTTCAAATTAAAAATGTTATGCTTCAGATTTGGGGATTCTGATATTCGTAAATGTGTTTTTAGTTTTTGGTATTATGTTTTTTTTTTTTCATTTTAATTTCATTATCTATATATGCTGAACTGAAAATGCATTACGATGATGAATCATTGGAACTGAATTAAATACAAGGCAGAGATACAGCCATGGAAACACTACATTTCCATAAACCTTGTAACCACAGGGGGCCTGCTGTCCTAAATATATTCCATGTCTAATGAACAAGTCCTACTTGTGTGAAAGCAAGGATCACACAGAGCACCTCTGCTGGGTTTCAATACTGCTTGGCACTGCTACCTCGACAACATCTGTATTCTGGATCTGTTGCAAATCAAACAGCAGTTGTGTGTTTATTTTTGCACCGCTCATTTGCAATTGTACATTTTGTTCATTGAAAGCCTTGTGAAATGACTCATAGTAATATTGTCAGCAGTGTGCTTAAATATAGGCAATTTATGCCTGTTATAGGAGTTGTCTTTTCTTCCTCGAGGCCTGTCTCTGTAATCAGACTGTATTATGCAAACATCCAAGATCTCTAACCTGCACTTTCTTTAAGCAGGGAAAACTTATGGCCCTGCTCTTTTTTAATAATTACAATTTTGACATGCATTGTTTGTGACAATTTAGGTAAAAAAGCAAACAAACACATTGACAAATAAAAAGATGTATTTAGCTAATCTTGCGATGTCGGAATTTGAATTTTGTCCTTTCAGAATGCAGAGGAAATATCAAGAAGGCTACATGCAAATGCATTTTTCATTTCCATTAAGATGCAAATTATTTTTTTCACAATTTAAAATGACCTTTATGCCGAAAACCTAATAACGCTGTCTTTCTTTTCTTTTCTGGTAATATCACATTTCTGACAGCCATTTCACTTTCCAGACCCTCACCCCTGCATATACTGAAATCCAGCGTCCAAAACTTTGCAGTGTAGATTTTTTAGTTTCGTAAAGCAATCTTTATAAAGTAGTTTTATAAATGTCATCGCAATCAATCCAAAACCGAGTCGTCTCAAGTTTTTTTTTAGTGATCACTCAGTCGAGGACAAAGAAATGAACTTCCTGACAGTGAAACGTAGCATGCAATTAGCCGCATTCTTTACGTGTGAGGTCTCCTGCAGCCCAGTGATCAATTGCTTGAGGAATGTCGAGGAAGGAGCCTCCTATAGCTCACTGCTAATTAAGTGTGTTGAGAATTCCAGCAGGAGGACGCTTGGTATTAAACAATGCCTTCCTTGTATAACAGGTGCACCTGATTGCGAGCTCGAAGCCATGAGCGGAATATTAAAGAGGAAGTTTGAAGAAGTGGATGGCTCTTCGCCGTGCTCATCCTTGCGGGAATCTGATGACGAGGTCTCCAGCAGCGAGAGTGGGGACAGCAGCGACAGCGTCAACCCTTCCACGTCCAGCCATTTCACTCGTGAGTCACCTGGCGTCCTTCAAGTACTTTTTCCACTAGTACTTAGTATATTGCTTTCATTAGTAGTAGTAGTAGTAGTAGTAGTAGAAGAATGCTATTGTTATTACTAAGAGTTGGAGTAGTACCAGGAGTAGTACCAGAAGTATGATGTGTCTTTATTTTTTAACATGTTTAGAGGAATATTTAATTATGTGGTTGAGGGGTGTGTATTTTATTGGGTCTATTTCAAATGCTAAGTTAGGACTTAACATAATCATATAGTTCAACTGTGAGACTTTTAATATATACCATGATGACAGACAACATGGTTTCTGTCATACATTTTCAAAGTTATAAGGTTTTTGGGCCTGATTTTCTACTGTTGGCAAACTCCCTATCTAATTAATTAACTATGGATAATGTGGTTTTCCTCATAGTCAGAAATATAAATATCTCAAGAGGCCTTTAAAACTGATTTAATATTTAATCAAATTTTTTGTTGGTTTTCTTTAAAATCAGTGAATACAATTTAAGCCAGAGTGGGAATAAATGTTGACCATTAGTGGGACATATTTACAACAAGGTATACTCCTATTTCCTACACTGTTAGGCTTAAAGAAACTATATCATAAAGAAAATGCCTTCATGGACATCACCAAGCAAAACTGTTGCTCTCTCTTAAAAATTGACAATGTGTGGAGTCTCTCTGATGATTCAGTTCAGTAAATGAATTCTTAGCTAGAACTACCTCATTTTCTTTGTTAAACAACCCAAGCCTGTCAAAGACTTCTACTGTTTCCAGTACTGCAGTTGACAGTTTTATGTTGTCACGTTGAGAAAATATAGAAAGAAAGAAATAATTGTCTATAAATAAAATTAAAAAATAATAAAAAAAGTCTGCTTTGATGTGTGAGCCGTGGTTTGTGGCCTCTTCTTGCTCCTTTCTCTCGCACTAGGCAAGGTGACGCAGCTATTCTCTTTACATGTTAAGCAGTCTTGATCAAGGGGCTGGAGCTGAGAGGAACTCCCCACAGGCACTAATGTCGTATCTGCTCCTACTGATAATCACAACCAGCGGCCCAGGGATTAAAACAGCCCGGCGACACACAGCGCAGATGAATACAGGCAAAGGATTTTTAGACTTTAATAATAAAGGGTTTAGAGTTAGACATTTCTCCTGAAAATAATGTAGCTGCCTGCTTGAATTCCTTCAGTCTCTAGACCCTGGCGTCCTTTTTTTAAAATTTTGTTTTGTTTTTAAAAACAAGAAAGAATTATAATTTGCTGCCTGATACAATATGAAAGGATTGTTCATGGATCAGACGATATGAAGCCAATGAAAGCAGAGAAGGGTTTTGTAGAATTAATTAATATGAGTTTTTGATGATTTTATAAGGATTGATGAGTGCTCATATAATATTATTTTTCCGTCCTTCATTTCTGCTTAGACTGTGACAGTTATTTTAAGATAAACAAGCTCAAACATGTTCTTGTGGATAGCCAATATAACCTCTTCTGAGCCCTTTTAAGGCAATTGAATATATTTACATGTGCAAATTTAATTCGGTTTTAGATTCAGCCCTATGATGATTACTCTCACCCGTGCAGTGACATTTTTTTGTATTAATGTCCATATGTACGCTATAATATGGTTTCACCTTGAAACACTTCAGTGATATACAGAGACCACAAACATGCATAATCACTAGATTAAGGGCATGTTTTATGTCAATCAGTCGCTAGAACATATTCTGCAAATCCGTGTGCCTTTAACTGGGCTGTCAGCTGGCTCCTTACTTAAGGTCCTCTGCTTTAACCTCTTTCCCCTCAATGTATTTTATTTTCTGTGCAGTCAGTCACCCATGTAAAACAAGCAGATTAAAATGGATGAACACTTTATGTGCTCCAGATGTTTAGAGAAAGCTGTACTCCTTTGGCTGCCTTTGTTTAATGAGGCTTCTGCAGCAGTATATCAAATATACTAATCTTTATAAAGTGCTGTATATTATATGTTACTTATTACAGTGTTAAAATAAACCTCAAAATATTGCATTTACTTCAATTATTAATTTTACTGGATTATTTCATTTTTGTTCTGTGCTTTTTAAAACTAGCAATAAAACTATGTAAGTATATATGGTCCTAGCCACATATCTAGCAGGAGAAGCATTTGATACTCTTCAGGGGATGAAGTGGTGATTTTAATAATAAGATGAATACACACAAGAAATGCTTCTGTATACCATGTTTCATGCCAGGTAAACAGTCACGCGGCTCTTCAGTTTATATATATGCGTGTGTGTTCATGTGTGATTGTATATGTGTGTATAATTATATGTATATGTAAATGAAAAGGAACATGAGCACCTGTTTTGTAAAGCATGATCAAATCATATGCAGGGCTTACAGCAGACACCCTCATGGCCCACATATCAGTCATAAAATGATATTGTCTGTTTAGGAGTAATCCTGTAGAGGGGAAAACAGATTATACTAAGAGATCTAGCCTTGTAATTGTTAATGCAGACTACTGTTGAAATACAGTGTGCTCTCAGGCATAAGTAAAGGGCTCAATTTATAGCAGGGATGCACAAACAAATAAGAGGTTAAGTTGCTTTTTCATATGGTACATTAGCACTCTTTAAATCAAAGGTAATTCATGTGTCATAAATGAATCTTAATCTCAAACCTGTTCTATTATTATTATTATTAAATCAATCTTACCACTAATTGTTTTGGTATTGTATTATGTTTAAGTGTTGTGTAGTGTAGAAGATTAGAGTTTACAAAATAAAGCCTTTGCATAATTCAAAAATACATATTACAGAAGTATTCGGGCCGTTCTGAGGCCTAATGTTGGATACAAAAGCGTTAATAGCATGCCAATTAAAACACACTGAAACACGAATGCAGTGGTGTGTTCAGTACCCTCAAAGGTTTCAGCAAACCTCAGAATAAATTAGCAAACCTGCTTTGGTAACTACATTTTTTATAGTAATTGTTACAGCAATATAAAATAAATAAAACTGAATCACATGCATCATATTACTAAACCATTGGATGATATCTACCATATGCTGTATTATTGTTTCATGATACATCATGCTTGCATTCATTTGAGCAGTATAATCTACAAAAGCCTGTCCTCATATTGGTTGATTGGTTTGATTGAGTTTTGTGCTATTTGGCAAAAATAAACATGCTTCACATAGGTGGATGTTGGGTTCAAGAAATAGCATTTTTTCTTAATTTCTGCAAGGCCAGTTCTCATGGTGTGTGTGTGGGAGCTGTCATCTTCATGTATAGCTTTAATTTACTCTCAGTATAATAATATTCTAATCTGAGTTATGAAATTATGTAATTGATAATGTGCATTGCCAGTAAGAATTGTGAAATCTCTTTCTTTAAATAAAAAAGATCTTGAAAACATTTGGTATTATAATTAATCAAAATGACTTGTGTCATTTACAAAATAACATTGATGTCTTAGAACAGAAGAAAGCAAAATGTGTTTTGTGTTAAATGTACTTTTTTCCTTTTATGCAATAAGAAGTTAGGCCTTGTGAGTAAATGAATCCCATATTTAGAAACAAAAAAATAAAAATTGGATCAATAAATGAAACAGTGCATTCCTGATATTGGATCAGTATGTCTGCCAGTTTCTCAAAACAGAAGAATGTTTCATTTACCAGCATTAACAGCGAGAGGAATTTTTATATTTCACATTATGTTTCAGTTATCCAGTTCTCTAGGATTCTCCTGAGCTCTGTAAGATTTGTGTTCGATGTCTGTAATGAATCGCATTGTCTTCATGGCATGAGACTGGTTTTCAGCTGCTGAACCAGATGGTTCCCATTTATTTTAATGCGTGTCTGACATCAAGAGAAGGGCTGAGCGAGCCACGCAAACTGCTTACGCTTTGGATTCTGTCCAGAAGGGAGTTTATTTATGTTCAATGTAGGCAACATCTCTTATTTTTTTCCCCAATAAGTGTGCTTAAAAAGCAGTGTATCTCCAACAATGCAGTGGCATCCCATTAATTATGTACGTTTTATTCTTATAATGCCTAAAAGCCAAGACGTGGCTCAGAATGGAGTTTCTTCCACTTCCACTCCACTCTGACATGAATGAGTGGTCCTGGTTTTAATTTAGGGAGATTTCTACTTTTAATTCCCAGAGAGGGAGATTAATTTACGCATTCGATTAGCAGCTATTGTCAGGACGGCAGCAACCAAAATCCTACATATGGTAACGTGGTTATGGTATAATAAGAATCTCGCCCTTCTACTGTCCAGTATGGCATTGACTCTGAATTCTGCCAATCGCTGCAAGAAGAATGGCCCATTTTTTAATGAAGCTTTAAGGAAATTAACCTCTTAAGGTTGCTAAATGGACAAGTTACCCATTAGACTAAAAGAGACCAATAGGCACTCTGACTTATATAACAGAGGGTAATGTCACACTGGCTTAGCTACAAAATCACAAGCTGAATCAGCTCTCTCAGTTCAGGAGGTAAGGGATAGATCCCTGTCTCTACTTACATTCCTAATGAGATTTTCTGAACGGACAACCCAGCTGTTATGAACATGCTGAATTGTGTAGCTAATGTAGCTGAAAAATGTACACAGAAAAATGTACCTGGATTATTGTAGTAATTGTACTTTACTAAAGGAAAAAAATAATAACTTATTTGGGAAAAAATGCAAAATACAATCTTTGTGGTTAATTGATAATACGTAACCCAATTGTGCATTTAAATTGAAAAACATAATTTCAATATGCAGTATAAACAATACAAATGTGGTTTGAAATACCAGGAAACAAACCTTAAATTCAACAAAATATGCCAGCTTAGCTAATTGAGTATCTGCAGAGCTGGGGATGTACGAGATAATAACAGATGGCTTTTATTTCTTATTCAGCATCCTCAATCCTGAAAAGGGAGAAACGCATGAGGACCAGGAACGTCCACTTCGAGAACGTCACGGTGTATTACTTCACCAGGAGACAGGGCTTCACCAGTGTTCCCAGTCAGGGCGGGAGCACCCTGGGCATGTCCAACAGACACAGCTGTGTGCGCCAGTACACCCTGGGGGAGTTTGCCCTCGAACAGGAGAGGATTCACAGAGAGATGCTCAGAGACCACCTGAAAGAAGAAAAACTCAACTCCATTAAACTCAAGGTAGATAGACATTAAAACATTGAATTCCTGACAAAAACTAAAATTGTTTAAAAATAAAATGGCAGCCTTCTGTAAAAGGTGTTCTTTCATACAAATATATTAAGTGGATTGTTGTTATATTATTATAATTACTACTAATGTATACATGATTCTGCTTCTTGCAAGTGTGTCTTTAATATTCAGTTAGTGGTAGTTGTCTATTAATTGTTGCCCGATGCCTTGTTATTGATTCGTTTTATTTTGTTTGGTTTGTGTGCTTTCTTTCTTCCTCGTTTGACTGAATTTCACCCTTTGTGTGATTAGCTCACTAAAAATGGTACAGTGGAATCCGAAGAAGCGAACGTGCTCACAGTGGATGACATTTCGGACGACGACATCGATCTAGACAACACCGAAGTCGATGAGTACTTCTTTCTCCAACCCCTCACGACCAAAAAGAGGAGAGCTTTGCTCAGGGCTTCTGGTGTTAAAAAGATAGACGTGGAGGAGAAGCACGAGCTCCGCGCAATCCGTGTGTCGAGGGAGGACTGTGGTTGCGACTGCAGAATCTTCTGTGACCCTGAGACCTGTGCTTGCAGTATGGCTGGGATTAAGTGTCAGGTAAACACCCTACTTGCTCTGGTAATGTACTTTAATTTATATCTATGGAATATAGAGCCCTCGCACCCATGTACACCTTAGAAAACTGTAACTCACTCAGATTTGAATACTATATAGTACAGTTATCTAGCTGTTAAGTTTTTTTTTTTTAATGTTAAGCAATTCAGGAGAAATAATGTTCTTTAGACTTCCATATGATTTTTTTTATGAGCAGGCTTAGTACAACATTTATTTCTGCTGTGCCTACCTGGGTTTAAAACTAGGATTAGAATTGTTAATCCATGTGCGTTCTCAATTAGATCCCGGATCTGATGACAATCATTTTTTAATCTTTGGTGGTACAGAGCAATGCATGTGTTTGAGTTATGAACTAATTGGTCATTGTGTAATTCTTTAAAGAGAGTGAACAGAGACTTGTTGAGAGCCAGTCTAGCTAGCTTATTGTTATTTTAATTTTTTTAACTGATCTATATTTGTTAACGGTCGACATATTATAGACAAGAAGTGCTTTGTCAAATGAATGTTGAAAAGTACCAATATATTTATGAGTCATTGTTTTAACCTCTTTATCATTCCTTTGACATAAAAAAACCATAGTAAACACACATTTATTTGAGGTCTCATGAGCAAAACTGACCTTTTTCAATGTATTGTCTGGCTTTCTGCAGGTGGACCGTATGTCCTTCCCATGTGGCTGCACAAAGGAGGGCTGCAGCAACACTGCAGGTAGAATTGAATTTAACCCTATAAGGGTACGGACTCACTTTCTGCACACCATCATGAAGCTGGAGCTGGAGAAGAACAGAGAGCAACAACAGGTGTCTGCTGCAAATGGCTACCACGGCGAAACAAATGTCCACGGGAATCCCCTGGTACAAGCCCAGCATAGCCTGGAATATTCCCTAGCAGACACCGTTCCTCAGACTGCAATAATGCACCTGCAGGCAGCTGACGAGCTAGACGAGCCGCTCGAGGAGGAGGAGGAGGAGGAGGAAGACGACGAGGAGGACAACGAGGAAGACGAGGAAGACGAAGACGATGGCAGTAGCCTGTGCAGTGGTCTCACGGACTCCAGCACCCAGAGCTTGGCAGCGAGCGAATCGGATGATGAGGACGACGAGGAGGACAAACTGGAGGATTTCGAGGACGGCAGGGCAACACCGAATGTGTCACGCACCGAAGTCGTCTCTCTTTCATCCGTGTTGTGTTATTCCGATGGTACCGTGGTCCATGAAAATCACAACAACTCCAATTCCTATTACGCGAATTCGTCCGCGGACTACTATCAGATAGAAAACTCCAACACCTCTGCAGGAAATTTAGCAGCCAATCAGTCCAATGAAGCGTACAATGAAGCTTCACCTTACCAAGACAGGGTTACCAGTAATAACGGGGCGATGTCATTGGTGCCTTACAGCATGGCCTCGGAGCAGTACACAGACTATTCCAGGCAGGCCGAAGAGAGGTATACCAATCACCATTTCGCTGTTTCAAATGGAGCATCTTCTGTAATTGTCTGTTGTACTGCAGACCAGGAAAATAACGTTCAGTCAAATGGGATATACTGTGAACAGACGCCAGGTCACTCTCAGATGGAGTTTCACAACTACTTGAACAATAATTCTCAAGACCGTTACGTCACTAACGGGAATTGTTTCACGGCTGAGCAGCCAAAGGAGGTTTCGAGTGGACTCTCTGAAGTCCCCAATCTGCCAGACAATAAAAAGATTCCCCCTGCATTGGAGAGCATCCCCAAGGTCACACCAGTTTAGTGTGAGGAGCCTATTTCGATTTCTTTTTTTTTTTTTTAATCAGCCTTGGTCCAATAAAGAACTTTCAGATGTAATTAATCGGTAAAATATATGTTATTTAAGAGGAAGTATAAAATTGTGGCTAATGCTTCAGTTATGTTGTTTTTTTTCTACCTACATGACTTGATTGCACATGAAATTTTCATTTTTAGACCTTGCCTGTTTTAATAAGAGTCCAGGTTCTGAATACTTTATGTAACTTTTTGAAAACATCCTACCTGTCAAATGTAATTAATTTTAAACGCAAAGTGAAACAAGAAAAGACTTAAAAACTGTCAGCTTAGGCCTGTGCTATGTAAGTATATTGTAAGTATCCTTTTAAAGGTTCTAGTTTTCAGCAGATCTTGTGGATAGAACTTTTATATGTCCATGTGTCAATTGTGGAAAAAAAAGTTTAATGTTTTAATTTATTTATGGAGTTATGAAGTGTATGTAAAACTTAAATGTTTTGATAATGAATAGCATGGTATTTTTGAGCAGATGACATTGGAAATTCATGATAAACTGATGGACAGAAAAAGTGGATTCACAGAAATCCCAGATCAGTATACTGTATAAATATTGTTTTATCTGCTACCACATATCTGTTTATAATTAGTTTGTGCTTTTTACAATTTATGAAAGCATGCAGCAGGCTCTAAAAAGTAATTTTTAATTTTATATTTTTTGCTTTTGGTTAGAAGACCAAAGGCATTTTTGATCTGCGACATCCATATTTCCATACAAAGACTGCATATGCACTTTTTTAGGATCCATACTGAGAAAGCGCAGTCACAGATACTTGAAATATTCTGTTAAATGAGTGGTCAGTACATTTTGACTAGTAAATATTCCAGATTTACTATTCAGTATTGTTCCTGCACTTGCTACTGTCATACCTGGGTGTATTATATACTTTGTCCAGATCAATTGAATACGAGATGTTTGACCATTTATTTTCACACAGACTAAATGTCATCTTGTGAGATGAAAACCAAAAGTGAATTTTGACCATTTGGATGCTTAAAGTTTGTTTCTAAGTCTATATGAAGATTAGCACTTTCAGAAACACACTTGCTGATTAATCTTTACTTTTCCAACAGCAGATTTTGGTTCTTCTCCAATCTTTTTATTGTGCTTTCTCAATTTAACCACTGTGCCATTGCAACATATGTTAAGTTACAATCTTTTACATGTTTACACTTAAGCTTTTTACATAGTGCTCAGTTAACTTAATGCACAGTTCATTCTAAAATACCAGTATATTGTCTGCTTCTATAAACTTCCAAAAATGGTTAATTGTTCAGATTATCCCTGACAGGAACGGTGCCTCTTTGATCCCTTTAAACTGGGTCTGAGGGAAACAGAAAACTAAATGTGTTGTAATAATCATTAGTAAGCTAAGGAATGTAGGTGCACTGAACTTTGATATAGTGCCCATTACAACCCATTATAGACAATTTACTTCCCAATTCTTAAGGAATGCTCAAAAGGGCAAACCACCATATTCCTTTGCATAGGTCTCCAATTTGCAAATGTATTCCTCGATATTATTTGACCTCATGATTCTGACACTGCAGTCTGAAAGTACATTTATCAGAAAAAAACATTGTCTAGCCACATTGAGTTTATCCATCTGCTAAAACAGAGTACTTTAAGAAAAGTAATTTATATTCTAGATTTAATGTGAATGGATAATTTAGGGGAAGGTCAAATTCGGAGACTAGTATTTCTGTATCTTTACCTAATAATGTCTGTACATCTTTCCCACTCAATACAATTTTATGAATAGCTGTGAAATTCACTTTGTATTGCTGTGCTCACTCTCACCAAAAATACTCCAGAGTGAATTTTTTACAGTGGCATGTACTAGGACTATAATCCTGAAAACTGGAAAATGTAACGAATAATGATTTAACCCATTGGCTAGTAATCGAATTGTAGAAGAGTGGATTATAGATTACATTTCTGGATGGATGCAAAGTGCTGTAAATCAAGATATTTTTGATGGTATCAATTTAATTCTTCTGTGACAGCAAACATTTAATGTAAATTGACTTAAAGGTTTATACGAAGTGATAATAGCTATTTTTCATTTTCTTGTACTTATGTGCAATAGTGTCTGTAAAGTAAGAATGAAATCAACAAAGCTTTATAGACATATGAAGTTTACAGTGGCTTTGACTTAGAAGTTATCCTTCTGTTGTAATTTTCACATCAAGTGTATTCAAATAGTACCCTACTGTTCCCAATACAATGTTGCATTATTTTGGAGGGGATAAACTAAATTAACTGAAAGATCAAACATCAAGTGATGGCTTAGCCAATGAATTACACATTTTAATAATCAATTCCCAAAAACATCAATATTTGGAGATTTATAATGAGAAGTTAAATTATTATAGTATTTTGTTGCTATTGTCTTGACAATTACCATTTGAAAACAAAAATGCAGAGTTTAGACAATCTTTATAGGCTTCCAAATAATTATAAAATCGAAACGTGGAATAAATATGTTAGCAATACTCCATTCTTACAAAACATGTTTTATCATATTAACCTAATTTCACAATTTTGTAAGTGTTACTGATACATTTCCAGATTATGTAATTTGCCTTATTTGGATCCAGTTGATAACATGTTTAAACATCATTTAAAAGGTCAGTAATAAATTTACACAGGGTTATCGTACTTACTCAAGGGATACCATGCATGATTCAAAGTTTTGCTGGCTTTTATCCTATCCTATTTACCCTACAATTCATAAATTGTTAACTATGTGGTACAGAGCTGTACAGGATATATTTTTCACAAGTGTATAAAGACAAGAAAACACCCTGTACATATGATTGCCAGGCATACAGATTCTATGAAAAATAGTGTGGCAATGCATCAAACAAAGGCACGCTACACTGATCCAAATTAGTGATACTCTGCTGTATTTATCATTTTCAGTATTTATTATGAATGATATTATAAAAATATGTATTTATTGTGGTTTATTACAACAGTCTGTATTGGAGAAAAAAAAACATTTTTTAGTCTTAAATTGTCTTTTGTTTCATGATTGATGTAAATTGTACTAGACTGTATTTTTCTTTTACACTGTATGAGCCTGTTATTGTCCAATTCAGCTTTCAAATGGATTTATCAAATCTTTGAAGTCCATGAACCTGAAAAGTGAGTTTTTAGTTCCGTTTTGTTTTGTTTTTGCACAGAAAGCTATTGCTTTTATGTAGATGTATAACATTGTCTTTCGGTTTTTAATTACAATTGAAAAATGAGCCAAAATGCAATTATGTTGACTTTTATTGTTTTTCCACCAAGATCAGACTTTGGGGAAAAAAATAAAATGTACATGGAACTAATCATTTGTTGGCATTTAATTATCTGTTTTACTTTCACCAGTCGTATTATTCATTCAGCACAGTGCATGTACACATTGAGAAAACAAATGTTACAAAAAAAGCAGGATATTGGATTAAATATGTACATGATCACTTATGCATATCACCGTTGTAAGCTAAGGAGACAGCACTAGCCCTTAATTGTTTCTTTAGATTTTACAATGTTATGTATTCCTACAGTAAGATAAGAACATCAAAATACTCAAAATTGTCATGTGTTAAATGACAGAAAATACCTCAACCCCCCCCATAAGAAAAAATAAAATAAAAACAGGCTGCAGGGAAGACAAAATTTAGTATTGTACCAGATTGCATGCTGCAGGCAAGGCTAATGTAGAGAAACCTATAAACTTAATATCCACACCAATGCCATTAGACCTAGAAGAGAAACACAAACATATGCTGGTGCAAAGGAAGCACTTAGTCCTGCATTTTAAAATAAATTATAATTCAGTAAAAACAAAAAAAGGAAATAAAGTAGTCAGTCCAAATTTCTAAAGGGGTATCATTGAAATAAGTATGATTCTGAACACAGGCAATAAAATACATTTAAAAAAAATACACATTTGCTACTTAAATTTGCATCAGTTCAATGTTCTATTTTTACTCTCTGTTTTAAGCTAAAATACTTGACCAAGAAGCACTTAGAAGAGCTCTTTCAGCAGGTTTACAGTGCCCTCTTTTGGCTATTGTAACACAGACCCTGCATTTGGGAACAGCTTGCCACCTACAGGTGAATTAATGTAACGGAGTCTGCTTTTTGCTTTTATTGCAATAAAAAAATATTTCCCTCCCACCCACCTATCCACAAAGGAAACCTTAACCACCAGCATAAAAAAATAAATGCATGACTCACACACACATTTTGGTCTGGTTTTAGATTATTACTTACTATCAGAAGAAATATTTTCAAAACTTGTTTCCTTGAAGACACTATAAAGGAAGTACTTCAAGTATGCCAACAACCTCCCCACATAACAATTAATTCTTACCCAGGCAAACAAATGCAAGAATCCAGTATATATTTTTTTGATAATGTCCTTTGATCTATTTGATCTCAAAGACATTTTACTGAAGAAATCCTCAAGCCTACCCTAGTCCCACAGATGTCAAATTTATTCTGTTCTAACTGTTGAAGACCCCTCCAGAAAAACAAATTAGAAAAACTATTATTCAATTTAAACAACAGAACTCCTCAGATAAAGAAAATGAAACCATGTCTTCCATTTCAGATGCAAACACCCGTTGTCTCACTTGCCAAACAGTTGAGCACGTGAAACACGTCTCATTCCACAGTAGGGCACACAGAAATGATCGCTGCAGTTTATTCTGTTTGGAGTTCCTTGCATACCTTTTATAAAAGGGGATTTGAAAAATACATAAGATTTTTTTCAATCTTAAACATTGGAGTGTAATGTTCTGAATTGGTTTAATACGCGGTGCATGGATGAGGCACTTAAGGACTATTATGATTATCCATTATCACAGTTATTTTTTTTTAATACAGCACATCACAACCTGAAAGGAACCTAGCAGAAATTGATTACAGCCCTCTCTATTAAAGTCATCATAAAGTAACCTAGGTTTAATAAGTCATCTACATCTACATACAATTACAACACTATTTTAATAAAAATTGCCTGTCTCTTAAAGCTTGGTGCTTTAATGATAGTACCACAACACATCGGTTTCCATAGTGTAACAGTGCAAAGAGAAGAGACTGCCTCAATTCACAAAAGTCTCACTGGATCTGAAAAACTGTGGATTATCAGGAGAAATTGGGTTTCATTGTAACTTAGAGTTTAAAATAGGTTTCCTGAATGAATCAGTACTGCTTGAAAACATTATTATGAATTCAAATCTCAGTCCATCAAGCAAATAATACCGTTAACTTGGACAGTTTTTTCAGCTTAACTCGGATATTGTTCCACCATGAAACATTACAAACTTCTAGCTTGATTACCTCAAGAAATTACACCTTAAGAGTTACACACCTACTTCAGTCTATATATATATATATATTTTTTTTATAATGCATTTTTGAGACGGTCTCTTGGTACAATCTTTTAATCTCTGGAAAAACGCTGCATTAAATATAGAAAGGAACCTACTGCACACACACGACGTTGGGTGCTGTGAAATGTTACAAATAAATTATTACATTCTCGCAGTTGTTAAACAAATTAAATAACCATTAAAAACAATCATCCCATACATTCTATAATTAAAAGAAACTTCTTAAATATTGACCACTTTGCAAAGTTCTTTGGTACTCTTTGACCTTTAAAGTAATGACTTGTATATTTCAGCTAAAATAAGCTTTTGTTTTCTTCCTGTAGCTCTGTAAATGACAAAAGGTTGTGTAAGAAATCACTTTCCTTTCCACAAGTGCAATTGTGTTGTTGTTTCCCACAAAGTAGATCAATCAGTTTCCAGCAGCGTTCTTACTGCATACAAATTAAAATATAAAAGATGTTAAAAAGTTGTAGTACTTCCACTTTTTCCACAGCAGTTGATGAAAATATCAGCTGTTTCTTCATTTCTTAAAAAGAGTCATGGAGATCAGGTGAAAACCCAGAGCTGGAACCGGTCTGCAGAATTGCATGGGGCCAGGCCTGGGTGCTCAGCGCGTGCCGACAGACACATTTTTGATCCCGGGTTAAAAAAAAGCTTGTCCTAGAAGAAGAAGAAGAAGAAGGAATTAACAATTATTTGTATGTCATATATTGGAAAAAGCTTTGAAGTAGCTTTCTTATTAATTACAAAGAATGTAAAAATACAAAACGTAACTGTCTGATGTCACTTCTCGGTTGAATTTATTGTGGTAAATGCAAGAACACACATTACCTCCGTTAACTCCCACTTCTGTTCTCTTCCAACAACGGTATTGTGACCTTTATACTGACAGTCATCCAGTCGTACGTCTCCCTCTGTCCCGTGCAAGCACAGCTCCTTTTGAATGTTGTGCCGTATCTCATGATGGGTAGAATATTCAAAATACTGACAGAGAAAAACGTTGTGTCACAATTTAAAATCGTTTGCATGTGGAGAATTTCGGGAACTACTGCTTCCCCTTTTAAAAACAAACACGTGCACATTTAGACACATCATTCATAGCAGATGAGGTTTAACCACTTAGGAATACTGCAAAACCCATGATAACTCTGGCTCACACTGCTACACAGCGATTACAACTATCTAGGAAAGCAAAAAAGGCACATCTTTGCTATTTGAAAGTGTTTGCAAAAAAATAGTTTTTGTGGATTTCTTCTTCGTTTCACTTTACCTAATTGACCAAAGTATCTGTGGTCCAGTAAACAATGGATAACTTTGGTGATGATCCTGTACGACCAAGAAATTAGACTATGACCAAATCAAAAAAGCAAGGCAGCGGTTTAATTTTAGAACACAAACACATGAGCAACTAAATTAAATGTACCTGGTTCCCTCCAAGTCCATGGCATGGATACATGATCAGTTGTTTACCTCCCTCATTGTTCTCCCCAGCATCGAGACACAGGTCTTTACCTACATTCTTCACCTGAAAAGGAAACAATGTGCTTTGATTGACAAATGTGGAAAATGTGGGAGATTATATATATATATATATATATATGGATATCCATTTATGAGAACTTCAAAGGAAAGTCAGGCAGTGTATTGTTGCCATGAAGAGACATCATAAAAATATATTTACTGCGCCAAAATGAAGAGGGTTGAGATCAGGCATGAACGCCTCAGGATACACGTTTTTCAAATACCAGGAGAAACTCTTGCACATCAGATGTTGTCGGAGCTCTACCCTTTTGGAAATGTCTCCAAAGGATTTCTGTGGAAACAATGCATGTCATCTTGGATGGTTTTCCTGATTACATTGTGTCATTGCTGGGTTACCCACATATTACATCTCAAAGCTGTGGAGGTTCATCTTAAAATAAAATCCTTTACCACTTCCCCACCACACAGTTTAATTTTGGCATTGCAATCCATTCAGAGAAAGTGGTTAAACAAAGCACCTCGGCTTAATTTTGTCTATGTTGGGGGCTTTAAAAAAAAAACATCTGTCTAGTTTCAACGCTTTTCCCTAGGGATGCTGCTGGTCTGGTCACTCCATGCAGTGCACTGGATTTATTTGCTAAAGAATGGGATGCCTAGCCATAATGTTGCAATCAAACAGCCATTAAATCCTACAACTTCACATTATTAACCTAAATTAGTTAGGTCATTAATTGCTCTTGAGGTAATATTTTATTTCAACTGAATGTTTTTGTTTTAGTTTCTTTCACCCCAAAAGAGTATTGTGCAATAAGCCTACGTGTAAACCATTTCTAATTTTACACAATTGCTCAGTAAATATATCTAAGGCAGCATAAGGCTCTCGATTACATTTTGCTGGAACACGCCACTCTTAGTTCTTAAAACAACATAACCAAAATGTAGACAAATCCAGCTGTGCAAACCACTTAATACAATAACAATGTGTCACAAGTTGTCTAAAACGCAAATAAACAGTCTCAAAGATACATATAATACAACATGTATTTTGATATACCATTGTATGAAGAACAATTTAATTCTAAAAATAGACATATACTTTCAACAATCAAAAAAATGCTATGTTTTCAAGAATGGCTCTGCTATGTTGTAAAACCGATCCAAATGTCAACGGTTTCTGGAGACATTAGAGATTTCAGTCAATATTCCTGAACTTTGTTTCATCACAGGGAACTTCATTAGTGACATTATTAGTTATAAAGATTGACACGTTGTCTGGACATAGAGTGATGGCCTTGTGGATGCCATGCTTGGTCTCCACGGATATTTGTTCTGCTCAGTAGGGGTGTCTGTGGTATGCAAGATCCTCTCCCCTCTCGTTCAGTCTATATTCCTTCCCTAGCTGCTGACAGGATTTCTGAAGCCATGCTGGCACTCGTCAGCCGTCATAGGAATGTTTTTTAGCTCAGCAGGGACTGTATATGACACTGTCTTAAAACATTTTACTGAAAATATTTGACAGGAGGATATATTTTGATTATTGCTTTTCACAAGATAGCCATCTACATTTTCCTTATAATAGTTTTATTTGTTTAATCAACAACCTCTTTTCACCAGCAAATCAATTATTCGTATTATTATAATTATTATAAATAATAATAGGTTGGTAGTGGTCCTTGCAAAGTTATACCATTTCACTAGCTTGTGAAGCCAACACGAATTGCAATGAACTACAGCTTTTACTTTGTTTTATAAATATTTTGGTTCCACTCAGACTTTGTCCAGACAAAGACTAACGAAGTGCCCAGCATGTGGGTGACTAAACACAAAGAGTTTAAATAGACACACTCGCGAAAGGGCCTCTTGCACTTGTAAAAATACAAAATAAATGTCTCTAGACCTGGTGAAAAAAGTATTTGACAAAAACTGCCTGGAATCTTGAAGTATCTTAAGGTAACAGGACATGATGAAATTGAGATACTAAAAACATTTGAAATTATTATGAATATATACATAAACTGTTTGATGTTCCCACACACTCCAGACTTGCCACCTACTTCTTTTGCCATCTGTGAAGCTTGCTGGTTTCTTCTGTAAAATATTTCCTTATAATCATCCATCCAGACTTCAGCTAGGCGGACTTGATTGCGCGCAATAACCTGGGTGCCCTTAGGGAACGTATGTGGGCTTTTAGTGCGGAAAACATGACCCACCACAGAGCAAGGGATAATCTCCAACTGCCCACCACACTGCCACACCTGTAATCACAAGCAGATGGTGCTTAATAACCTCTCCAAACACCATCATCATCATTAAATGGCACTGGTCCATTCAGGGTTCAGCAAGTCATTGATTCTATTCGGATCTCTCCAGAAGAGTCTTCTTTTACCATCTTAAAATAAAAAGTTTTTCTACATTTTCAAAACCAGGGATGAAAAATAAGTAATTAAGTTTATTAATAGACATTTCACTAACAATTATTGTTTTAATATGTCCTGTTTATACTAAAGCAAATCAACATAATTTTCCTTTTTTCCCCCCGTGGGATTATGATGTTCTTAAAATACACCAAGACCTGTCATGTTTACAACAAAAATGAAAAGTTAGACAGTACGCCACCCCCTCATAAAACCGCACTTACCCGGAAAGACATTTCAATATTTTCTCCTCCCCATATTTCCATTTCTTCATCATAACTTCCAATATAATAAAAATAGTCCTTTGAGATTGAAAAGAGTCCCCCAGCAAATGTTGGAGTTCTACAGAGCAGAAGAAGGAGATATAACTACATGACTGTCATACAACTCAATTGCAGAAAAAATATATTTAAGTTAGTTTTTTTTCATTGTCTACTATATGATCCATCTTTGAAAAGTTATATTTTCAATACCGATTAGCAAACAAATAATGTATAGAAAGACAAATTGTTACTACTGTATTCTACTGCAACTACACATGGAATATAACAACTGAAACACATCAGAACTTTTAACATGACATGAACGATGTGTAAGTGTAATATAAATTAAATGACATAATGCTTAGAAACTCTTACCTGATCGAGTAGGTTTCATCTTTTCTTCTATGTTTCTCGTGATCAGGAATACTTTCCCATCCGAACGATAAACCCCAGTCAAAGTTGCCTCGGTTGTGATTTTGTCCATAAGGAGAAGGTTTCATGAACTCAAAGGAGTTGAGGTCAATCGTTGTGATGTCCGGACTCACAACCGCTGTATAGTTCTCTGCTATTCTGGCAAGTAAGGGCTCCAGCCAGCCCTGAAAACATTCACCTAAGAAAGAGGTTATTCGCATAATTTTATCCTTCATTATGAAGTCAAACACTTTTAGTTGCAGATAATTGTATAACATTTTGCAAATCAATAATGCTTTCTGTTCTCACAAAGTGTTATGCTAGCAGTGTTTCATGCCACATAACCACAATGTAATTACTGTGACATGGACACACAATTAATGGATTCTGGAGATTTGGTGAAACGTGGAAATAACTGGCATACAGACTAGACATAACAATATAAAGCACAGTTTTTTAGCAATTAGTCATTGATATGTCTTAACAGAAGTATTTTTCCTTTCAAATGACAGATAATTCCCTTACACACCATAATTTTAAAGTGGCTGTAACTGTTACTCAACAGCTAATCTTTAATGCTTTAATACATCAGTAGAAAAAATGAAGGTAGCTAAACAAGCTGCCCCATGTGCAAAACCAGAAAAAAAAAATCATTTTTCATTTTAATACGTTTTTTTTCTTTTAAAACTCGACAGGATTCATTATTTAGTGTTGGAGATTATCCATGATTTACTTACAGTGAGCATCAAGGAAAGTGAGGACGTCTCCTGTCGCTACTGAAGCTCCCAAAAGCCGTGCTGTGATAAGTCCCTTTCTTTCTTTTTGACGCACTACTTTGACTATGTGCAGCTGTTTTAAATAATTATCCAACTGATCCTTCAACACCTCTGTCCATGAAAGAGCAAAGAAGACATCAGTAATGGGCTTTGCAAATAGAAAATGTAACTTACGAGTATAATATATTTTCTGACACATTTATTCGAGAAGAGATCAAGATCAAAAAGCTCATAAATACAAACTAGAAACCACATAGTAGATCACACGGGTAACTACCATCTAAGAGGACTCAAAGGTAGCCAGAACACAAATAAAACCATATTCATTACATGATTAAACATATATATGATATAGCAAACATGCATCTACTGTATGTGTTCTCATTACAAACATGAACAAACTATGATTTCAGTCATATACTGTTAAATTTCCCAGTTATATTTTATTCATAATAGAATGGATCTACAGCAGAATCAGCTGAAAATATAGGTCGTCAAGTCTGCCATCACATCAGCTGGGCTCCTATTTAAGACCCGACACAGTGAGAAAGAGCTACTCCAGCCGTTATCTCTACGCATGGCCTACTGCCAAATCTGCCTGACCAGAGTCCCTTGACTACAGGGAATGGGGGAGCTTTAATATAAAATCATAATGCTCATTGATTCACAATGCATGACAGACTGCAGACTCATTCAGAAGAAAAGGCAGCTTGCCCTGTTCACTTATTGCACCTCAAACTGCCTGAGGCTTGTTTACAAGAGCAAACACTGACTCATGCTTTCTTAATGCTTTACTAACTCCCGATTTTACTCTGCCTTATTAAAGCATTTACTACCAGTATGTTTCTTTCCCCTATGACCCATTCCAAACAAGGCATTTAGAATGTGACTTTCTTGAAATTTAACACAATTAAAATGTCATCACATGTTCAGTACCACATGGAAGTACAAATGGACTGATGTAATCTTGTTTTTCTCTGTTTTACCGTCAACACTTGCGTCATCCACCAGAATGATTTCTTTCAGAAAGATCGCAGGAGAAGTGTGCAGCACACTGTACACAGTTCTCAGCAGTGTGCTCCATGCTTCATTATGGAACACAATGATCACACTTGTAGTCAGAAGAGGTGGGCAGCGCTTGAAGTTTTGTTCAATGCACCTGTAAAACAAATTAAAAAAGGAGAAAGATGAACTCTGACATTTAAAAACACAGCTATAAAGCCCAAACAATAAGAGAGGAGAAGTTAATTAATATAACTCATGCTTCTTTGCTCATCAAGTGCAAAATTACATTGAGAATAAAGGTCTCCAAATATTGTGATTGCATGCTTCAGAAATATTATTACAGCAATGAAAATAGGAGAAGCACTACTTCACTGAAACAGCCATGCCTGCATGTGACACAGAATTCCCATCAAATAATTGTCCAGCACAAGCTTCACATCTACATTTAGTTGAATTGTTCAAAAATAATAAGAGCAAGTGCAGACATACAATTAGCCAAACTAAATTCATAGTTAATTTTGATGGATCACTGTGGTTGGCTAGACATGCAGACATACCAAAAAGAAAAAAAATATGGTCTGTGGTTTACATTAGGTATCCATATGTATAGGTTGGCAAAAAACACAAAAATAATAATAATCTGTGGCCCCTAAATGAGTTCTTCAAATATCTATTTTTCATGTAGTAGAAACATTTAATGTAGGATCGACTGTATATTTTTAATAATAATTTTCATAGATAATTCATATTATTGTATCATTTTTTATGGTACACGAAGAGAAATGTAGTGCAGTGTTTTAATAGACATACTAAATTACAAAGTTACAAAGTCTTTGATAGACTGGCACTGATAGACAAAGTAAGATCTATCATAGCCATTAAGCCCCATATTTGAAAATGTCATACTTCGGGTCTTTTTTTAAAACTGCCTTTTTTTTTTTTTTTTTTTTTTTTTTAAAGAGAGTTAAAACAACTTGTGTTTGTATTAAGTAGATAATCTTTCCTATGAATGTGCAATTAATATTATGGCCACAGGGTGATACTATTTCTTAATGTAAAATCACATACAACTTTAACAAACACATGTAATCCAGTAGGCTTGAATTGTAGGTATCCAACTTCAGTACTCCAGGCTTCTCTGTGAAATGTAGCTATCTACCTCTTTATAAAGCATACGGCACTTAAAGAAAAAGCCTTTAAACTCTTGTCCTAATGGTTTCTAAATTATAAATTATGATAATATCAATTTATAACCATGAAAACGAAAGATGACTGAAAGGGTAACAATTAATTCAATCATTTAAGCAATTGTCTGATCAAAGGGTAGGAAAATAGAAACTTAAAATATGTTCTGACTCTACCCCTAAACTATTCACTATTCATTTTAAAATAAATCTGATATGCTAAGAGAGATTTGGGTTAAATTTAACTTGTATTAATGCCTTTACCAATTACAGCACCTACAGTATCCAGATCTACACTACCCAATACAACCCTATTTGTACCATCATAATTATATATTATATTTAAATTTTATTATACAGTCAAAGTGAAACACTTTTCTATAAAACTTATAAAATATATATATTATATATAGACACACAGACACACACACACAAACAAACAAACAAACATACCTTTGGTTTGCATTAATTCCCCCAAGGCACTATCAATTTGTATATACTATGCAAATCACATCCTCTCCTCCTTTTGGACTTTACCCATGGTCAGGATCTCGCATGCCAAGACTGTTCACAATGGCTGCCACATTCCTCTCAGCTTTATACTCTGATCACTGGTTTGGCTATAGGGATCGTATTCAGAGATTCATTTTATTATATCCAGACAATATTTGTATGGTTGGCTTTTGAAAGGAGATGGCCATCAGGGTGCTACAAGGCCGTAGCAATTAAAGGAGGATTATTGAACAGTGACATTCATACTCACTCGGGTGGTCTTGTGTCTGGTCCAAGGTCTCTGCTCAACGAAATGCGATCACTGGCAAACAGGTTAAAGCAATGCTTCTCTTCTCCTTTCTCCTTCTCCTTCTGTTCTGCCGGGGTTAGTTTATCCATGTGGAAAGGCTTCCCGGAGGCTCCAGGAGCATTGGGGTCCTGAGGCGGTCTTTCCAAGGCTGGTTTCATTTCTGCTGCCGTGTAATATCCTGGCAGACAGGGGTGGCTACCACCACTTCCTGGCTGCCGAACAGGAGCCTTAATTTGCATTTTTGGCATTGCGTCCCTAAAATTATTGACTGCCCCCATCATCATTCCCAGCACAGCATCTCTCTTGTCTACAATGTCCTTCAGCCAGGGTTCCTCTTTTGGACTATGGCTCACAACTTCACGTTGGATGAGAAACAAGAAAGTGATAAAAATTAGGGCAACGAGGACCAGTTTCCAAGGAAACAATCGCCTTCGTAACAAACGTCGTAAGAGAATCATTTTTACTTAAAAAGTCCAGTTTCTGGAAATAAATGTATACTTAAGGCTTGGAGGCAGAGAGTTAGAAAATGCACAAGGTCTGCTGCATCATTGGTAGCCAGTACTGAAACAAAAAAGAGAAAACTTGTCAACACTACTGCATATAATATAATAAATTACTTTACAGTTTTCTTAATACTATATTTTAAAGCTACCAAAACTTTGCTGTTGAGGCATGTGGGATCCATACATTAATTATTTAAAAATTAGTTCCCATAATTGTAAAGTCTGACCACTTTTTGGAACATTTATATTAATAAACACTTCCCCTGTTGGCAAGTGCCTAAAGATAGGAGCATTTTGAGATTCACAACTTATATATTCCAAATCCCACTGAATTACAAACGCAGAGCAATACTGTGTAATATTTCATTTTCCATTTAAACCCAAAAAGACATCCAAGATAAATAATTAATTGTGATACCACTTCAAGGAGCCACCATTACCAGAATTCCTTTGTGAGGGAAAATAAAAGATTTTCAGATGAATGCAAAATATTCAGGAAGCCACAACATTGTTGAAAATGTTTAACTTATTCATGTTTTTGCCTCTAATTGAAGAAAGGATATTTATCTTTCTTTGAATATTATATTTAATAGAAAACAGGTGTCACCTTTGGCTGTACTAACACAGTTTTGGATAACATGACACTAATAGAGCGAGAGGCTTACTTGGTAGGCTATGACACATTGCTATACATTTTAGAACTGGATTGATCTATGTATGGATACCTGTACAGCAATTTAACATTTTCCCTCTGATTTATTTTGTTTTATTTTCTATGATGCCAAACAACAAATAATCAGATTTAAGGGTTGCAGATTGCAGGTTTCTGAATCTCTAGTCCATCAATTAAAATATATTCACATATGATCAATTCCTCAAGTTCATTCTGCTAGGCCTATGTCATTATTCCAGGTTTTGACTGTTTTTAGTTCTATTATTACCACGTTTCTTTTGGGAAAGGGTAGCAATTATACTTCATAACAGTATTTGGCATGAGAAAGCCATTTTCTCAGTCTCTCTTGCCAAAACATGATGTATTGTTAACGTATGGTTTTTAAGGGTGTAATTTAAAAGAATAACAGAGCAAACAGCAGAGGAAAACCAATAATAAATATTACTTAATCGAGTAGTCACTATATTCTGCACTCTTCTCTTTTTATTAAGCAATAATAAACGGCAGATTATAGTGTGACAGCACATTCATTCATCAAGACTCATCACTACTCCATATCATGGTTTTCACGAATTATTTATTCACCGTCTCGTTTTGACCATCAATTAAATGAAAGCAGTCAAACTAAATTAAGCTACTTATGAAGTCAAATATGTCATGTACCATACAATCCAGAGTCCCGAAGCAAACTCTGCCTGTGGGGCACTTTCAGACCACCATCGCCAAAGTACTTGCAACTTCTTACCTGGTTCCTGATATCAGTTTTAATGAGGCGAGGTATTAAAAAGGTGACTGGCGATTCAAGCTCAAACTCATTGGCGTCTTCTCTGAAAAGCAGATTGAATCCGGCAGTGCATGAAAGTGTGAATCCGCACAATCAGATCAGCCTCAATCACGGCGGCGCCACTTCCGCGTCGCTGGACCCAGGTGCGCTGCTCTCAGGTACAGGGAGGAGATCCGCCGCCGCGCATGCGCACACAACTTGTCTTCAAGGCAGATCATCTGGAAAAAGAAAAGAAAAGAGGATTCACTACAGGTATAGGAATGGCATTACACTACCATACGTCATTCATAGCTAGTGACAAAACCGGTAGATTGTGTAGTGACTGAATGTGTAAGCATTACAGCACTTTTAACTAACCTATTAAATGCCACAGGCCAATATGAAATGAATAACTTCATTGTGATTGATATAATGACACATTACAATTTACTCTAAGGTTAAACATTAAAAATACAACTTGAAAAGCTTACAGGCCTTTAATTCCAGACTGAATACTGTGGTTTAAAAACATGCATGTTGTAAGTGGGGTCCAGTAACATATCATGGTTTAGTTAAGGTGAATGGTATTTAAGAGTTGAGTGGATATTGGGGGGAAACACATTGGGCAGCTGCAGGATAATACTGTGTGCATATTACAGAGGATAGTCTGTATTTAAATACTATAGCTTGTAGATATAGAGTATGTTGTCTGGTGTAATGCTACACTTAAATGAATGAAAATACATTTATAAAACTGAAGGAGGGTGCATCATCAGTTAATAAAAAGGGAAAGGGAAGGATGGATGCAAATAGCTTATACTGATGATACATGATTTACAGGCAATACTACTACTACTACTACTACTACTACTACTACTACTACTACTACTACTACTAATACTAATACTACTACTACTAATAATAATAATAATAGAGAGACCTGATGTTTCCTTAAGTACAGTACTGATTTTGACCTTAACTTACCCGAGGTTCACACACAGTTATCAGTTATCACAAATATTCACTTAAAAGTTATATGTAATCAAGAAAATGTATAGTTTTGTCCAGTATGGACCATGAGGCACAGTCAACAAAGCTGATTATTTGTCCTGCCTTTTTATGTCATTTTCCCTGGCGCATGCAAAGTTGCCTATCTAATGAAACACGTTTGTCGCTTGCAATTTTGGGGAAAGGTTGATTTGACCCAACCCCAGCGGGACACTACGACTGATCTATAGTCGTGTCCATTCTTTAAGTAATGGGATTTGCTCAGCCAGCCATGCCATGAAACTGTTGCTGGGAAACAATATGCCATGGCACGTATAAAGCCCTTAGACGCACCATATCCAACTGGGCAACCTTCAGAGAAAAGACCCCCTCAAATGAACACAGGCTACTTTCATAGTGAACACTCTGTTTAAATATATAAAGTTCAAACTGGATAACAAAATGCGATCTGTAAAGTGTGAGATTCTTGTTCAACCTGGCACTTTCTAAATCTTGGCACGTTTATCCATGTGCTAAGCGTAATCGTTTTAGACTGCTTTAATGGGATGTCGGAGGGCGATATTATTAATTCTTCCGTCAAGTTAAGATTAATGTTACTCTGATTCACAGCCGAAGGCAAAACTGCAGGAATAAGACACATCCAAAGATGCAAAGTGTTAGAAAAACGTCCCGGAGCAAAATGCACCGAGTTCTGTTTCCATGGTGAGACGCGAATGCCACTGTGTGCGTAGATTCTGTGGAAACAAACTTTGATCCGCTACATTAATGCTACTTTTGTAAATAAATGTAGAAACTTACCGGCCATCTCTGTCACCGTGGAACACCCATCCCCACATCGTGCACATTGACTAAGTCACTCCTTGCAGATGGTTGTTCATGAAGTGGTAGTGAGCTAGGGGGGCAAAGCAAAGAAGCCGGAGACGGTGGCCATTGGAGTGAGAAATCCTCTGCTAGCTACTACTTTGCTGTCAACACCCATGAAAAGTTAGAGCAACAACTAAAAAGGCTTCTGTGGGATTGCTCACCCCCTTAGGTACCTAAATTATAGCGATGTGCTTAATCACCACACAATTAAAAAAAACCAAATCTGAGATTATTTTGCATGCATAAACTAATGCCCTTGTTTCTCTCCGCTTCCGATTATTATCAATAAGAGATAGTGCAGTCTCCGGAGCCCATGACTGCAAACAATGGATAAATTGTGCTGGATGCCGCTTGAGCAAGGGAGAAAAAAGAACTACAATGTTCAATAGTCTTTAAAGCATCAATACACCCGCTTAATCCGAGGTTGTTAAATACACTGGTTTTATAAGAGTTCGTCAATCCAGATGTGTGCACTGTGATACAAATTCCTGTACACAATAAATAACATGATGTGAGGATAACAACACATTTAAAAACACACACCAACAAACGCCAGACTGTTAAAGCAACATCTAGTTTATTAGTAATGTCTTACAATGTTTTATTAAGTGTGCTGTATTAGAAATAATAGCCAATCAAATGGTTATGTACTGACCTTAACCAATATCAATCACAATTCCAATGTTTTTAATTTTTATGATGTTACTAAATTAATCAGAAGAGTAGGGGTCTTTAGACCTGTGGAAGATACATCTAAAGTATTTAATAACGTAAATGTTCAATTGGTTGAATTATATTAAATATATAGTACAAAACCTTACAAGAAGTCTGTAACCCAAAATAACAGAAAATGACAGAATTCCCTTTTACACAGAGACTATGACAGACAAACCTGAATGTATGTTCTAATTAGGATCAATAGGCTTTGTGGTTAATCATACTTGTAACCCAAAGTTAAGTTTAGATAGGGTGTGTATAAACCTTTGACTGCCACTTCATTGATTTATATAAATAAATATGATACAGTAAGCAGAGATCATAATACAAAAACATTTTATTGACCAATCTGCGCCCATGAGTATTTTCCTCAGTTAAGCATGATTTAACAAGCAAAGTGAACAAAACCACCTTCATGTGAAAAATATATTTTAAATAAACCACAGTTGTAAATCATGAATAGTGAATACTGCAGACAAATGTCCAATTTTATTTCCACATAAGCTCATAACATGTATTTGTTGGACACAAAATGGAAAAGCAAACAAATGGGTTTTATATCACTAATTTCAAATTCACAGTATAGGAGAAAAAACAGGTCACATGGTAGAAGAACCAAGACACAATTATCACAATTTTATTTACATGAAGTTTCGTACAAAAGACTTCTTAGTTAAAAACAAAACAAAAACACTTTCATATAAAAATACACCCTTACACACTCCAAGAAGTAATTTTATTTCCCACATAAAATATAGTGAACAATATCGTAATTACACACTTAAATATCTCATTGTCTACTATAAACAACAAACTATCTACAGCACTTGCGTGATATTATATTGAATGGAAAGTGAATAATCAGAGTTGTGTACCATTGTGTCATACTCAATAATTTGGAGATCCTGAGAAATAAGCAAAATATATATTTATATTTATTGATAGGTTTATATGATCCCTTATTAAAAACACACACACAAAATCACACTAAGATCTTAGGGCTGCTCGGGCTTTGTCCAGAATGTCTTTCCTCATCTTTGGATAATTGGGGTGTGCATCCAAAACCTTGACAAATAAAAAATGAAGTACATTTTAGTAACAACACATGCAAACAAATTGAAACTCGTAACTGAAATTGTTATGCTAAAGAGGAGATAGATCACTTAACAGTTTGAATTACAAATGCATGTGGTCTAAAGCATTATTAAAAAACAAAATAATGAAGAACTGCATGTGGTAAACACAATATAAATTAGTTATATAATACAAATAAATGAACATTGCAAAAACAAGTATGCAGTTTCAGCTAACAGCCAAATCATAAACAGTTCGTTTTTCATCTGGTGTAATTAAAACAAATGTAGGGGTTGCATTTGCTTACCTTATGGCATATATCAATGGCATCAACATATCTTTTTGCTTTCAAGTAATTGAATGCAAGTTTGTACCCTAGGAAATAAAATACACAACAATTAAGAGACTCTAAACACGCAAAGTAGAATTGCCATTACTGGTTTCACTATGCATATATTAGATTATATCTAGAATAATGGTTTGAGGATTAAAGTACACAAAAAATTGTGAGGATACAAAGTAATGATCCCAAAAGTTCAATCAGGACAAACAAATATTATATATATATATATATATATATATATATACACACACACACTCACCTAAAGGATTATTAGGAACACCATACTAATACTGTGTTTGACCCCCTTTCGCCTTCAGAACTGCCTTAATTCTACGTGGCATTGATTCAACAAGGTGCTGAAAGCATTCTTTAGAAATGTTGGCCCATATTGATAGGATAGCATCTTGCAGTTGATGGAGATTTGTGGGATGCACATCCAGGGCACGAAGCTCCCGTTCCACCACATCCCAAAGATGCTCTATTGGGTTGAGATCTGGTGACTGTGGGGGTCAGTTTAGTACAGTGAACTCATTGTCATGTTCAAGAAACCAATTTGAAATGATTCGACCTTTGTGACATGGTGCATTATCCTGCTGGAAGTAGCCATCAGAGGATGGGTACATGGTGGTCATAAAGGGATGGACATGGTCAGAAACAATGCTCAGGTAGGCCGTGGCATTTAAACGATGCCCAATTGGCACTAAGGGGCCTAGTGTGCCAAGAAAACATCCCCCACACCATTACACCACCACCACCAGCCTGCACAGTGGTAACAAGGCATGATGGATCCATGTTCTCATTCTGTTTACGCCAAATTCGGACTCTACCATCTGAATGTCTCAACAGAAATCGAGACTCATCAGACCAGGCAACATTTTTCCAGTCTTCAACTGTCCAATTTTGGTGAGCTTGTGCAAATTGTAGCCTCTTTTTCCTATTTGTAGTGGAGATGAGTGGTACCCGGTGGGGTCTTCTGCTGTTGTAGCCCATCCGCCTCAAGGTTGTACGTGTTGTGGCTTCACAAATGCTTTGCTGCATACCTCGGTTGTAACGAGTGGTTATTTCAGTCAAAGTTGCTCTTCTATCAGCTTGAATCAGTCGGCCCATTCTCCTCTGACCTCTAGCATCAACAAGGCATTTTCGCCCACAGGACTGCCGCATACTGGATGTTTTTCCCTTTTCACACCATTCTTTGTAAACCCTAGAAAAGGTTGTGCGTGAAAATCCTAGTAACTGAACAGATTGTGAAATACTCAGACCGGCCCGTCTGGCACCAACAACCATGCCACGCTCAAAATTGCTTAAATCACCTTTCTTTCCCATTCAGACATTCAGTTTGGAGTTCAGGAGATTGTCTTGACCAGGACCACACCCCTAAATGCATTGAAGCAACTGCCATGTGATTGGTTGGTTAGATAATTGCATTAATGAGAAATTGAACAGGTGTTCCTAATAATCCTTTAGGTGAGTGTATATATATATATTAGTTTTAACATACCAATAGTGGGATTGGTTTGATTTCCATATTTCCAGGCCATTTCATAGTTCAGTGCAGCATCCCTGTATGACTGCTCCTTTTCCATGATGTAGCCCATATATTCATAAGCTTTACAACTAGACTGCACAGAGAAAACAAACATGCTGACCCAAAGCATTCACTCTGTTTATCATTTGTTAAGTTAATATGAACTTTACAATAATTATAATTACTACATTTACAACGTACAGTTTTATCATGTAGCTTTTATAAGTGTTTTTTAAATGTTATAACTGTTTTTTAAATTTTTAATTTGGAAATGTGTTTTCTTATGTAGCCTTCTGATTTCAAATAGCAAATTCTACTTTTTAACACCTTCAATGAAGGTAGCTGATAACATAAAATAAAAAAGTATTGCATAAAATCAGCATATTTTTGAAAGGTATAAATCCATCAATACATATTAAATACATTTGCTTGGGATCCCCCAAAAAATAACTATAGGATTAAATAAGCTTCAGAAAATGTACATTGACAATTGTGACTGATTTATAAATGTAATTGTGCACCTGTCCTGTCAGAGAACTTGCTTTCTGAAGGAACCAAGAGTCATAAAACATGACATTGTGACCTGGAAATTGACATACAGTTATTTGGGGATTGTGACAAGTAAGCAAGGGAATTTAATATAATATACATGGGAAAATGGGGTCATATCCACAAGGCATTTTAACTAATGTATGCCACAGGTTTTGATTTGCAGGTTTGTGCTCTAAGTGTTTAAAAGCATATAGCGGTCTGTATTTTGATGCAGAATCTGTTCTTACCTTATTATGACGAAGACACCTTTTTAATAATTCACCTGCCATGTCATATTTTCCTGACTGAATATAAATATCAGCTAAGAGAAGCCAGCTTTTCTCAAACTCATCGGCATCAATGGCATTCCAGTTCATTTTAGCAATGCGTTTGAGCTGGTTCCGTGCTCTTGGGGTCTGTTTGAGAATCATATAAGCTGTTGCCATACCAAGCAATGCAGGGACATGATCTTTCTAAAATAGGATAAGACATACATGTTACAATATTGATGCCAAGAAATATTGCAATTCTGTGTTTTTGTCCCCTTTATGAAACAAAATCCTTATATTTCAATGCAAATACACATTTACATGTAAATGTATGTAAATGTATACAATACATTAAACAAATGCTGAACAGCCTATTGATTATTAAGGGACTATATGGAATGAAAAACATACATCCTACTAGGAACCATGCTTTTAAATTTGAGGTTTATACAAGGGATTTAATTATAGGGAGGACTATACAAAGAATTAATGTATGCCCTTCTTAAAGTACTTTTTAAAATGATTAAGCTGCCATTTCACTTAAGTTTTATAAGAAGATTAAGTCTGATCCTTACCAGCTAAACTGAACAGTAACAATGGCTATAATAGTCACTCATTTTATAGAGAATAGGGAATGGCAGAGCTCTGTTACAGGATGTTAATAATAATGTTTGCTTTATTCTGAATAGGAAGCAAACATAACTTTAACAATATTATTCAAAAGTAAATACGAACTCTTTGGAATAAGAACAGAAATGCCATGTTACTGTGGTAGTTAAATTTACACTCGGGGTGTGTATGTGTACAAACCTTTCAAAGATTACTCACCTCACTGTTTGCAATCTCAGTAAAAACGTTCAGTGCTTTTTCTACATTTGCTTTTTGCTTGGTTGCCATGAGGCAGTAGTTCTCCATGATTCGTAACTGAACATGCCCATCGGGGGTCTGTGGTTTTAGTTCTTTTAGAAGTTTCTCTGCTGTTCTCACAGCCAGTTGTTCAGATTCCTGTTTTTCTGTAGAGTTGCTGTAAGCAATGCAGATACATAAAGTTCAATTTACCAGTGCTAAACGCCTGACCGCAAACATCCTGGTTAAGGTCCTGCTTTAACTGTTTACATAATGTGCATGTCAGTGTTTCTTTTCTCTCTCTCCATTGTTCACATATTGAGGAGTTGTTTTAATTATTGCCATAAGGCATATGCAAGATTCAATACCTTAATTTCCTCTCCTGCGTTTGTTGTGTACTTGGGACAAGTGTCTGTTGGCTGGAGAAACAATACCTACAGAAACTGTCACCATGAAAGTGACGGGATCTAAATAATTTCTTCAAAACTGTTTCACTGAGCTTTCTACAAGATTCAAAATGTCTTTTTGTGAGACTTGTGTGCTAAAACAGATTCATATTGCACTTCTACTGCTAATGCATTTAAACATTTGTTTGATCTCAAAGTTTCTAACATATTTTGGGGGGTTAGCATTAGGTGCTTTATTGGTCATTTTAATGTTTTCCCCCCCATGTTATTTTTAATTGTGGCAAATGTATCTCCATGGTACATGCCCTTTAATGATATAATGTGATGTATAATTCCTGTTTGTAAATAGTTTTTTTTCCAAGTGCAAAATTGCCATGAAGTGGCACCACAAGAATGAGACGTTGAAAATAAGAACTGAAAAAGGCAGGATAACCATTGAGTATTGCCAACTAGTCAGAGTAGGGATTGGTTCTTACTTCCTTTGAAATGGAAACAATTTTTATAAGTATTCCATCTCGGATCTAAGAAAAACCTCCCTGACAATGGCCTGGTAGCTTTTGAATAAAAGTGTAGTCCTAAAACAACACTTACTTGTAGACCGCCAAGTATAAATAAATTAACAAATAGCCAAAATGTAGACTATTAGTACAGCTGACAAGAATTACAAATAAAATCCGCCAAGAAGCGGACCGTACTATAGAGAATTCAACATAAGCCCTAAAAAAACATATCAGAAGCCATGTAGGTTTTTACCCACCCAATGTCTCCATCTAAGTTTTCAAACACTTCACCCCCCATCGTGTCATTGTCGGGATTCAAGCAAATTTCAATCATGTTGTAAATTGCATTTTGACCCCACTCGTTGTCCTTCCTAGCTTTGTTAAAATGACGTAATCCATCATTTGGTTCCCCTGTGTACCTGGATAAACAGAACAGAAAATAAACATACATGTTTTATATACAAAGAGTAGTTCACACTTGTTCACAATTGTGGTGCCAGAATACTTGTTACCGAAACACTATTTAGAATAATCTGCCAATCTTGAAAAGAAAAAGAAAAGAAAATGGTCATCCCAAAAGCACATACCACTGATAAATTCCTTTGCAGTAGTTAAATCCAGGTTCTAGCTTGGCTCTTGAAGAATGCTTTTCAGCCATCTCTAGAAATCTGGGAACTTCTTCCAACTTTCCTGCTCTCCTTAGCAAGTCAATTAAACGTGACAGTGTGGGGTAGTTGTCTAACAAGAACAAATGTGTAACAGATTATTTCCACTTCTCAATTTCCACAGTCATAAGAACTCTAGGTCACATATTTCAAAGTTATTCTCTTTAAAATCCTAATCCCTTAATTATAGTATTAAACTGCAAAGCAGTTCATGCTTCGTAGACACACAACAAAAATCTTCAGTTAACCTGGTTTTCGCTCTAGAAGTTGTTGGAAGTGGAAAACGGCTTGCTCATAATCTTGCTTCCTAAACATCAGATCTGCCATCATCTGAAAAGATACACAAAATAATTCTAGCATTTTTAAAATCTACTCAGTTTTAAATGTCTTTAAGGTAAATGTAGTTAAAGTAATTAATATAAAACAGAAGGCAAATTGAACATTAGCTGATCAGAAAGAAGAAAATTCAAAAGAACTATTCACCATAGTTGCAGCTTCATTATCTTGGTCAGTTTTAAGGAGAACTGCACACTGATGCTGGCATGCCTCTACATCATCTTGAGAAAGGTATAGCCGTGCAAGCTCCAACATCACCTGTTCAAAAAAATATATATTTTTAAAACGTTGATTAAAATCTAAATAGTTTTTTTAGGTGTAAATATTTATACATATTTTTGTATATATACTCAGCTATGTTTTTGGAATTATCCACATAATTTCATGATGTAAAAATAACATCACTTTACAGGCATCAGGGATCGTAGCGAAAGGCAGCATAAAAAGGTTAATTAGATGCAAACTGCTCCCAAATACAGCTGCACTGCGAAAACAGAGCATTTGATTTAACACAGTATATGAATCAACAGCTGAACCAACCTTGTTATCGCTCTCACAATAAACAAGTGCCTCTTTGTAGAATTTGATGGCTTTCTCATAGTCCCTTTGACAAGTGTAATGCTTGGCAATCTCAGCGCAGATCTCTGCTGCTAGTTGTTTCTGCATGGGAACGGCATCGGGCTGCTCCAGCTGAACTCGCTTCAATACTCGAGCTTGCACATCTCTGGCCTGGACAAATATAGGCTGTGACTATACAGTGAGGGAAAAAAGTATTTGATCCCCTGCTGATTTTGTACGTTTGCCCACTGACAAAGAAATGATCAGTCTATAATTTTAATGGTAGGTGTATTTTAACAGTGAGAGACAGAATAACAACAAAAAAATCCAGAAAAACGCATTTCAAAAAAGTTATACATTGATTTGCATGTTAATGAGGGAAATAAGTATTTGACCCCCTATCAATCAGCAAGATTTCTGGCTCCCAGGTGTCTTTTATACAGGTAACGAGCTGAGATTAGGAGCACTCTCTTAAAGGGAGTGCTCCTAATCTCAGCTCGTTACCTGTATAAAAGACACCTGGGAGCCAGAAGCAATCAATCAATCAGATTCCAAACTCTCCACCATGGCCAAGACCAAAGAGCTGTCCAAGGATGTCAGGGACAAGATTGTAGACCTACACAAGGCTGGAATGGGATACAAGACCATCACCAAGCAGCTTGGTGAGAAGGAGACAACAGTTGGTATGATTATTCGCAAATAGAAGAAACACAGAATAACTGTCAGTCTCCCTCGGTCTGGGGCTCCATGCAAGATCTCACCTCGTGGAGTTTCAATGATCATGAGAATGGTGAGGAATCAGCCCAGAACTACACGGGAGGATCTAGTTAATGATCTCAAGGCAGCTGGGACCATAGTCACCAAGAAAACAACTGGTAACACACTACGCCGTGAAGGACTGAAATCCTGCAGCGCCCGCAAGGTCCCCCTGCTCAAGAAAGCACATGTACAGGCCCGTCTGAAGTTTGCCAAAGAACATCTGAATGATTCAGAGGAGAACTGGGTGAAAGTGTTGTGGTCAGATGAGACCAAAATCGAGCTCTTTGGCATCAACTCAACTCGCCGTGTTTGGAGGAGGAGGAATGACCCCAAGAACACCATCCCCACCGTCAAACATGGAGGTGGAAACATTATGCTTTGGGGGTGTTTTTTGCTAAGGGGACAGGACAACTGCACCGCATCAAAGGGACGATGGACGGAGCCATGTACCGTCAAATCTTGGGTGAGAACCTCCTTCCCTCAGCCAGGGCATTGAAAATGGGTCGTGGATGGGTATTCCAGCATGACAATGACCCAAAACACACAGCCAAGGCAACAAAGGAGTTGCTCAAGAAGAAGCACATTAAGGTCCTGGAGTGGCCTAGCCAGTCTCCAGACCTTAATCCCATAGAAAATCTGTGGAGGGAGCTGAAGGTTCGAGTTGCCAAACGTCAGCCTCGAAACCTTAATTACTTGGAGAGGATCTGCAAAGAGGAGTGGGACAAAATCCCTCCTGAGATGTGTGCAAACCTGGTGGCCAACTACAAGAAACGTCTGACCTCTGTGATTGCCAACAAGGGTTTTGCCACCAAGTACTAAGTCGAAGGGGTCAAATACTTATTTCCCTCATTAACATGCAAATCAATGTATAACTTTTTTGAAATGCATTTTTCAGGATTTTTTTGTTGTTATTCTGTCTCTCACTGTTAAAATACACCTACCATTAAAATTATAGACTGATCATTTCTTTGTCAGTGGGCAAGCATACAAAATCAGCAGGGGATCAAATACTTTTTTCCCCTCACTGTATACATGCATATATACATAGTGCCTCGCAAAAGTATTCAGATCCTTCCTATGGTGTCCCATTTTGTGAAATTACAAAATGATATATACACGTTGTTTTACTTCATATTGTATTCAAAACTTAAATGCTCAAACTGAAGAGTTTAAAGGCTAAGATAAGTTACAGTAAATGTCAGAGAAAACTGAAGAGAACAAATGCTGATGTTGATTCAACACAAAAGATTAGGAAATTATATATAAATTGAGATAATTCCATAATTCCAAAGGCATTCCATTAATACATAAATATATATAGTTTTTTTTTTTTTAAGAAAATGTGAATTATCATCCATACTTACTCTCTGTAAGGATAGTATCACCTGCTCATTGTTTTCCATCCTGTTTTGTATCTTAGCTAAAAGAACTAGATAGCGACCATCTTCACTTAGTGCTGCGAGGTCAGTGACTGAAAAAAGAGGACGAGACGCATTAATACAGAGGACGGGAAACGTTTTAATTCATGAAAAAAGCAGAGCCTACAAAAGATTTAGAATGTAAAAGACCTGAGGGCAACTGCCATCAGTGAAATAAGAACAAACAATGATGGAATGAATTACTTTAAATTCACTCAGTTTAAATATCAAAATATGTTTCTGCAATGCTTTAGATCAATAAAAGAACAGACAATACCAAAACAAAAAAAGTTATTAAAAATGAAGGCCAGGGAACAGGTAACCCTAAACTATTTGTAATATACCTACCAGGCTCATGGTTCAGTGCCTGCTGTAAAACCCTCTCCGATTTCTCATACTGCCTGAGTTTAAGCAAAAGCTCTGCCAAGTCGTAACGAAGGAAATTCTGCTGACCGCTCTTGAGTGCTGCTTCATAATAATTTATTGCCTAAAGAGAATGTAAAATTGTAAACATGAATCATTTTAATGTATTTAAGCAACCCTGTGGTTTAATAAATTTGAAAAAAAATGAAAGTTGTAATATTTACTCAAATGGCACTCTATAGTACTATAAATCAGTTTTATATGCCATGGCAATGATTGTGTTTTAATCATTTAAAATATGTGTACATTCATATAAAAAAATGCCTAAATGTAAATATACTTGTGTATGGGATAAAAGTAAATACAAAATCAAACCGACAACATACCTTAGCATAGTTATGAGTTTTCACAAGGGCTTTACCAATCTTGCTGGCCAGGGCACCATCTTTTGGGTTTTTCATTAATGCTTGTTCATATATTTCAATCGCTTTTTCTGGCTTTGAAAGACAAAAATAACTCTTCCATAAACTTAATTCAACCATACAAATTTGTCAAAATTGACTGCTTGATCAAATACATTTAAATATCATAATATGAAATATTTAATAACAAATCTCTCCAAATTAAACCATAAACAAGCAAACAAAGTGTTTCTATCAGAAGATTTTAGATTTCAGTAAAACATCAGGTTTTGTACATGAATTGTCATCTAGTGCAGGTACAGCTGGGAAGGAGGAACTACAGATTGCTACTATCTAGCCAAGTATTTGCTCCTTGTTCATGTGAGTGTATATAAATAGTTTCAGACCTACCTCCTGGATGTTCATATAGGCATCACCCAACAAGAGATAGGTATGGGAGCTAGGCAGTTTCTCCACCAAGTCTCTAAAAACAAAAACCACACACATACATTTAATATATACATATTTTTGGTATGAAGCATTACACTTAATTTGCCTTGAATCTTTCAGTTAATGTATGCTTTCTTAGCTTTCTTTCCATAAAGCAAGAACCTGTCAACATTAGTATTAGAGATACTAACAAGCATACTGCCTTCACACTGACAACTGTAACACCCCTTCCTCCAGCACCAGAGGCCACTCTCTCTCTCTCTCTCGGTCTCAACCGACCAAGTTTAAACTTCCACTTGACTTTGTTTTAGACTCCTAACCTTTCATGTCATTCAGATTACCGCTAACAACGTGTGACTGCTATAGTTTTGATATCTTCGGTTCTTTCTACCTGTAACAACTGGCATAGAGGCGCTTTTCCTTTCTGTGGTTTAGATAAATGTCAGCCATTTTTTCCTTGGCTTGAATATAGTACGGCTGCTCTGGTGTGATGTTGCGAAGCATGTTAAGGGCCAGTTCTGTGTCCCCTCGGAGAAGAGCCAGGTCTGCGTTTGCAATAGTGACACGCAATTCTTCAGGGGTCCCTGAGAATTCATTGATTGCATCCTGCATCACTTTAGCTGCTTCATGCTGGAATATATAGGAGCAGACATATTTGGTATACATTAAAATCTATCAGTCTTACAATCAAATGTTTATTTCTTTATAATAACATAACTTGAGTGAGCAACTTAACAGGAGTTCATTTACAACAACAATATACACTCACCTAAAGGATTATTAGGAACACCATACTAATACTGTGTTTGACCCCCTTTTGCCTTCAGAACTGCCTTAATTCTACGTGGCATTGATTCAACAAGGTGCTGAAAGCATTCTTTAGAAATGTTGGCCCATATTGATAGGATAGCATCTTGCAGTTGATGGACATTTGTGGGATGCACATCCAGGGCACGAAGCTCCCGTTCCACCACATCCCAAAAATGCTCTATTGGGTTGAGATCTGGTGACTGTGGGGGCCAGTTTAGTACAGTGAACTCATTGTCATGTTCAAGAAACCAATTTGAAATGATTCGACCTTTGTGACATGGTGCATTATCCTGCTGGAAGTAGCCATCAGAGGATGGGTACATGGTGGTCATAAAGGGATGGACATGGTCAGAAACAATGCTCAGGTAGGCCGTGGCATTTAAACGATGCCCAATTGGCACTAAGGGGCCTAAAGTGTGCCAAGAAAACATCCCCCACACCATTACACCACCACCACCAGCCTGCACAGTGGTAACAAGGCATGATGGATCCATGTTCTCATTCTGTTTACGCCAAATTCTGACTCTACCATCTGAATGTCTCAACAGAAATCGAGACTCATCAGACCAGGCAACATTTTTCCAGTCTTCAACTGTCCAATTTTGGTGAGCTTGTGCAAATTGTAGCCTCTTTTTCCTATTTGTAGTGGAGATGAGTGGTACCCGGTGGGGTTTTCTGCTGTTGTAGCCCATCCGCCTCAAGGTTGAATGTGTTGTGGCTTCACAAATGCTTTGCTGCATACCTCGGTTGTAACGAGTGGTTATTTCAGTCAAAGTTGCTCTTCTATCAGCTTGAATCAGTCTGCCCATTCTCCTCTGACCTCTAGCATCAACAAGGCATTTTCGCCCACAGGACTGCCGCATACTGGATGTTTTTCCCTTTTCACACCATTCTTTGTAAACCCTAGAAATGGTTTTGCATGAAAATCCCAGTAACTGAGCAGATTGTGAAATACTCAGACCGGCTCGTCTGGCACCAACAACCATGCCACGCTCAAAATTGCTTAAATCACCTTTCTTTCCCATTCAGACATTCAGTTTGGAGTTCAGGAGATTGTCTTGACCAGGACCACACCCCTAAATGCATTGAAGCAACTGCCATGTGATTGGTTGGTTAGATAATTGCATTAATGAGAAATTGAACATGTGTTCCTAATAATCCTTTAGGTGAGTGTATATTAAATTGTTGGGGTCAGTTGTTCATTTTGTTTGTAGAAATTGTCCCTACCTGCTCTCCATTCATCCAGTGGGCTTCTGCTAACTCCAGGAAGACGGAGACACAGTCAGTAGAGCTGATCTCGATTCTTTTACTTTTGGATTTTGAAGAACTCCCAGTCCTTTTCATTCCTTGTAAACTCATTGCTATCTGCAGGGTGTGAATGGCTTCTTGCAGCTCTCCTGTTTTCTTTTGAGTCTGTGCTTTAATCAAGTGGTATAGAGGATGCTCTCGTATCTTTATGTTGCACAAGGAAGAAACAGACAAATGCAATTATTTTCCCCCCCTAGGTACTTGCATATAGAGCTGAAGTATAGAATGTGTGCGACAAGACATCAGGACACAAAATTCAACCAAACATATCTCCATATATTTACATATCATCTGTTGAAAGCTTAAGTCTTAAAGTAACAAGTATAGAAGACTATGAAGTATTGCAGGAAAATAATCTTTTGCCTCTAAATTAAATTGAAACATTACATTTGATCTGCCTTTCATTCTAGCCCTGGAGAACAGAAGACACACACACTGGCAAGAACAGGTCTGCAATTCAGAGCAAACCAAGCTATTGCAAGATTCCTAAAGTCTAAGGCATAGTGTTTTGGATACACATATATGTTTGTTTGCCTTGACCTTTGAAGTGACACATCGGACTAAGCATTGTTAAAGCCTGCCTTCCTCTTGAATACTGCATGACTCTGTAATTAATCACTAAAATAAAGAACAATATGCCAAATAATATGTCTGTAAATTTTTCAGATTAGACAGCTGCGTTTTCTGATAATATCTTTCCACCGATTTATATTACAAAGGAAATTAGGATACGTTACAGCTAATACCTGACCTAAAGCACAACTCGGAGCATTATGAACGACCAAAGTTCATAACCTGACTGACCTCAAAATTATAGCTTAGGCAGAGCTCCAGAGATTGTGAAGACAGTTTCAAATTTCCTTGTAAAAGATAAATCTGGGCCATTAAGAGATGAGCATCAGCATGGGATGGATTCTGTTCTAAACAGTGTTGCAGGCTGCTCTGAGCCGCTTTGATGTCGCCTGCATGAAACAAACAAATGACACTGTTATAAGTTATATTTCCATTATTCTGAACTATGGTAGATCAGTTTCTGTATTTTTGTTTTTGAATGTTAACTGTTTGTTTAAAAGAAACATTAGCTTTGATTCTTTTATTCTCTTTTAATTCCCTGGTCATGAATTTTAAAAAATATGTTAACATCAATGAAAAGTCAAGTTCCTATAAAAAGTTCATTACATCAAGCACCATATCCCACATGAAACATCAGATACCAACTGCTTTCTAGGTAATGCAGTGAATCTGCTTTGTTTGTTGATTTAAGGATGAGCCAGGATAAAATGAACTACTACATTCGTTCTGGTATGAAGCCTAGCTGTTGCATGTCCTTGCGCTCACCTGCTTGGAATTTTACTTTAGCCATTAAATAAACAGCTTGGATGAGCCCAGGCACAGTCTTGACCACTGTCTCCAGTACTGAGGCGCAGTGCTTCAGCTGGGGAGAGGCAGGCTGGCCTTGAGAAGGTGGCTGAAGAAAGAGAGACTTGTCATGGAAGATCACAGCAAGGAAGATGTGTAGAAATCATCGGAAGTCCACACAGATGTTTAAAACCACAAATAACAAAAGCAAACTTATGCTTTTCCATATGCTTTCTTTACACAAAAGTGATCCTGCTAGAACGACATACTACAGCCCTACGTATAGATAGATTTACTCAGATGTATCAGAAAAAATATTAACATGCAATTTTCCGATGCAGTTTTCTACCCTATTACAGTTCTTACAAACATTATCATTGCTTAATAACTACATATTAAATTCTACCTTCTAACTCCAGTACATCATTCTTACTTTAATTATTTTTAAACTGAATTATTTCCCTTGTCTTCATTACAGAGCTGAAATAACATTAACATATTTCCAATTGACCTGTGTTGGACAGAGAGCAATGTATTCCTTAATGATCTCAAGCAGGAAGTCCGGGTTGAGCTTCTCAAAGTATTCAACCCCAAGTGGCAGTCCTTGCAGAGCAGAGAAATGTGTGTCCATAGCATCATTGAGCAGGTTAATGACCTCCTCCTGTGGCTTGCACTTCTTAATCGCTAAAACTGCTCGCAGGTAAGACAACTCCTGTATAAGAAAAGTGTACCTTTTACAACAGGTTAACTGCTTTGCACATTGCATTCATTGAGCCATTACAATCTAGACTACTATTTAAATGATCAATATCCTGTTATAGTTCTATTCATCGTGGATTTTCATATTTTGTTTGGCTCATGCAAAGAAAATAAAATCCTTTGATGAAATGTAACTGGACTCTACTGTTGTCACTAACTATATCACTGCAATCCTCACTGTGTACATAGGACATGTCAATGTAGGGTGGTACAAGTAGAAGAACAAACAAACAAAATAAAATATCATAGGAAGTGAAAGTCAATCTAGGCTTAAATACACAGATATGTGTATTGTATTTGCTCACTGGGAGAGCACAAACTGTTTAAGGTGGGCCATCAATCAGAAATGAATACAGAGAAGATCCTGCAGATTATTAAAGATCACTGTGCAAATACCATATTGCTGGCGTGTAACCAAAAGACTCAAGTCCATTCAAAAATACTATATCAGTAAGTAATATCAGCATGCATTTGACATGCCAGGAATGCCTCTGATGATCAGCTCTCTATTGCAGAGACAGCGAGAGTCATGTAAGGTTTCTTTTGACTTAATGAGGTCATGTTTTTCTGACGCCTACAGGGGAGGTCTGGAGTCCTAGGACTAATACTGCTGTTGCCCCTTGAAGATTTGTTCTTCATTTATCAACGGGTGATTGTAAGTGACTATCTACAGAACTGATGTAACATCTTAATTCAGATAATTATAGTGTCTACATAATCACAGCATTACTTTTCAATGTGATTTTTCACATTGGCGTACACATGGTACATTAATCACATATTGCACGTTTAGGTGTTCTGCTAGAACACACTTTAAAATAAAATCCTGACACAGAGAATATCTCCGTGTCATGATTTCTCTGCAGATTAACACTAGGGAAACCTATTTTGTCCTGTTGCTGTGCATTTTCTTACCCCAGATTTCCCAATAGTTTGCTGGATTTCAGTAAGAAATTCAAGCTGTTGCTCTGCATCTTCCAGGTGTCCCTCAATAAGCTGGCACCTAATCATTCCTAATATAGAAGAAACAAAATCCAGGTATTTATTAAAGGTTCTAAAAAAATAATCATGATCCTATAATGTTACAGAAATTAGAGAGACACCACCAAATCTGACAAAAAAATACTTTCAGTGCTTTGTTAAATGTGATCATATCTCAATACTGTCTTTAAAATACATAACACCAAAAATGTGATTGAATAACATCCTATTTAAACAAGGATACTCCTACAAATTCTCATTTCTCATGTATGTATTTGTTAAGTTAAATACAGATGCTTAGACAATTGTCTGTTGCCAATTTTACAATCTTGCTAGAAAGACTATTAAACAATTATAACAATAATAATAAAAAACAAAATTGCCAAGTAGATTAATATAAACAATTTAAAGACAATGAAAGAGTACATTACCAGTTAGAGCAGAGATGCTGGTCTCATCCAGTGTCATTGCTGTTCTGTACCACTTCATCGCCTCCTTTATTTTCCCCTGCAGAACGAGCTGATAGCCCAGCTCAGTGGCTCGCTCTGCATCACCTGATGCCATGGAAAATGCTCGCTCCACCAAAGTGTGTGTCTTTTCAAGGATCTTCTCGTTTCTTCCACACTGCAGAAAAATACATTAATACAAAGACATCTGATCAGCAATAATGAATTAAATTGATGTCTGTGCAGGGCCTCCAAAATAAAAATAAAATAAAAATCAAGAACCAGTTAAAGAAGACATTAATTTCAATTACTGGGATATTAAAGGTACATGATGAAATAATAAATACATACATATAAACTATTTTGTGGATTTGAAATTATTTAAATTGAATAAGGCCTGATAGAGGCAGCGTTAGCTTAGTGAACACTCACCACGCGTGTAAAAGCCAATGACATCTGATAGAAAAGATCAGGATTGTGTGGCTCATAACGGTCCAGGGTGGCAAAGAGGTTGGTGAGCTGGTTGAAAGACTGAAAGACAAACAAAAACTAAATTAATCTATGGGATTGCTCTAATTAATCACTCTAATTGATGGGCATACTTATTCCCTATAAATGGCCACATATAGTCAAACAAAAAAACAACTTGTATACTTAATTTGAGTATGAAAGTCTTATTTCACCAATCCTCAACTCAAAAAGCTACCACCTATAAAACACACATACATTTCAGATTTATCTTAACATTTTTAGTGTTTCGCTTTTCCAAAAATGAGAGCTGTTTAAGTGTTGTGAGGCAGTTCTGCCCAGAGTCTGGTATGAAGCTGACCAGATGTGTGGGGTGTGGAGGGTGCCCTTCAGTACTGCACGAAATAGAGAGTGCCAACAGGCTCCAGTGTGTTGCGAGCTATGATCAGAAAATTGACAGACACTTGCTAAGGGAATGCATTTGCTTTCTCTAGCCAGCACTACAACTCCCACAAAGAGCAAATTTATAACTGCATTCTGCAATAGGGACATCCAGCAAACTCAAATGTGGGAGGAAAATCACACGGTACAGACATCCACTTCCAACCACTATTTGAAGTGAAGTATAAAGACAAGGACTATGCTGTACACAGAGACTCTGTTCATTTCCACTCATTTAGTTGGGTCTACATCTGGATGCTATTTTACATACAGTCCTTAGAAAAGTTATACACTTACATGGGAGAAAAACGATTTGAATAAGCATCAACATTATTCCTATGAAAAGACTTACCTCATTCAAATCTCCTTCTCTGCACAATGAATGGAGAGCCAGCATCCGAAGAGCTTCAATGTTAGTTTTGTCCTTTTGTAAAAGCCTGCATCAACACAAGATTTTTGTTCTGAAGATAAATGTCCAAGTCAATTCACATATTGTAACTTATTATATTTCTGATCTCCCTCTAATTTTCTTTTTAACCACGTGATCAATACTCAAGGCTATTGCCCTATAAATTCAAGTGATATAGATCCAAAAGGATTGTAATTAAAATGTACTAAATCATGGAAAGCAAAGTTCTAAGATAAACAATATTCATACAATTTCTCAAGGTCCTCGAGAGGCCGGACCCCCCATGGTTGTCTAATGAAAAGACTCTAGACCATCTTGTATCACTCAAAGCACATGATTACACTACTGTGTAGCTATTTACTTTAAACCATGTGCTTATACATCAAAATACACTACTTGTCAGTGGGTTTGTCGAGTATTCCCCTTGTACTATAACAGTGCTACACAGAGAGTCAAATTATTCGTTTTTCTCCAGATTCCACAACATAAAATGATGCAAGTATACTGTAGTTATGAGAAGCCATATTTCACATTTATTTAAAATGTTCATATCTATTAGAAAAATTCATCATTCAAGGCCAGACTAACAATAGTTAACAGATATCAGAATCTCATTTTGTGATTCTGTCTGACTGCTTTGGTCTGCTGCCTGACTACAGGATTTTCCTGAGGAGAGCCCTGGTTTCCTGTCATCCCATAAATATACAGTGTAACGGGACACTCATACTGAAAATACTGAGACATTCTTAGTCTGTGGTGCACACATAACATCACTGAGGGCAGCCAATAATTACGCCTCTGGGGTGACAGCAAGATGTACACAATATGTCTTAAAGGGTCTGTCTTCTATATAGGAAACTGCCAGATATATACAGTATTTACATTAGATTTCTGAAATATCTTTTATCAGCTGCTGCGTCCCTTCACGTAAATGCCTGGATTTACTTTTGATGTAATGCCTTCCGACACCACATCTCTCCCAACTGGAGGCAGCCTCTCCAAATCGCTTTTTTAAGTTGCCAAAATTATCAGCTGCTTCTGGGGAAATCACGTTTTTGTCATTTTAATTCACAGCTTCTATTAGAATATTTAATAAAACAAATATATACCAGTAGAATAAAATAGTCACATCCATCTTTTTAAATGTTATTTGGTTATTTGATTTGTTTAATAAATATTGTTAATTCAACTATACTTCTTTATAAGTTATATATATTCAGAGGTTTGATGAACACAGGTTCTTTATAGATTCCAGTCCATTCCTCACACCTGGACGTTTGGGAGACCACCGAGCTCAGATTGCCACATGTGCTCCAGATCACAGTAACTTTAAGAGCAGCTGAGAGAAATAATCTTTGTGAATCACATGGCTTCAGTAGATGAATTCAATGCTCTCTAATTTGTAGGACCCTGGCCAGAAGAAAAAGTCCTTGACGATGTGGATTATAGAATGGGATGTGGCATTGCTCTTTATCTTGTTTTGAACTTGAATACAATTACACTGTGTTTAATGCACTCTGTATGACACATTGAAAAAATAACAATCGACCCTTTATTCTGATGAGAGGAATTTTTGAAAAGTGAAAAGCAATAATACAAGGTAATGTTCTGTACCTCTGAGCTGCTTCAACAGTCTGCTCCCAGTCTTGCAAGGTTAGTAGTAGCTTCATTTTCTTTATAAAAGCAGGCAGGAATTCAGGGAAGCTGACAATGATTTGATTGATCGTTTCTAAAGCTCCAGAGTAGTTTTGTCGCAGCTCGAAGTATTGTGCCTGGTGAAGAACACATACCAAATAATGTCAAACACAGCTATTAATAAGAAACTTTTATAAGCAGTCCATGAAACAGAAACAAATTCTGAAGTAATGTATCATATAATGAAAAATAAAACAAAATTCAGCTTAGTTTAGAATTAATAATATTGTCTATATTAAAGCTATATAAGGAATGAAGAGGGATGGTCTCCTAATCAGACTTACCCTCTAACCAGCATCTAACCATGAACTAAGTATGAATGGTCCTTCTCAGAACTTAAATTAAAAAGTCACTTCCATCTACATTTCTATTCAACTTCTATGCAGTAAAATTATATTGTATCTATACACCCTGACCTATACAGAAATACTAGTTCTAGATATTTAATTGTACATATTCAACCTCCCTTTTTTTGTAATTCCAACATGACAGCACCCAAATTCACTACATTTAAGAATTTAAAGAAAAAATCATGTCAAGAAGCCTGCAATACCTCAAGTAGCCACCAGGTGGTAGGGCCTGCAAGTAATTATAGCTTCTGCACCTCCAGGATGTGCAGGTCTGACCACAGAGAAGTCGTGTAACAATCATTGTGTTTACACAGCCACACATATTTCACTAGTATTCAGAATGTTGACTATTACGAATAAACACCGATCAGCCATAACATTATGACCACCTGCCTAATATTGTGTAGGTCCCCCTTTTGCCGCCGAAACAGCCCTGACCCGTCGAGGCTTGGACTCCACTAGTATCTGGCACCAAGACGTTAGCAGCAGATCCTTTAAGTCCTGTAAGTTGCGAGGTGGGGCCTCCATGGATCAGACTTGTTTGGCCAGCACATCCCACAGATGCTTGATTGGATTGAGATCCGGGGAATTTGGAGGCCAAGTCAACACCTTGAACTCGTGATTCATCAGACCAGGCCACCTTCTTCCATTGCTCCGTGGTCCAGTTCTGATGCTCACGTACCCATTGTAGGTGCTTTCGGCAGTGGACAGGGGTCAGCATGGGCACCCTGACTGGTCTGTGGCTACGCAGCCCCATATACAACAAACTGCGATGCACTGTGTGTTCTGACACCTTTCTATCAGAACCAGCATTAACTTTTTCAGCAATTTGAGCTACAGTAGCTCGTCTGTTGGATCGGACCACACGGGCCAACCTTCGCTCCCCATGTGCATCAATGAACCTTGGCCGCCCATGACCCTGTTGCCAGTTCACTGCTTTTCCTTCCATGGACCACTTTTGATAGGTACTGACCACTGCAGACCGGGAACACCCTACAAGAGCTGCAGTTTTGCAGATGCTCTGACCCAGTCGTCTAGCCATCACAATTTGACCCTTGTCAAAGTCGCTCAGATCCTTACGCTTGCCCATTTTCACTGCTTCTAACACATCAACTTTGAGGACAAAATGTTAATTTGCTGCCTAATATATCCCACCCGCTGACAGGTGCCATGATAATGAGATTATCAGTGTTATTCACTTCACCTGTCAGTGGTCATAATGTTATTGCTGATCAGTGTATATTCCGGCATGTAAACACCATATTAAAAATATTGAATGGATTGTTTGAGCCCTTAATGTTCTGAATATTGATGGCGTAATAGTCCTCTATTATTGGTAATACTAAAGGCATTATGAGTCATGTAGATGGCATATTCCAAATGTGAGGCTGAACACACAAAAGTACATGCACTGAAAGATTCGGCGTGATGTAACACATGAGGACAGGGTCAAAGAAGAACAGCTACTTTTTTGGTCAGATGATGAAGCTTGGGTTTTGTTCAGGATTTGAAAAGCTTGAAAAATTACAAAGCAGCTTGATGGAAAAGAAGGCGAACTGAACTTTTTAAAAGAGTGACGAAAACAAATCCGATTTAAGACCCACACATAGCATAAACAGATTATTCCTCTTGCCATGTATGCACGGAATATCAAGAATTCTGATGCATGTACACAGAATATATACATTCTGAATATACATTCTAACTTCTTATATTCTGAATACTTAAAAGTCTTGTGCCATGCAAATGTACTGAATAATTATGATGTAGATATACATTTGGGGGGTTTAAAGTTGTATTAGAAATAAAACAACCAGAGTACACATTGAAATAGAATTCTTAAGACATATTAGAAGTGAAACAAGATGAATTTATCTCTACTGATAGACTGTCACAAATGTTAAGGGGCAGTCTAATGTAAATTGTACAGGCAGTTACTTCTATTGGTCATGTTACTACCCTGCAAATGCACACTCAGAGCTCTCTCTAGCCACTATAGGTTGCATTATAAAGCTATCAATATATGTCAAGCAATCACAACAGGCAGTAAATCACAATAATAAAAGACAATATGGCAGTCTTTACAGTATAGCTCTGGAAATAATTAAAAGACCACTGCAGATGTTTCTTAAATCAGCATCTCTACATGTATGGCAGCCATTCCATTCCACTCATAATTTTATTTGGAATTTGGGAGAAATGTTGTCAGTAGTTTATAGAATAAAACAAAAATGTTAATTTTATAAGAAACACATATCTATAAATAGTAAAACCAGAGAAACTGATAATTTGTTAGCTGTATATTGGCATGTGAAGACTTACTATACAGTGATACTAATATATGTAATATTTCAATTACAGAATTAACTAAATACTCTAGAAATATAGGCCTATGCTTACCTTCCCCATCAAAGCAAAAACATCTGCTCCTTCCTTTAAAGCTTCATCAAAATATTTCCCCGCCTTTTTAACACTGGCATCTTTATTAGATGTAACGTCTATCCATCCCTTCAAGATCAGCCCCTAGAAGAAAAAAAAAAGTGTTGCAGATAAAGTTATAACAGAAGAGGGAACTAACTTGTTAAAGTGCTGGCTGTGCTCTGATCCATTAATACTTTACCTACATTCTTACATAATAACAATGATGTTCATTCCTTATCCAGCAGAGCTGCAGGGTCTGTTGGTTTTCAGTCCACCGGAGCTCTTAATGACCTAAGTGAACTAATTAGGCAAATAATGGGTCTAACTTACCACTAGTTTAGAGGGGAAGATTCAATGCAACCTGCAGGGCTATGTCTCTCTATGAACATAAGCGTGTACTGCTGCTTACAAGTATACATAGGATTATTGGGTACGAACTAATGATAGCAATCAGTTGTACACATATAATTAGCAAAGAACTCCCCATCTGTCTTCTTTCCCTGTGTCTGCTTTAAAACCTCCTGTACTGCACATCTCTGCCCAAGATGCAAGTCACCTTCCTGCAGCAAAGCATATACCCCAAAACAAAGGTGTAACTGGGTGGCTTATGGGTACATCTGGAGTAATACATTCATATACTGTATAGCCCAATATTATATATAAAAATATAGTCTTACTTCTTTTGCACCATTAGAGATCTTTATCATCCTGTCAGTGTATTCTCTGGCTTTTTCATTGCGCCCCAGATGCCAGAGGAACAGTCCTGCAAAATACAGCCCTTTCTGAGTGGCACTCTTGCGATGCTCCTTCAGCTTGGCATCCAGCTCCTGAATGGCATCTCGATCTGCAGGTGGAGTTATAAAAATAAACAGATGAACACAACTGAGCTACACACTTTCACCTAGTAATATTGCATTGTTAAAAAAATATGTATTGCTCATTATACTTGCCCTGAATTTGTACTTTGACAAAGAAGCTGAGTGACCTGGCGTCAATGTTAAAAGCAGGCTTATTTTTGTCATTTAACATTGCCACCGTGTTGACTATAGATATATCTCCCATGTGTCCTTTTTCATGGGAAAGGGAATACAACAGAAAGAGCTACCAGTCTTTAGCTGCAGTCAACAAGAAGCCCAGGAGGGGAGAATAGTCCAAGACCATCTACGATGCATTTAATTAAATTTACTTAATGCATCATGAAAGACTTTTGAAAGTTTTAAGGTTTATATCCTCTCAATACTTTATAAATATTTAGTATTGTGACCAATCTCTACCCATTCATTTGAAACATTAAGTGTAAACAGACAGTTAGAATACAGATTCCCCGAATGCAACACTTACCTGGATTTTGACTCTTCTTATGGGCATAAATAAGAGCCATCAACGTGCACAGAGACACCTCGCGTCTTTCTTTAATAGCTTCGAACTCTCGAATGGCTTCCTGGATTCTGTCTAGATTGAAAAGAATAATACAGATTAAAACCTCAGCCAAATACATTTCTCTCAATATTAAGTGATTTGACCTATTCTACCTATGCTTTTACCTTCCATTAATACTCCATAGGCATGAAAAAACATGAAGATGGGATCGCTGCTGTTCTTTTTCAGAGCCTCGTTTGCAGCATTCTGCACATGATTGAAATACTTTTCCTGGCAGTAATAGTTGATTAAAGCCTAAAAAACAAAATAAATACATTTCACATCTCAGTAGTGACTTTATGACAGACTTAATTGATCTCTTAAGATTCCACCCATAATAAAACAATCCCACCAACAGAAACATACATCCAATGCACTAGTATCCATACGCACTTATATACTTATACACCTGCAACCTGCTATTCCCAAGGCATTCTCTATAGTGCAGCACAGAGAGAAATATAAAGACAGCTAATAAATATGACCCTTAACAATCAGGAAATCAATACTGTATTTAAAGCTATTTATAGCATCCTACTACCAGAAAAGGTATTCTGAATAAGTCGATTTTCAGAAGTTGGGAGATGAAAGAAACCAGGTCTGTGTATCTGCTTTCATCAAGCTCATTGCAGGCCTTAGGGGTATGGCAACATAAGGCTTTAAAAACAAATGTTTACAGGTTTGTGAATCTAATAATCCCAGTCGCACAGGAGACCTGGGTAAGCAATGACACAGAAAATAGTTAGGTTCAGTCTCATCATCACAATTGTTCTCGGACATGATAGCTATTACCCATTAAAATAATTGGTTTCATCTCATTAAATGACATATACGTTTAATTCAAGGAAAATGTAATACTTCACAGTACACATGGCAACTGATGCAAATCTTTCCAAAAAGGTTTACTTTGTAAACTCCCCACTTCACTAAAAATATTTTGGTGTGAAGAAAGTATTAATTCAACGTTTTAATAGTCAGCATTTAACCTTCATGAATAAAGGGTAGTTTTAAAAAACAGAACTTATCTACAGTTGGGAAAAGCCCTTTTTGCAAAAGTAGGGCTACAAATATACTTTGTTCTCCCACTGTGTTACAGCCATTTCATTTCAGCATCCCAATTATTGAGTTTCAACAAAAATGAAAACATTACAGATGCTTGTGTTTTTTTCTTGTTTCTTTAAAAGGCTTTGGACACAGGCGTTTGGATAGCAATACTATCATAATGTTACTGTATCAAACTTTCTGTTTTGTGATCTAGATCTGATATAGGCAAATGTGTGTGTATATCTTACAATACTGCTATCAATAAAGTAATGAATAACAGATTATTATGAAGTCAGTAAATTGTAACTAATACGTATTAGGCATGTACAGATAATAGTCTGAATGCCGTTTCTCTCACATGCTTTATATAATAAGTTTTATTTTGGCCGTGTATCGAAATGTACATAGTGCTGCACTGTTCCTATGTACAATACAGTAGCATCATCACATTGTCCAGGTTAATTAAGTTATATAAATACATCTCTACATATACAAATACATAAAAAGATACATTACCCTCTCGCTCTCTCTAGATATATACACATTTGAAAATGCACATCTTCTCAGATCATATAACAGCCTATCCTGTACTTCGAGTAAGAAAAGTGTATTAATAACTTTTAGTCACGAATCAACAGTTTTTTTTTTTATAACCGGTGCTATTTCTTTACTTACTGATTATGACCATTCAAACTTGAAACTGTATGTTATCCTGTATCATGCCTTCTGACTGCCACTGTACTTTCTACGGTTTCTGCAACTAAAAGATGCTGCTGCAACAGAAATAAAGATATATTACAAATAACCCACCAGCATTAACTCGTCGTCTGCTGTCCCTGCCATTGCAGCGGCTCGGCTGACACTAAATGACCTGCACACGGTTCACAATTCGTTACGTTGTGTTTCGAGGCTGAATTCGCTACATTTTACTTGATTTTCGCCATCTTGATACTGGGTCCACAGCGTCTGGGTTACTTAACAACGGGCCGCCATTTCCGTGAGGTGTCCAGGAAGAAGTAATGGATCTGATGCAGGAATGGAGTTGGGAGCGACAGGCCTCCAGCACAAGGTGGCGCACAAGTCATGGCCCTTCAAATCACACGAGTCTAATCACAGACTTCACTGCTGTCTTTTCAAATCAAGAAAATATTGTACAACTTAAAAAGCAGGCATGGCATTAAAATATATATTAATAATAATAATAATACAAAAAACCAAATTGATGCAGATACCTTTGTTTACTTTCACACAAATACACTCCCAGAATTGCTTTCTGTTGAATCAGTTATGTAGCAACTGTAGTTTTGTAACAGAGTACTAGGCTACATTGATGGAATGAAATGACATTTGATATCTAAAATGTGAAAAGAAATATGTCAGACTAATCTGGCCATTGAAGGGTTAAAACCTCAGTGAATATGCTTCTCAGCAGACCCCGAAAACTGTTTTTCAGACACTTGAAATGTCTGGTCTGGTGACGCTGCAGACAGAAGGAAGCAGAGGCGAGAATGTGACACGCAAGATGATGCTCACTGGGAGACAATGACATCACCTAGTCGACTCAGACAAGGATTCCCGATTTAGGATACTAAAATTAAAGCAAATCTCCAAAGTGAAATCTGTCCAGAGGGGAAAGGATAAATCACTGGACAGAGCTGCTGTGAATAGATATTCATAGTATCCCCTCCTAAGGTTTCACACTTCTGAAACCGAATCATCACACTAGCTTAGCATTTGCTTCAAGTTCTTATAAAATGATATTCAAGGTTATAGAGCATTTGATTGAATTGCATGTAACACCCCAGTGATTAAACAATTTGGCCTTGATAGCAGACACACTGTGAAATGATGCCATGTCTGCATTTATTATGAGTAATATCCGATGCTGAGGTATTGGTTTCCAGGCATGTCTTGGGACATGTTGATAAATGATGTGACATGCAAATCATACAACTGTGTGATAGGGCATCATGCGGCATACAGCACTCACCCTATGTTATCACCGTTACATAGCCTGAAAGAAATCGTCCTGTGTAGTGGAACAACTTTTCTGTTTGTGTGTTTGTTGGTTTGTTTCAAAGCCAATGGGTGTAGTCCTGCTTGTGTGGCATGTCACTTTTAATTTGATTGGGTCCAGTGTCTTATAAAACATTAATTTGACTAGAACAAACATATATATATATATATACACTCACGTAAAGGATTATTAGGAACACCATACTAATACTGTGTTTGACCCCCTTTCACCTTCAGAACTGCCTTAATTCTGCGTGGCATTGATTCAACAAGGTGCTGAAAGCATTCTTTAGAAATGTTGGTCCATATTGATAGGATAGCATCTTGCAGTTGATGGAGATTTGTGGGATGCACATCCAGGGCACGAAGCTCCCGTTCCACCACATCCCAAAGATGCTCTATTGGGTTGAGATCTGGTGACTGTGGGGGCCAGTTTAGTACAGTGAACTCATTGTCATGTTCAAGAAACCAATTTGAAATGATTCGACCTTTGTGACATGGTGCATTATCCTGCTGGAAATAGCCATCAGAGGATGGGTACATGGTGGTCGTAAAGGGATGGACATGGTCAGAAACAATGCTCAGGTAGGCCGTGGCATTTAAACGATGCCCAATTGGCACTAAGGGGCCTAAAGTGTGCCAAGAAAACATCCCCCACACCATTATACCACCACCACCACCAGCCTGCACAGTGGTAACAAGGCATGATGGATCCATGTTCTCATTCTGTTTACGCCAAATTCTGACTCTACCATCTGAATGTCTCAACAGAAATCGAGACTCATCAGACCAGGCAACATTTTTCCAGTCTTCAACTGTCCAATTTTGGTGAGCTTGTGCAAATTGTAGCCTCTTTTTCCTATTTGTAGTGGAGATGAGTGGTACCCGGTGGGGTCTTCTGCTGTTGTAGCCCATCCGCCTCAAGGTTGTACGTGTTAGGCTTCACAAATGCTTTGCTGCATACCTCGGTTGTAACGAGTGGTTATTTCAGTCAAAGTTGCTCTTCTATCAGCTTGAATCAGTCGGCCCATTCTCCTCTGACCTCTAGCATCAACAAGGCATTTTCGCCCACAGGACTGCCGCATACTGGATGTTTTTCCCTTTTCACACCATTCTTTGTAAACCCTAGAAATGGTTGTGCGTGAAAATCCCAGTAACTGAGCAGATTGTGAAATACTCAGACCGGCTCGTCTGGCACCAACAACCATGCCACGCTCAAAATTGCTTAAATCACCTTTCTTTCCCATTCAGACACTCAGTTTGGAGTTCAGGACATTGTCTTGACCAGGACCACACCCCTAAATGCATTGAAGCAACTGCCATGTGATTGGTTGGTTAGATAATTGCATTAATGAGAAATTGAACAGGTGTTCCTAATAATCCTTTAGGTGAGTGTATATGTATTAAAGGACTATCACCATATTATTTACATGAACCTTATATCTTCTGCAGGTGTATAACATCTTTTTCTGAATAAGTGAAAATAATAAGCAATATAATTTTCCTGACACAACCTGTTAAATGACCTGTATATGATAATGCATAATAGAGAATATACATCTCTCCTACTGTATGCCTTTGTTTGCCTGGACTATATCTTTCTTTTCATTTTAGAATACCATGTGTTATATTTATATGAATTTGTTTAAACAATTATATGACTCAGATGTTTTTAATGGGTCATTTGGTCCATGCCACTAGTCATGAATCAATTAGGATCTGATTGTTATCTAGCAAATGGTGAAATTAGCATAACATGTTCCTTGCGAGCAATGTCCTGTACTTGTACTTCCTGCTCTAGGCCTATTTACTATGCAGTTATGCTTCACCTCCTCTATGCCTTCATGGACAATATGGTTAAGCTACACAGAATTGAAGACTGTTTAGTGCAGAATACCCTGTGGGTGTATGTCACATGTTACATTTTTCCATATTGTATTACTTGTACTGCAATTTGAGTGAGCATTTAGTAATGGAAGCAGTGAAGACTGAACTGCGGTAATATTACAATAACATCTAGAAGAGCCTGGCTAGCTGGCAGCACCGGCTCCAGCTTTTCATAACAGGGGTGCCAAGAGACTCATAGACAACTGTAAATCAGAGGCACAGCTGTGAAGAGGTTACTCTCAGTCACCCCTCTGGCAAGTTATCGAGGGGATGCAGTTTTCTTTTTTGAACCTACCCTGCTGTAGTTCTTTAAATGTAGCTATATCCATATAAAATGTAATATGATAGTTTCCTGCATTGTACTGTTATGCCCAACCTTTCTTAGGAAGTAACATTTCAAAGTAGTGATATCATATGTCCAAAACTCCTACAATATATGCATATTTTCCCATTATAAAAAAGGCCAAGAGGCTGCCCACTCTCAAACCAATTCTTGACCCCAACATGACAAAACTATTCAGTGCTAATTCATTTACAGTATAATATTTCAAATAACTGACTATAAAACATTGTAATAGCTTGTAAATCACATTAGAAGTGCATTTCACATGCAGTTGACCAATTCTCCCCTGGGGGGTCAGTTGCAGCCCTGTGTACATTGTAGTCTCTTTCCGGTGGTGTATAAAGTATTACATTTGGAATTCAAATAAATGTAATTATCAGTTTATATAAATACCTTGAATATATGATTAATGCTACTGTAATTCAGATCATTCAAAATAAGGTATTTATTTTTTATGTAATGTTTTATTCATCCTTACAAGCCTGTATTTATTTTCTCCATTCAGGTGGGTTTGCACTTGGACTACTTTATTTAAATGGCTAGTTTAATTCATTACCTCATTGACAGCATCTGTACGTTTATAACCCACAGCTATCAGCAATTAATTTCCATGACCTTTACCCTTGAGGCAACTGAGACATTGATTTGCCATACACAATCTGTGACTTAAGCATGGATTGGCATGTATTACTGTACTGTTTCCAGCCTGGTTTCTAGCAAATAATTCCACTGTCTCTGTATCAGCAATAGAGGTCACACATCATAAATGGTCTTTGCCCTATAGCAGGATATGTGACTTCTCAATTATGTCTTTAATGAGTAAATAATTCAGCACTCTGATGGCTTAAATTCATATGCATTAGTTACAACTACATTTCTTCCCCCTGATTACTTTGAGTTTTTGTGGCAAATGTTTTATTTATTATTAAGCATGCCAGTAAAGGGGGCTTCTTCTGAATTGTGGGTTAAATGGAAAACACTATGAAATTGTTCTATACACATTACCAGAGTGGTACTTTGTACACTCTTCAAAATATACATTTCACTGCCAGGAAAGCTCTCCCTGCTGAATGATTGGATAGTCAACCTTAATGTTATTTTAATTGTATAATATTTTAAATATGCATGTTGTTTTTCTGGCATTACTCAATTCTAACAGGAATCCCTACGGCTGTTTTATTTTGTGATGAACTAGAACTAGTTCTCTACCCATTCTTCTCAAATGTTACTGATGGCTGTACATTGATTAAGACCAACAAACATCACTGCAAAAATATTGCTTTAGTAGTTCTTGCTTGTTTGTTTACCTTGCTGTAATATATATATATATATATATATATATATATATGTTACATTTTAACATATAAAACATATTTTATAATTGTTCTAGCTTACAAAAACTGCAATAAACCAGAACAGAGGTGCTATAATGTTAGTATTAAACAATAATTATGAAGCTTCCCACCTCTGTTTCTTAGTAATAATATTTATTTGCACACCATTTGAAGCAGTAGAATTCTGTCTACCACTCTATCTCTCAAAACACAACAATCATACAATCATGTATCTAAAACACAAATGAAAAGAGCCTGCTATTAATTCTTTCTCAAAGCCCATGGGGCGCCATTAAATGGTACTCTATGGTGAATATCCTTTTACTGCTTGTGTAACATGGAGACAAGCTTGCCAGCCCAGACACTGGGGCTTGCTGCTGTGCGGTTCTCCTATTCCCTTATCTCCTAGAAAGGGCGTGGCAGCCTTACTTCATAGCTTTAATTACTGGATATCACTTTGATTGTTAGCTCTATCAAAAATATCTAAAGGGATGTTCCTGATGTTTTCTTTTCAATTGTTGCCCTATTGCACAATGTCTTAAAAACTCCAAACACAATCATAAAATTGCACACATTTGTGCGACTGACTGAACATTAGGGATGTATGCAGCTGTATTGATTTCACAAACCATCATGAACACGTGCCAGTGTTTGCATTTTAGTAGATATGGGAAAACAAGGGAACCTTTTTTAAAAAAATATATATATCTTCACCTGCAGTTGCTAGGGAAAAAATAAACAAAACGTTTAAAATGTGAATTGTGCATCTCAAACAAAAATAAATGATACTCCTTTGACAATCTTAGTAAACGACAGTTTAAATATGTCAAATTGTATTTTAAAATGTGGTACGTCATTCTTTATTTTTAGATTATGCATATTAAATGTAAAGATGTGTAAATGGTGTGAATGCAGAAAAGAGATTGCGGATTTTGCTTCCTCTATGGGAAGCCGTGAAGTTCGGAGCAGTGAGGTAACAGCTGATCAGTGACTGAGGAGAATTCTATGATGTCAGGTTGCTAAGCAACAAGACAGGAGAATCAGCAGCATCACCTTTAAAAGACACACATTTACAGCAAATCTCAACACACACACACTGCAGTCTTTGTTGTTTTCTAACATTTTAATCAATAATGCTAGAGGACTGGTTTCAGTTACAGTTTATTATTTATCATCTTAATATTAATATTATTAAAAAATAATCATTAGAAATTACCCAGAAAACATTTTTTTACAATTTCAACATATTTCAAAATATTGTTTACGTAGCTTTTGGTTGAGACAATTAGCATGTGTGGTTATTTTCAAATGCTGCTTTTGGCCACAATATATGGCCACAGGGAAGGATTGGGCAAAGGCTTTCCTTCACTGTTCCCAGTCCAGACAATATATTGTGTGAATGGAAATCATAGTTCAGTTCTCTATGAAAACAACATGAGAATATGCATTATGCCCTGTGCATGGCTAATTTAAATATCTGCTCATGCCTTTCCCTCCATCTGCTTGAAGTCATGAGAAAAGTGGGTGTTCCCGTGAAAAGAACAAAAAAAAAAAACCTCTCCCCATGGAAACATAAGGACCACTTGAAAGATTCCTTATTCTTAGTGAAGTGTCTCAAGTAAAAAATAGAACACACAGAATGTAACCCATTGCTAACTGGTAACACTTTCTTCATATCTGAAATTAGAGAAACAATTATGAGGCACCTTTATACATTTTATGTATTGTTTGTTTGTTTGTTTCTGCAAATTCTGAGGATTTAAAATTGAACATCTCAGTTAAATCTCCTAAATTGAATTACTCCTGATTTTCCTTCTTGTTGAAGTATGTTTGATCAGATTTTAAATCACCATCTCTGTAGGATGCAATCCTGAGAAATAAAAGAAAGGCGTTACCTGAGGATAAATTGGGTGCTTCTGTGAGACTGTTCTGTTCTGTTTGGGTCTTCTTGAACTTACATTTAAAACTCTTTATCAAGAAATAAAGATAGATAAAAGGGCAAAGCAATTAAAACTTGAGCTCTGCAAATGTTGAATGTACTGGAAGTCAACAGGCAAAATTGAATTCTGGTATTCTAGGAAGGGTGTCTATGTCTGATAGAGTAAATTGCTAATGAGTGTCAATTTCCAAAAGAGAGAAGATTGAATATATATATATATATATATATATATATATATATATATATATATATATATTGTTATATATTGTTATATATTGTTATATATAATTGTTATCGATATAATGCTAATGAGATTCACTAGGAACTTCTCTATCAGAAGTTTAACACAATAATGCCCATATAACCCTGAGGTTCCCATGGGTAGTAAGAAGTGTGCCGATCTGTGTTACATTTTGAAGTGGTATTGTGATGTAATTTCAATTTCAAGGGGGACTGCAATGAGTCTAACAAATTTTATTCATGCTCATGCTATTGGAATCTACATTGTGTTATTTATGTATACTTTTGGGTATTATCTCCATATATACTGTTAACTGATGTATTGGAATAAATAGTTAATCACATTTTCTGCCCACACAGGATTTTTGGTAGCTTTTATCACCCAGGGTCGGAACATTTAAAGACCTTTTTAAAAATTTAAAGATCTTTTTGAATGGTAATGTGTTTAACATTTACCTCCAACTCAAAAGGCACAAGTAAGAATTATTATTATTAGTAATAATATAGTATTATGCCTAGATACATAAACAAATTATTATAAACATGATTATCCTCATAATTAGATCATTTGCATTTTCAAATAATGGGTACATGTGTAATCACTATCACGAATCACCTATTAAACAATACATTCTGAAAAGCTCTATGCATTAGTTTAGTTTATTTTCAAGTTAATTAGACTCTGAACAACAACCCAATCTTAATCAATCAATCTATCTATCCATCTTTCTATCTATCTGTATGTCTGTCTGTCTATCGATATGCAAATTCAGGGATTTTAATGAACAACAATTAAAGGAGAATAAGGACATAGGGAGACAAGGAGATTGCATCTTAAAATCCCATTTCGAAGTAGACAGACAAAATTTGAGTGAGTCAGAATTGTATGCTTATGTGGATTTTGTATTCATAGTTTATGATTCATATTCTGTTCTTAGATGGAATCGTGATTCAAATTATAATAGTCTTTTATGCTGTAATCATTTTTCACTATTAACAATTAAATGCTAAAAAAGGCCCTTGTTGCTTTAAAAAAAAATAACAAGTTGAAATTAGATTTGTATTTTCACAAGGTAATCCTCCTACACTTCTGTGCATGCCTTTTTTCTGGTATAATATTATTGCTTTGTATACTGTAAATGTGAGCATATGCCTATTGTCAAATATATTTTCAAATCTCAGAAGATCCATATAGTCTGTTCATTTTTATTCTTCATTTTTTTAATCAGCATTTCTATCGTCACCATTGTATAATGTGTTTACTTTGAAATCCTTTTTTAACCTTGGTTAAATCCATTTACTACTAGACTGTTACATTCTAATCATAATCACCATAGGTTTGCTGTTTTAAAATGTAAGGCACTGCCAAACCTAAGTTACACGAAGCTTGGTATGCTATTGGCTGTGATGCCTGCAAATCAGAACTTTGTCGTTATGTAAGTCACATGTATACTTTCTACAGGCTCAAAGAGTAAAAGATAAAAGCCTAGTTTTTAAAACTTTCCTTCTGATGCATTTAATAGTTTTTTGTGTTTTTTTCAGTCTCTCACATTTCTCAGATGATATTTTCCTAGATGCACACACATGCTTGGATACACATTGGATGGTTGGTATTCTCCTTGGTGTGGTATGCGATTTTGGCCACCAATCAAAGCTGGCCTTCTGCAAAGGTGTTGTAACTGTAACATTTATGTATGTTTTCTTGTTGGAACATGGTCCCAATGTTACACAATGTACTGATGAAGGGTTGGGCCACAGCAGCCGTGCCATGGCCAAATGAGTCACTTGAACCTCATTGAGTATGTTTACAATTTTCTCATTTAATCCATTTGAAAGCATCCTAGTGAATCTATTTCCTACGACTCTTTCTAACAGATTCTTTGCCAGAAATGTGGTACAATTCCACAATATTTCCAATCCCATACGCACCATATTTTAACTGCCTCCCACAAGCCAAAAGGAGTCACTGAGTGTTAACTGCAATTTACTGGTGCATTGCAGTGTTTTTAAAAAGTACCACTTTCCAAACCTGGCAATCCACTGCACATTTTCACATATATATTTATATATTTTCACACACACACACACACACACACCGTGCAGTGCAGTCTGTCAGGGGCAGTATGTGCCGGTGAAATGCCTTTCCCGGGCTAGGTGTTTCTTTTTCTTTCACAGCCTTTCACAGCCTTTTTTAAAGACCTAACTGGTTCATCGAACCCCGATTTCCCGCGAACTGACACCTCGATCCCAGATAGACACATCCCACACCCACTGTGTCACACTATTTATATATACATAAAGGCATTTTTATTCAATTTCATCCTCAGTCTCATTCTTAGAAGTGTCAAACTGCTGAATCATTCTGCCTGTGTTGTTTATACCACGTGTTTATGTTGCATCTGGTGACATAAGGCTTTCTGTACTCTATGGCTTGGACAGTTTCAGTAATATCCAACAATAAAATGCAAAAATAAACCTTACATGAACTATATTATCTTTTTCCAGAAAATGGCATGGTTGTTTTCTTGTTGTATTTTCTTACGTGGCATAGAAGTGACAACCTTTTAGCGATATAAGGTTTATACTCTTCAACAGATAATCTTTCATGTCAGCTCTCATCCCTGGTGCACTAGTGAATTATTCAGCAGCTTGGCAGATCTTGGCATTAATGAATCCCTGGTGACTTGCTGGGTTGCCTGCTCATCTATATCTCACCTCAGAGTGTACCCTTGCCAGCAGCATTTAATCTTTTATCTGCCAAGTACTCCTGCCCAACAGTGCTCATTTTAGCAGGAAACCATGTTTCCTGGCTGCAGCTGTGGAATTAGAGGTGCATCATCTCTCTGTAGCTGTTAGCTATAGCCCATCTAAATTTCTTATGTTAATGGTATGGATACTGATATGTGATGTTTATTTGTTTATTTTAGCAAAAAAAAAAGTTTCATAATATTTTTTTGCCTACATTTTAAATGGTTATGTGGTAATAGATAGATATATACAGTGAGGGAAAAAAGTATTTGATCCCCTGCTGATTTTGTACGTTTGCCCACTGACAAAGAAATGATCAGTCTATAATTTTAATGGTAGGTGTATTTTAACAGTGAGAGACAGAATAACAACAAAAAAATCCAGAAAAACGCATTTCAAAAAAGTTATAAATTGATTTGCATGTTAATGAGGGAAATAAGTATTTGATCCCCTATCAATCAACAAGATTTCTGGCTCCCAGGTGTCTTTTATACAGGTAACGAGCTGAGATTAGGAGCACTCTCTTAAAGGGAGTGCTCCTAATCTCAGCTCGTTACCTGTATAAAAGACACCTGTCCACAGAAGCAATCAATCAATCAGATTCCAAACTCTCCGCCAAGACCAAAGAGCTGTCCAAGGATGTCAGGGACAAGATTGTAGACCTACACAAGGCTGGAATGGGCTACAAGACCATCGCCAAGCAGCTTGGTGAGAAGGTGACAACAGTTGGTGTGATTATTCGCAAATGGAAGAAACACAAAATAACTGTCAGTCTCCCTTGGTCTGGGGCGCCATGCAAGATCTCACCTTATTGAGTTTCAATGATCATGAGAACGGTGAGGAATCAGCCCAGAACTACACGGGAGGATCTTGTTAATGATCTCAAGGCAGCTGGGACTATAGTCACCAAGAAAACATTTGGTAACAAACTACGCAAGGTCCCCCTGCTCAAGAAAGCACATGTACAGGCCCGTCTGAAGTTTGCCAACATCTGAATGATTCAGAGGAGAACTGGGTGAAAGTGTTGTGGTCAGATGAGACCAAAATCGAGCTCTTTGGCATCAACTCAACTCATCGTGTTTGGAGGAGGAGGAATGACCCCAAGAACACCATCCCCACTGTCAAACATGGAGGTGGAAACATTATGCTTTGGGGGTGTTTTTCTGCTAAGGGGACAGGACAACTGCACCGCATCAAAGGGACGATGGACAGGGCCATGTACCGTCAAATCTTGGGTGAGAACCTCCTTCCCTCAGCCAGGGCATTGAAAATGAGTCGTGGATGGGTATTCCAGCATGACAATGACCCAAAACACACAGCCAAGGCAACAAAGGAGTGGCTCAAGAAGAAGCACATTAAGGTCCTGGAGTGGCCTACCCAGTCTCCAGACCTTAATCCCATAGAAAATCTGTGGAGGGATCTGAAGGTTCGAGTTGCCAAACGTCAGCCTCGAAACCTTAATGTCTTGGAGAGGATCTGCAAAGAGGAGTGGGACAAAATCCCTCCTGAGATGTGTGCAAACCTGGTGGCCAACTACAAGAAACGTCTGACCTCTGTGATTGCCAACAAGGGTTTTGCCACCAAGTACTAAATCGAAGGGGTCAAATACTTATTTCACTCATTAACATGCAAATCAATGTATAACTTTTTTGAAATGCGTTTTTCTGGATTTGTTTGTTGTTATTCTGTCTCTCACTGTTATAATACACCTACCATTAAAATTATAGACTGATCATTTCTTTGTCAGTGGGCAAACGTACAAAATCAGCAGGGGATCAAATACTTTTTTCCCCCACTGTAGATAAATATATAATTATGAGATATGCAACTGGCCTACTAGTAGTTTAATATGCAGAAATGGAAAGTTCCATTAAATTCCATTTACTTTAAATTTAAACATTTCAAATGTATTATGATATACTACCATTTATCAGACCTGATACAGTTTTAACAGTTTCCATTAAGATTGTTCTGCGTAGTCTAGATTATTACATTGAGAAGGACAAATCCTATCACAGAATATTAATCTAATGTCTGCTGGTCATGTTTCCAAAAAGTAATCCACCCAAGGATATTGTAAGTTTGATCATTGACCATGCAAATCAGTTGTATTTGGATGGCAAGTAATGCAAAGAAGAAAATTAGCATTGGCATTTGTGTTTAGTAAAGAAAATCAGCAGTTGTTCTTTCTCTTCATCTCATAAGTGACCTTTAGTGATTAAGGACCAACCAAGACCACATACAGGGTTCCTGAAATGAGCTCAAACTATTGTGAATTCAGAAAGCAACATTATTTAAGTTACATAATAATAATAATAATAATAATAATAATAATAATAATAATAATAATAATAATAATGATAATAATCCTGTAATATATGTATTGTTGAAAACCCATTTCTATTTAAAACGTACCTTACGTTTAATTTATCTTACTGATTTAACTATACATGTATAATATTTTCTTACATCAAATGTCAAGCCTGATTACTGGAATAGTAAAACTGTGTTTTTGTTTGTTAGTTATTTTGTTTACAAAAAAAATACATTAAAATATATTCAATAAAATATTCCAAATAAATGTCAAAAATCACATTTTGAGGTATAAAATATTTTTTTTATAATATTTCAAGAACAGTACATTTTACAAGTAGGGAATATTTAAATATGGGGATCAATATTGCAAAACTCTTCAACATAACCCAATTACACCAGTCAAAGTAAAAGATGAATTCTTAGTGCTTCAGAATTAATATTATCCAGCATGTAATTTTGTAGGGTTAGTTCTGAATCTGTTTTGCACAAATACAGGCACAGTCTATTAACATAACATTACACTGTTAAACATGAAAGTGTTCAGCACTCCATCAATTTGTTTGCTATTTCCCAAATATGATTACAATTATTTTTCAAAATATCTTTATCTCTAAAAAATATTCAATATAGGTGGTTTGATTACATAGTAAGATAGATACATATTTAAATTATGAGTTAAACTGTAATAAAAACACTATCATGTTAAAATGTTGCATAATATCATGAAAATAGTTAATTAAGAGACAGGCAAAGATAAACAGACAAACTGTAGATAGAGATACAAAGGCAGACATATTGATTGACAAGGACAGATACACTTGTTAGCAGATCATGGACTTTCAGATGCTGTAAAAAATAAGAAACAGAAACAAATAAATATATATATATATATATATATATATATATATATATATATATATATACACACACATACACACACACACACACACACATATATATATATATATATATATATATTCCACTTGGTAGGCTATGCACATTTGGTTGTTGCTCATTGCATCTCCAATGCTGTAGTACTCATTCATTACAAATAATAGGAAAACATTTTCTGGTACATCACAGTTTGTAAAATGCAAAAGGAAAAACATTTTATATGCTGTAATAATTTTCCCAATTAAGAAATCTCTCGCTACACCAGTCAGTACCCCTGTAGTCATTCTTCAGTAATCTTATGTTGCACTGTGTGGTAGCAAGATGCATCCAGCCAAATTTGTCTTGACTCATTCTATGAAAGTTGAAAAGAACATGCATATGAATTATAAATCTAAAAGCACAATTTGTGGTTTGAAAGTTGAATCATTTTGGTAGAACTTGAATTAAGCATTAAACAGCCAATAGCATTTAGACATTTTTGTATTTATTGAATTAATTAGACACTTTCTGATTATGGTGTAATACATATAATCATATAAAATAAATCAATAAATAAATCAACAAAAATATATTATATTAGTCAACATTTTAATTTTCCTTCCATACATTTTTCAGAATGATGAATTAGTATGGGATAAATTTCAAGCTATTAAATATTTACATATTTATATATTTTGTCATGAGTTCTCCTAAAGGTTTGATTTTAAACTCAACTTTGAACCTTATTGAATCCATCAAAATGATTCAATAATTTTTTTAACCAAACAGTGCAATTTATTATGAACTAGAAGTATGTAATGCAGGAATCAGGATGGAAAGGGGGTCTGAAACAATAATTTTTAAATGGTTAAATATGATACTTTTTGTCCTATGATTGGTTTAGTGCGCTTCTCTTTACATAAACAGAACTAAAGATAAAAGTGCTTGCAATGACTTCTGTTAAACTCTAAAACATATATTTTATAACAGGTTTAACAGCACCTTGTAAAATCTCAGCAACAAAGGGATATTTATTTACACGTACTACATAGGATATCTGAAATCATCTGCTATTTGTGTGATTTATCACAAGACTTAAATTCTTGGCAGACATTTTTCTTTCAAATTAATTACATATTAAGTTCTCAAGACTATTGAGGAGATGGTGTAGTTTTTGAGGTCTAAATTTAAATTTACACAAAACTTATATGTTGAATGTAGCTGATTTGAATAAAATATATTTTGCTTATGTAAATGGGTAGGATTTATTAAACCTGAGAGCTAGTGTGGGTTTTATTAATTGAATTAACATTTAGTATGTATTTATTTGTTATATTATATATATATATATATATATATATATATATATATATATATATATATATTATATGTATTTATATATATATATATATTGTGTTTGGTTTAGCAAATCTTCCCATTGACATTGAATCCATCAGTATTATAAACCAAATGTTTGTTACATCCACATATATTAGCATAATATATACTTGAACACACAGAAATGCTTCATTGGTTTTCACCATTTTATTGAATATAACCAATTATGCATTAAGCATACATACTTTACTTAAATAGCAAAGACCAATACAGAAAAAGTGGTGCTACAGTAAACATAATTAGTGTTAATGTGCTGAGTGCAATGTGGCGAATAGGTGATCGAGTTGTAGGACAAAGAAAATATAAACAAATTTCTAAGACATACCTGAGGTACAATAAAAATGTAATCTTTATTCTTTTGGCTTTTTAAATGCTTGTTTTATTATTATTATTACCATAAGTTAGGGTAATAGCATTATCCTGCATGCAGTTCACTAGCACACTACAAGCATAATAAAAGATGGTGTCTACTGAATGTCTGCTTGTGTACTTCCATCCAAAAATGCCTTATATATAGAGAGAGAGTATAAGCAAGTTCAGTACTATGCTTTTGTCAAACAAAAACAGTAGACCCTTTTTTCATTTATCACATTACTCTGTGTAAAATTAACCATTTCACATGATAAATTAAATTAAATAAATAGAAAAATGTAAACAAATGCAGAAAAGTGTGTTCTTCTTTGACAACCCAGTTTTCAGGCAGTGCTACTGAATCTTATAGTAGGGTCATGTATTCTCCAGTTTGCCTCCATTTTACAATATCACTGTGTGGAAGCCAGTAAACCTTGGTCCCATTTTATAAAAAGAAAGTTACATAATAAAAGCAATGTGCAACAATTACAAAAATCTATACTTCCCCTTTATTAGTTAATTTTGGAAATATACTGAATGAAAAAAGTGCTATGGATCTAAAGTAATAAAAGTGGCTATAGTGTTGGCCTTAAGCCCATATCTTTATAGCATATTTTATATACAAAAAATGTTGAAAAATAAATAAAATGAATATATTACATTATTTATATTAACATTTAATAAAATCTAACCACTTTTTTTTCGCAGCTTAAGCAGATTGCGTTCTATTTTGTCTGTCTATACAGAAGACAATATTTGTTTCTTTTTATATATATATAAAAGAAAAAAGAAACTCTTCTATTTACGTTTATATATATATATATATATATATATATATATATATATATATAAACGTAAATAGAAGAGTTTCTTTTTTGTTGAGACAAAAAGAAAGGAAAATAAATATAAAGATAAGCAGCAAACTATTGCTTGATGACATGGAGAAATTAGGTTTTGTTGAACAATTTTGTTTCATTTTACCACTGACATATGGCTTCCCGAATCTGAAGACTTAGTGACAGAGGAAGAAATATAGCATAGGCAATATAAACATGCATCAGTGACAGCCTTCAAACTACTTATGATATAGAATACAGCATATTACCTGTCAGAAGCTTGCAAACTAGATAGGTGGTACATATCTGATGCAATAAACACTGTGTCAAGGACCCCTGCTTGCTCAAACATACAGCACAGAAAAAATAACTATGTACACCACAGAGGGATTTCTTTGCTTTACAAAATGTTGCCTTGCTGAGAGTTGAAGATGGCTAAACAATACTGTGGGATTTAAAGAAAGAAAGAAATAAGGTGTACTGTACTATATTCTTGGACAAATAAAACCATCATGTGTCAAATTGAAATCAGGAATGCTGGGGGGTGGGGTGGGGGGTGTTGATAGGGTGTAATTGTTCCTCCAGTTTGTAGAAAACTGCAACAAGTTAAATGCTGATATGCTGTTGGTATATTAACACAAACCATTTCCTCTCAGCTTACAGATGGTTTATAGGATTCGAATAGGCACATACAGATGTCTGGATTTACCAAAACATGATTAATAAGCACCTCAAATGTTGAGAGCCACCCTGAAACACTGATGTGGATAAAATATACTTTTTTATCGTTCTTTTTTTGGTGACTGAATGATTCTACATGCATGATAATGAGTGCACATGCTTTCATGCAAAAAAGTGTACATGTTTCAAAACATTGTTAGTAAAACACTTTTTTGTTGTTGTTTGTTCCTGGCCCTCTTACCATTAAAGCAGTACATATACCCCCGCCCCTGGTAACATAAAACCCAATTACAAAAATTGTCACATAATATAGAACAGACAACCAATGAATTATAAACAATGAGTTTACCAACAGAGTTTATAAAAAAACAAAAAACAAAACAAAAAAAACATTAAGAAGTATGGCAGTTGGAATGCAAGACACTGGGTGTAATAGAAGTAGAAGTACTAAAGTTTTTAAGGTTTCAACAACACTCAAAAGAAAAATGTTTCTGGTTCCATATACTGGCCCCTACAGTCTGAGTAGCCATTTTGACTCTCCCCTTAAGCAGTGTCAGCTGGTAGTTAAAGCAGTAACCTCCTGTCTGAGTCCCCTCTGCCATTTAGAGTCACAGTCTTCTCATGAGGGTCACTGCCTCATATTAGGCACTGACCTTACATTTATAGTTAAGTAAGCACTGTCAGTTTGGCATAGATCTCCACAGAAGAGGGGAGTCCAGTTGACACAAACAGGTCACCTTCAAAGGCTGTAAACAATTTGTCATATAAATGGAATTTTTAAGTTTGCATTTTTTCTTTTTCTTTCCTCCTTTCTTATTTTTGTTTTACTTTTTGTGCTCCCTGATATCTTTACCTTTATCCTCCTTTTCACGTTTGTCTTTCTCATATTTGTCTTTGTCTGGTTTTGTGACACTGTCATACGAAGGAGGAGAAGCTGTTGAAGGTGTCATGTCTGTTTTTTCGGTCGTGGAGTTTTCGTTAAATTTGTCTATTACCAATTCTTCTTTATCCAGTATGTTTTCCCTGGCTTTATTTTTTTCTTTGTACAAGTAAGAGGCTCTTTTAAGTGTTCGCCTTATAAGGTATCGTCTAAACGCTCTCTGAATTATAATGGCAGACATGTCCTCCTGCTTGCGACGTAAGGTTGTAGTGATTGGTTCATAGGAGACCTTGGATGGATTTGATGCCATGAAGCGCTCCTCCATTTGCCCGCGAAGGGCGTCCATTTCCCCACCCTCTCCCAGCACACGTTTTGTGAAAGCAAATAATATATCAAGGCAATGAATTCGTTCTCCACTAACCATAGGCAAGTCCATTGCAATAAGCTGGATTTTGTTTGGCTTTGGTACACGAAGCGGGGGCTCCAAAGCATCGGCAAAATTCGAAAGTTTAGCATATTCCATAAACTGTGTGGCATCAGGATCAAACTTCTCCCACACCTCATAGAACATTTCAAAATCGTCCTCACTCAGAGGCTCCGCGCTTTCTTCTGTGGCAACGCTGAAGTTTTCAAGGATGATCGCAATGTACATGTTTATGACAATTAGAAAAGATATGATGATATAGCTGACGAAGAAGAAAATCCCTACAGAAGGGTTTCCACAGTCGCCCTTCACAGAGCTGCCAGGATGGACTTTATTACTGTCACAGTCAGGTGCCCTGCTGTTAAGAATTGGAGCTAGCAACCCATCCCAGCCAGCTGATGTGGTAATTTGAAACAAGCAGATCATGCTGTTGCCAAAAGTTTCAAAGTTGAACATATCATCAATACCAGCTTCCTTCTTGACATAGGCAAAATTAGACATGCCAAAAATGGCATAGATAAACATAACTAAAAAGAGCAGTAGACCAATGTTGAACAAGGCAGGAAGTGACATCATCAAGGCAAACAAAAGTGTGCGGATTCCTTTGGCACCCTTTATGAGGCGAAGGATGCGTCCAATTCTAGCAAGTCGAATGACCCGGAATAAAGTTGGCGAGACAAAGTATTTTTCAATTATGTCCGCAAGAAACATGCCTGTAGGAGATTTAAATAAAAAAATGAAGAGTAGGGTGAAAGAAGACAAGAAAATGAGCGACATTCTTAACATTTATTTTGTTATATCTGTATATTTGTTATATTTGTTATGCTGTATATCTAAAGCTTTTCCAACCTATTGAAAGTGCCAAAAATGCATGCTAAAATATGTGAAACAAAGAAAACAATACACATTCCACTGTTTCAATCAACACTCTTTGATGTAATTATGAGAAGGAGCAATTGAAATAATTGTTGAAAAGAAAAGGATTCTTACCGACTATTGACAGAATGACAACAACAAAGTCAAAAATGTTCCAACCGATGGTGAAGTAATAATGCCGAAGTGAAATCAACTTCAGCATACATTCTCCAGTGAAGAGGACGATAAACACCAGATTGATCCAGTAAAGAATATTTTCCATTTCTTTTGTCTGGTCATCTGTTTCCACCATCATAGTAACCATGTTAAGGCATATAAGAATCATAATGGTGATATCAAAGGCTTGTTTTGTAACAAAGTCAAAGACACATCCTTGGAACTTGTTCTGGAAGAAAGTAAAAAAAAAACATCAGCATGTTTTTGTTATAGACAGAATTGGATCTGGAAGTAATTCTGTTGGAAAAATTAACAAACATTGTAAAACTAAAATTAAATTAAGCAACAGTTTAATTATCCATTCACCTGGCTAATATGATACATCACTTTTCAAGGTTGATTATTCATTCTACAAAGAATTTTACTTTAGGCTATATAAAGAAACATATAAAGAATTCTGCCATGTAGTTAATTAATAATACATATTTAAGTAAAGTTATTCAGGTATAGTTCATGTTAGTGTTAATCAGTCCTCTAAAACTCAATGGACCACATTCTTATAGTCTCTCATCTTTCATACACAGAATAATCATATTTACCGCTGGTCTGGGAATAGGCTTTTGTGGTTTCTTTGATCCCAGCTTCTTCATAGCATTGTAATATTTCTTCTGTTCCTCCGTCATGAAGATATCCTGACCTCCAAAGTAATGGACCAAAACAAAGCTATTTACAAGCTTGTACATTTGTATTTTCATGGTTCCCGCTGTTTCTAGGGCTGATTGCATAGCTATATGGAAATTGCTTAAAAGCTTGAAAAGCAAAACACCTTTAGCACAACGCTCATGTCACTGTTAGTCATAGAGCAAAAGCCTTTCTGTGTGGCTCGGGGTCTTGAGACTGCTGAGTCAGATGCCTGTTAAACTAAATCATCGTGTTATACGGCCCCCAGTAAATTCTAAAACAAACTGTTAGAAGAACAAAACATTGCTATAGCTGCATGTACTGAGCTACTCTATCTGTCATGTAACATCCAAATCCAGGACACAGAACTAGGTAATTTATACCATATATATTTTCTTGTTATTTCTATACCACCTAACCTTGTTCTTTTCTATTGTGCCCTGATTTTGCATTACAGCTTTGTAAGATGGTCATATCAGGCATCTATTATAGCAAAGACTGACACTGGAGGCATTCCTGAGAAGCAAGACTTCAGAGTTTCATTTGTGATGATTTTTGTGTGAAAAACAAGCTGAATGTTGACTATTCATTTTTTTTTTCTCATGACTTTGGCAAGCTATCCTGTCAATGCAATGTAGATGAGTATACTTATCTTTTTCTTCTGTTGATTGAAATTGTCAATAATGACACCAATGAACAGGTTCAGTGTGAAGAAGGAGCCAAAGATTATAAAAATAACAAAGTAGAGGTACATATAAAGGTTAACTTCATAGTCCGGTTGTTCTTCCAACTAAAAGAGAGAGAGAGAGAGAGAGAGAGAGAGAGAGAGAGCGAGAGAGAGAGAGAGAGTCATGATTTGTATTATACTTCATTAAATGGTCTCACATTGCAATATTATTATACATACTGTTCTCTTGGTTAAAAAATAAGAACGTTCAAATATTAATTAAATAAGATGCATTATGACCAAGGTATTGAATTCAATTTTATTTCAATACTACTATGACAGAAGCCAGACGGATGACCTAGGAGGTGCATTTATTTTCAGATACCATTATTACATCCCAGTATAATCATCACTTACATCACGAGAATCCACAGCTGCGTACATGATATCCATCCATCCTTTGAACGTAGCCTGTAAACGGATAACATGAGAAAATATTCAACAAACCAAATCATCAAAAATGTTCTGGATTGTTTAAATACACAGAAATAACGGTTTTAGATATAAATAAATAAATACATGTTTTTAGAATAAATTGCTTATTTGTCTTTGTCTTCCCATACTGTTTTACAATGTCTCTGTCATGGGATTACAAGCTCTTAGAATAATGGTTTTACTCTGACTTCACATGATATAAACGGGTAAGCAGTTTTTGACAACACATCAAATACTCAGCAAAATAAGCAGGGTAAATCATGATATATATGTCCTTATTTCTTAAAGATCAGACTAGGCAAGTCTGTTTCAGATTGGTTAGATGAAAATGAACTCTGAAAGGGACTGAGTTTTTTTTTAAGCAGGCATATCGTGCTACCAAACACACCACATTAAGTTTGGGAGAAAAGGTCCCCACCAACCAAGTTTGAAAACCCCCAAAGACGCCTTTTTGTTTTCCATTTTGTAAACATTATTTGAAACCAAGTATTCAGAATTTGGAGAAAAATATGACATACAAATTTTTCTTATTTACTGTATCCAAACTTGTATTGCTTGTTATGTAAAATAAAGCAGTCTCTAAATAAATTATTTATGTGACGAAGATCATAAAAAGAACAGGAACCTAGCATGAGGTTGTCCTCTAAACTGTCTACCAGTGAATTTATTATGAGTGTTAAAGTGTTTTTTCTCATCACCTATCCCTCACAAGGAATACAAGTCCAACAAGGAAGCGTGATCTATTACACTTTTGTCCTTCCTTTTTTCAATGCTCATATTCCAAGAATACGCATACATGTCATTATATTTTATATTTTAAACAGAATCACAGTTGATACTTCTAGATCACAAGTATAAACTCTGATTCTGTTTAAAATATAAAATATAATGACATGTATGTGTATTCTTGGAATATGAGCATTTACAAATCAACATTATTCACTTTCATTTACTACCTAGCATGATTACATTATTTTTCTTGAAGTGTAATACTGCAGGTTAATAACACTGTGCTTGCTGCACTCATGCTAGTACCAATGGCATAGTGTCAAGAGATTGAAAATGTACCATAAAACACTGCTTACCACTTGTAGCAGTGCAAGGTATCCAGCTCCCACATTGTCAAAGTTAATCTTTACATTCTTCCAACGGGCTGAATCGTTGAGCTTCTCACACTCGCTCTTATTGTTTACGATATCTGGAGGAAATCTCTCATTGGTTGTGGAGTTCACGCAGTGATAGTACTTGCCAGCAAAAAGATTCACACCCATTATACTGAAAATAAGCCAGAATATAAGACAGACCAGCAGCACGTTCATGATGGATGGAATTGCCCCAATAAGAGCATTAACAACCACCTGTATCAAGAAACCGGATAAGAGAATATTTAGACAAGTAATATTGAGTTTTATAGCATATAATGTTCAACAATAACTGGAATTTTTCAACTAGTAATGGTGAAAAACAGGGGGAAAAACAGGCAAAAGCAATAAACAGCTAGCGTACATATCAATCTCAACATAGAAGATAGGCATAACAACATTTCATTAAAAACTACAAGGAAAAGAAGGAATGCTATTTTCAAGGGACACAAATTCACAGTATTTCGAATTTTGACTACTGTAATGTAAAAAACAAAAAGGGAAAAAAACCTTGTAGAAGCACGATGAAGTCACAAAAGTGTTTACTGTAAATGGAAAAACAAAAAACAAATAACAAAGAAATTAAGTTAAATACAACCAGCAGGCAACATAAAAATGCAATACAATATAAAACATCAACGTAGATCAAAAGCAATGGAAAGTCTATTCATGCAAATGGGAGAATTGAATGACTTGCTGCAGCAGAAAACAATTATGACATATTTCTTATTAATGTAATATTAATTAGCAAGCTTGTTTCTTAAAGTAGACATTGCTTTATAGTGTGATGAAAAAGAAGTTCAGACAAGCGGGAGTTTATAATCCTTTCCCTTAGGTTATGATTATCTCACAAACAAGATATCTCATATTTATGAGAAAGTTGTGTATTATAACATTTTTTTCCTCAGAAGCACTGACATTAGTTTTTATCATCAGCTATCTATTGGACAGTAAACTGCAGCAGAGGAGAACATCCACTGATTAGTGTGTGTCAAAGAAATGTAAATTCACTTTGATTTATTTCATAACCAAGGGTTATATACACATGAACTATCCAGGCAAATGACTATACCTGTTATGGCTGGCCTGGTTAACATGGCTATACAGTACCAGTATTGCTGCACACATATAATTATGCACATGATAAAATATGTTTCTTCAGTAAACATGTATCTATACTAGTATAAGCCACCCACAATTATTATAATTTTTTTAATATCATTTCTTACATCCTGTTTCTTTTTTTTTTTTTTGATGTAGCAATATGCTTATACATTTCACTGCGTTTTGAATGAGTTATGTTTTGGGTGATTTCCGAATGTGAAAACATATCAGTCATTAAGAGGAATATGCCGAGGTATTCTAGTGATTTCAATTCGAGTTGGGCTCTGAAGCTTCACTTCCACTCACATACACCACAGTGGACAATCCACCCCCAAGCGAAAGTGATGTTTGATGAGGGAACTAGAATTTACTTTACTGGAAAAATGATCTTATTACAGGAATATTTGTATATTTAAGAATTATTCAAAACTGAACTAAAGGCCAAGCCGAAAGCATACAAGCATCTCCAGGTTTGCCACAATTCCTTTTATGTTAAAAAGGGTGGTTAAATGTACAGAAAAGCAAACCACATATGCATCCAAATTTACCACGGAGGCCAATTTCTATTTCCTAGCAGACAACTTGGTTGCTGTGTATGATTTAATGTGGTAAAATACATTTCAGACACCATGAAGGCAGACTACATCGCAAAAAGGATGCTTCAAATAATTTGTTTAAACCAGAAAGCAATTATGATTGGGCTCCAGCCGAATCCCTGCCACAGCTATTCCTATACATTATTATTTCAAAGCTCATTTGTAAAACGAGATACACAACATTAAGAAATATTTAACCAGATAGTGATTTGATCTGAAAAATGACTTCCAATTTATTCATAATACCTCTGAAATAATACTGGAATTCTGGAAGTCTCTGTCCAAAGCAGAAAAATGGCCCAGATTTATATCAGATTTATATATGATTTATATCAGATTTTCACAGAATCTAAATAAACCATTGTCTCAAGAGATACTTAGCACAGCTCTCAAAAACCTATTCTCAGTTTCCTGAGTTTCTCTGGGTGTCATCGGCCTGGCAGTTCAGATAAACTGCATGTAAGGGACAGAAAACCCCACTCACTGAGTGTGCTTTCATGGATCGTTAAACCTGAAGGTCATTCCTCAGAGAGAACTGGTTTTGCTTCACATTAGCTAATGCATCCAATTAGTGGGGGCAGGGAGACTGAGAGACTGTTTGCTTGGCTGCTCTCTCATTTTGCAGGGAATCAATCCAAATAACTAAAAGAGGATATCTAATTCAAAAAATACAGACAGCTTACATAAAATGAAATAAAATAACTGTTCTTTTTCCAGAAAAACTGCAAGAATCAACAACTGTAGGCATATTAATATATTCCTCCCATCTAAAATATATAATTATTTTTAGAAAACTAAATAAACTGAATTACAAATCTGATAAATATACACTGGATCCTCAGACTGCAGCCCAGTCAGAATGGCTCTGTATTTACATTAAATAATGATGCACATGTTTGAGCTAATTGAGCTGATCTGCAATACTAAGGCTTTTTTCACTCGTGTGTTATTATTTTTGCAGAAGAGAAACGGAATGGGTTCAAAGTCTGAAATTTAACACACAAAAAAAGCTCCCATTTCCCAGCTGTTATTGTATTTATTCATTTGTTAACCTATTACAGTTTGCTGATAAAGTATTTGTAAAAGAAGATCCAGACAGGCTAGCAGCCCTTCGTTAACTGGTCATTGCTAATTTCTACTTTTTGCAAGGACACACATCAACAGGCGTGCAAAGTCACATACTTTACATTCATCTTACCCTCATCCCCTCGAACCGAGACAGGGCCCTGAGAGGTCTCAACGCTCTCAATGTCCGCAGGGACTTAATGGCACTTAATTCCGAGAAGCCCATAGCATTGGCTACTAAGCTGACCAAAGAGACCTACATCAAAACAGAGAAGCAATGATTTGGAGGTCAGAGAGATGTATTGCCTGTCAAAACTGAATTTGGGACATTTTCTGTGCAGGGAATCTTTTTACAAAACCTTCAACTACAAATAACGGAGCATTCATTTCTATTCCACTGGACGTGATCCCTATCTCATTTCCAGTGTCCCTGGGCATTAGAGCTACACATATTAAAGATCTTTTGAGGAGTATAAAAACCAGACTAAGTTCACAAGTCTTCATGAAAGGAAAGTGGTTTTTACTTTTTACCTTCGAGTTTCTCCATTTACAATTATTTAGACAAGTGCCTCTCTAGGCTTTTGAACCATCTCTCCAACAATTTGATAAGGACATTTCTCTATTGGAAAGTGTTTGTTCAGTTTGAATATGATGACCTTCCAATGGTGATGGGTTTCCAATCATTGCAATGGGTTTCACACACACGCACTAATTTCACGGATGAAATATCTCAATTTGGGACGTATTCCATACCTCAGTGAAATGACTTTGAGGAGCCCCAATTTTGCTGATGCTGCTCTTCAATTCTATATTATGAAATCTGCACATAATGTGTCTCTATACTGTTAGACATAAAAGTAAATCTAACCAACTGAGTTCAACAAACTATATGCACTGGATACTATGGCATTAAAATAATTTCTAAGTGTGACATCAATTAAAGATAGGAACCAGTGCTGGTTTTAATTTGATTTTAAACAGCAATCCTTGGCAAAGACTGAGTAGTATATCATTACAATTATACTGAGTAAAGAGAAGTTTTTGTCTAAAGTATTAAGGGATTGAAACATCTTTGGATAGCATCAGTAGGGATGACAAAAACATTTGTATTTCTTTGTAGTAGATTTTACAGGAAGCTAAAAGTAACCATCATCCCTTTAGGACTCCAAACATAAATATCTTTACCCATCTGAAAGTAAAGAAATAAAACTTTCAGAATGATTTTTGTTTGAATTGCAATTGTGATTTTACAACTGTCTACAGACATTATTATTATAAGTAGTAGTAGTATTGTTGTTATTATTATTATTATTATTATTATTATTATTATTATTATTATTATTATTATTATTATTATTATTATATTTCTATATTAATTTGGTATATTTAATGCTACTAAGTAAAATACAATATGTTGTCCTGCTGTGATTCGATAATTGAGGCAAAAAATCCATTGGGCTCTGACATGAATTTCTCAAATTTCGTAAGAAATAAAAAACCTGAAAACATTTAGTAAAAACCATAAGAAATACTTACATCAACAATCAAGAAGTCCAGCCAACACCAGGCATTTGTGAAGTATTTCACAAAGCCATAGGCTACCCACTTCAGTAGCATTTCCAAGATGAAGATGTAGGTAAAGACTTTATCTGCATATTCCAGCACTATCTTAATGGTCTTCCTCTGTTCAATATAAATATCTTCAAAAGCCTATAAGGAAACAAAATTATAAACAGGATTTCTGAATAATATAATGAATAATATATTGTATTTCTTGTAAGTCACTTACATGATCAATTCAAACTCACATGTATGATACATGAAAAAGGAAACAGAAAATGTTACATAATTCCTACACTCCTTTATTTTCAGACTCAATCTAGATAAATGTATGGTAGGCAGACAGACATTATCAAAGCAGAGTTGAGTCTTTAAAAGGAGGTATCATTTCACAATGATGTTTTTTCCCCAAAAAAATACTGGAACAGAGGTCTAGGAGTCAATTACACAATCTGCAGTTTAACAGTGTGTTTACAGGCAAATGCACAACTAAGATTAGGTAAAAGCAGTTTGTGTGCATATACTCATTTAAGAGAGGTCTAAATGTGTTAATGAAAAAAACATTCAAATTGGTGCTGACATGCTTGGCAGACCATTATACTCCATTACTTCACAACCTGTCTTCACCTCAGTGAAGAGTAAACTTCCAAGTCGCCCTTCTATTTAATGCCAGGTGACATTGCCGCTGCCGAGATGCCCGCTTTGTTAGTTTGGGACACAAGGGAATCAAGGGATGGACAACAAATGCTAAACAAATGTGGCGGCTGCTCGAACTATAATAGCTAGATATGTCTTTAGTCCTGGAGACTTCACTACAAACCACTTTAAAACATCAATAACAACTCCACTTACCAACGCCCCACTGCTGAGGAGGATCATAAAGATAATGAAAGATTCAAACCAGTTGTGTTCTACAATCCTGAAGCAGGTTTTCCTCAGAGTCCACCATTGCTTCCAATTTCCTTCCTCTATGTTTACCTGACAACACTGGAACTTTCGAACACAACCTACAATTACAAATGAAAAATACATGTAAAAATTTGACATTCTTTTGATTCTGTTAAAATGACCTTTTTTTCAATATCAGACATTGAGTGCAAATATTTTCTAATCAAAATACTGAGGTCAGTTTTCTCTTTTTCTTTTTTCTTTTTTTGCTTTTGCTTTTGGAGTCATTCAAGTGCAATGATCATTGCTCTCCCCCAGGGGCAGAAGCTTGAAGAAAATGGCATCTTTTGCAGACAGATACACTCTGACTGGTTTTCCTGAAGATAAAATAAAGCACAACGAAGAATCAAAAGTACAGATAGAGGTTTTAAATTAGCATGATAAGATGAGGAGTCTCCTCCAGTTACTCTTTAGTCCAGTTCTCACTATATTTTGCCTCCACGACAATCACTTGTGAGTCTGACTTCTCATGCTTCAATATGTGCAGTATGTAGCCCCTTAAACTGCTCCATTATTACATTAAATAGTAGCCTGCTGGATTACTGAAGATTCTTAAGAAAGAAAGGACACAAGCACTGAAATCCAGTGAGTGTTTACACCCAAGCAAAAATGTTATTGGGAATACTGTCTTATAGTAGTAGTAGTAGTAGTAGTATAGTAGTAGTATATATATATATATATATATATATATATATATACTACTTTCAGAAGGATGAATAATATAGGCAGCAGTGTGGAGTAGTGCTTAGGGCTCTGGAATCTGGAGGTTCAATCCCGGGTGGGGGATGCTGCTGTTGTACCCTTGAGCAATGCACTTTACAAAGCTTGCTCCAGCAAAAACCCAGCTGTAAAAATGGGTAATTGTATGTAAATATAATCTGATATATTGTAACAATTATGTCGCTCCTGGATAAGGGTATCTGCTACAAAAACGTAATAACAACAATGGCTTCAGCCTGTTTCCAACAGTCTTTCTTTTGAAAGTTGAAAGGGGAAAGCTGACCTATCTAGTTATACCCACCTTCAGTGAAACATGCTTCTGGATCAAGAGATTCCTCAGGTTCGATCTCTATTGGTTCTCCCTCACCAGGTGGCTTAATGTCAACAGTGCTGCCCTCCGAAGAACTGAACTGATCTAGTTTCTGAAATAAGAATTCAGTTACATAGACATTACAACAGAAGCGCTCTGCAGTCGCTGGCATCGGCTTCAGATCCGGCGTACTACATCTTCAAATTCATAACACTGGTTACATTTGTAAAACAACTGATGCAAGCTTTACTATCGGTAAGCTCATAGGGTTGGAATTCAGTTAAGAGAGTTTGTGCTGTAGTTGTATTATTTCATGCAGGTCAATCAAAATACCTACAGATTATACATATGGAATACAATTGTAATTATTTTTTACTTCAATCCAAACAAAATGATCTTTGCATCTTTACATTTAAAATAAAGGACTGTATCCAGGTATGAACTGTAGGAATAATTGATTTGAATTAAGTTACTTAAGTCACAAACTGTATGGCATGCAGTATTAACAGTGCAATTCCAATCCAATCCTGTGATCTAACCTTTAGAAAGCTGAAGTATTTTCATGTCTATTGCAGATGAGCCCCAATGTGCAGAAAACAATTTACCCCTCAGAGCAGACCATCTTAATTTACAGATCCCCCCCGACATTATCTTCATTGACATGAAAACACATACTTCCATTCCTTGTTAGCAGTATTCAAGCTTCAGTCAGTTCTAAAAAGGAGGGTATGCACATTAGCTTTACAACAGATAGCACTACTGTACACTTGGTCCAAAAATGCCCAAAAAACGATTGATAGGATATTTACACATCCATGCCCTGATAACATACAAATAACAATCTGGAATTAGATTTACAGCTGAAGATCGAGTGAAAAGTGAAAGACACCAGGAAAGTAAACTAAAAGCAGAACACAGGTCTCCTCCTATTTGTGTAAAGAAACAAAGTCCTCATTTAGGTAATCACATAGGGTAGACACATTTCTTCACCAGTATACACTTGAAGAGGAAGATCTAGTCAGTGACTCCAATGTAAGGATTGATGTGTATATTTAAATGGCTTCATCCTTCTTATTACTTATCTTGAAGAGGGTTTGTAATCAATAATTGCCATAAGAAACATGTATGATTTCCAGATGTATTGGGTAATATTAAAATTAAAGGAAACCACTGAAGAATTGATGTAAGAATCTGTAACATGGTGTGGTCCCCTTCACGTCAATGCATCAGCACAGGCAGATCATGCCAGTGTGGCGCCCAGCATTTCCCTCAGGACATACAGTACTGTGCAAAAGTTTTAGGCAGGTGTGAAAAAAAGTAAGTAAAGTAAAGTAAAGTAAGAATGCTTTCAAAAATAGACATGTTAATAGATTTTGTTTATCAATTAACTAAATGCAAAGTGAGTGAACAGAAGAAAAATCTACATCAAATCCATATTTGGTGTGACCACCCTTTGCCTTCAAAACAGCATCAATTCTTCTAGGTACACTTGCACACAGGTTTTGAAGGAACTCGGCAGGTAGGTTGGCCCATACATCTTGGAGAATTAACCACAGTTCTTCTGTGGATTTAGGCAGCCTCAGTTGCTTCTCTCTCTTCATGTAATCCCAGACAGATTCGATGATGTTGAGATCAGGGCTCTGTGGGAGCCATACCATTACTTCCAGGACTCCTTGTTCTTCTTTATGCTGAAGATAGTTCTTAATGGCTTTCGCAGAATGTTTGGGGTTGTTGTCATGCTGCAGAATAAATTTGGGGCCAATCAGATGCCTCCCTGATGGTATTGCATGATGGATATCTGCCTGTACTTCTCAGCATTGAGGAGACCACTCATTCTGACCAAATCCCCAACTCCATTTGCATAAATGCAGCCCCAAACGTGCAAGGAACCTCCACCATGCTTCATTGTTGCCTGCAGACACTTATTTGTGTACCGCTCTCCAGCCCTTCGGTGAACAAACTGCCTTCTGCTACAGCCAAATATGAGTCCAGAGCACCTGTTGCCATTTTTCTGCACCCCAGTTCCTTTGTTTTCATGCATAGTTGAGTCGCTTTGCCTTGTTGCCATGTCGGAGGTATTGTTTTTTGGCTGCAAGTCTTCCATGAAGGCCACTTCTGACCAGACCACTGTTTTCTGCCAATTCTGAGCTGATGGCACTGCTGGACATCTTCTGATTGTGAAGGGTCTTTCATCTGCTGCAGTAAGTTTCCTTGGCCGACCACTGCGTCTACGGTCCTCAACGTTGCCCGTTTCTTTGTGCTTCTTCAAAAGAGCTTGGACAGCACATCTGGAAACCCCTGTCTGCCTGGGAGAGACCTTGCTGATCCAGTATAACTACCTTGTGTCTTGTTGCTGTGCTCAGTCTTGCCATGGTGTATGACTTTTGACAGTAAACTGTCTTCAGCAACCCAGTTGTATTCCTCCTACACAGCGGTTTCTGTTTCAGTTAATGATTGTGTTTCAACCTACATATTGAATTGATGATCATTAGCACCTGTTTGGTATAATTGTTTAATCATACACCTGACTATATCCCTACAAAATCCCTGACTTTGTACAAGTGTACCTAGAAGAAAGGGTGGTCACACCAAATATGGATTTGATGCAGATTTTTCTTCTGTTCACTCACTTTACATTTAGTTCATTGATAAATATAATCTATTAACATGTCTATTTTTGAAAGCATTCTTACTTTACAGAATTTTTTCACACCTGCCTAAAACTTTTGCACAGTACTGTATATGGTTCAGATATGATCCCTATCTTAATCAGTTAGAAACGTTTCCAGGCCTGTGCTGTTTCTGGCCATTTGCAGAACTAAGAGGAATACCTTAAACAATATATCAATAATAACCAGATATGAGGCCATGATATTGGAAAACAGCAAACCAGTGACTAGGTAGATTACTTTGCTAGTGTCCTTTATAGGAATTCTGATATTGCTAAAAGGAATATTTAAAGAGCATTGTAGATCCACAGACTGGTTGTAATTCATTAATTCCAGATCAACAGGAAGTTGATTAGTTCAGTATGTCTTTAAAGGGCAAGTATGTGTACCTCTGACAGAGATCCTAGTCTGGGTCTCCAAATACTGGAGGTTGTATACACTGTCGGAGGAAGTGTAACAGTTATGACTGCTATGATTGGCCGCTAATGCAGAATGGGGAATGATGTAAGCATGCTTAAGCTCGGAACTACCTCGGAACTACTACGTATTGTTGACAAATTATTTTTCGTAACCCTAACATTACCATCTAACCTTCAATGTCTTCTTAAGGTCTCACAATTTAAATAAAGAAAATACAAATTGTCCCTATTTATAAAATAAGGTATCAATATGTTGTAATCTATACTGTATACAGCGGCTTCATTACCAGGGTTTCAAAGACATTGCCGTCACAGATCAAGGAAATTAGGCTTGGACCATAAAAAATTAAAAGCAGTCAAAAACCACAAACTCTGAACAAAATGCTAATTCTAAATAAGATACACGATTGCTACATGTTGAGCTATAATAATTATTGTATTTTTCGTTGCTTTGTAATTTGAATCCCTGTTAATTGCAAGCTTGTCTTCTATTAGTAACAAGAGAAAATAAAAAATACTATATAAATCTTTGTAAATGCTACAACTTTATTAAATCCGTGAAGCTCCAATTGTATGCTTTCATCATTCCATTATGGATAACATTTGTAAAAGAAAATGTCATAAATATGTTTTGGGCAATGGACCAGTCTTCAAATGAATTTTGGCATATCAAAGCAAAATCCATTTCTCTGAATCAATCTGATTTATCAAGCTTAGGTGCCCGTTGGCTCTTGAGCATTAACATTAAAAACAACACAAAAGAACCAAAAATGTCAGAATGGGGTTTAACTATCAGTGAAAAAAGTGATACTGCTCATTCATTATTTATTTCAATATTGCTAAGAAGCTAATGTTGAACATAAAAAAATCAAATAAAGTTTTCAGCATCAGAGCTGCTGAATAACTAAAGAGAAAAGGAAAATAAACTGTAATGTGATCAGGCAGATAAAAAATAATTAAAAATTCAGCAATCCTTAAAATTTTGTTTTTCCTCAAATGGCATTGGCAATCTGCATGGCTTGTTTTATGTACAATAAATTGGTCTTACAAGTCTCTTCTCAATGAAAACCTGGAGAGCTTCTTGAAAACAGCTGCAATAATAACCAGATACATTAAGCTAGGTAAGGCTCATACTCAAATGTTGAATACAAACCTTTACGTTCTCATTTATCAACAAAACAACAGAGAAAATCGAGAAGAGAGAAACAAGCTCTTCAGTTAAAACAAAACCCCCCAAAATACACTTTTGCTAGTCAGTCTAATGACCCCCATCACATCCAATAACAACATTTGGTACAAAGTAGCCCTGCTGGGGAAAGGAAAATACACAATCCAGAAACGTTCTGAATTCTCATCATCTAATTTTTCATTAAACTTCCTTTCCTTCATTATTCATGCAAACCATGAATTATTAAAGTTCAGTTGAACACATTCCACACAGAACTGAAAGCCCTGCTTTGAAAATAAAATAGGATGCTATCCATTAAATGTCTATAGTGCTTGCTGCACATTACACATAAATTAACAACTTTAATAACAAAACAAAACAGAAACATATTTGATTAAAACTCCAGTGAATATTTACCCTTAACTTTGTTTCTGGAATATGCTGCTAGCTTCTTTTCCACACAAATTAAGTAGGTAATTGGTTTGAGTTTTACATACAAGAAATTGAATTTATGATCAATATATACAAACCAAAAGACACAGCACATTTCGGGGAATAGTCAATACCAAATATAGATCTGTTTCACTGTTGTTATTTTGGTAGGATTGATTACAATGCTAATTCAATGGTATATTTGACTAGATTCACTGTACACACTTGAAACAAGTTCAGCGGACATACGTATCCCAGCATGTATTTATTTTATTTTTCTGGGGGGGCTAACCACATTTTTGTCATCATGAAACAAACTATTGCTCTTTCTGTAGTATGTCCAGTCATGCTATGTTCTTCTCTTTTCCGTTTCTCATTAATGGTTTCTCCCTGAGGCTGAATAATACATTTGATTTGAATTGTATCGACTTGCACATGAGACACATTCCATTAAGGTGATTAGTATATCTCCTCAATTTTAAATTAAACGTGCGTTACTGAAATAGCTTCAATGATTAGTATGGCTGTTAAAAAATAAATCTATTGCATTTTTGTTTTTAATCAAATCTTGTACTTGCCATGTGAGTGTACATTTAAAAAGTTAATTTCAAACTGAGAAAAGATTTAATGACCTTGTGTCAAGTGTGCATTTTGAAATGACCGTAAAAGGCCATACTTTTAAGTGTCTCCAAGAAATAAAGAAATACATACATTTACCAAAGGGAGAGTGTCAACTTCCACAAGAAGAAATTAGTTAGAAAGTTAGAAAGTGGTGAGTTATGTGGCTACTTGTCAATGTAAGTTTACTGTTCTATTTCTTCAAAATATATTTGTATTGTATAGTTAGATTATATACATATATATATATATATATATATATATATATAGATTGATGTTTCGATTACTCTGATAGCACTTAGTTCTATTTTATTTTTCCTTTCTTCCCCAAGAGTCCTCTGGTAGGATGAGTCACTGCTTCGTCACACTTGACATTAGCTGTCTTTACCTCCCAATCTTTCCAAAATGTTGGTTTCTAATTACTAACGTCCTATGTGAGTTACTAACTTTACAAGAAAATAACAAAATACAGACACTTAAAAGCCTTTGAGCTGATGCAATTAGAATTATGTAACTATGTATGATTTAGAGATTACACACCCCGATTACCCTGGGCCACAATGCTGAATTTAACAATACTGTCTAGAAGCACATTTCAGATTCTAGGCATTCCCTGCGTCCCCTGCTCAGTCAGCTAAATAGAACAAATTAGGCTTTTATGACCAAATGAACACATTATGCTGGCTACCCGTTTTTTTTTTTGTACAGTTGGTTTCTTTGTTATATTATTGCTGTTCAAACAAATACCTATATCCAATGCCAACTTTGTGAAATTGGTGTAAGGCTAAAGGTTTGTAATAGAAGAAAACTCACTATAAATAAATAAATAATAGAAACCATAACTCACTTACATTACAGTAAAGAGTACAACTAGCACACACTAATCTAAGTTTGATTGCACTTACTACAATTCTTATTTCACATCAGTACACAGTGCAGATACTGCTCAGTTTAATATTTGGATAGAGGGTTACAATAACAGAATATTATCATTCCATCTTAAATTCACTACAAAGCCCAAGAAAGTATAACCATTTACGTTGAAGAAATACAATTAAAAAGACAACTCTTCAGCTTTTGCTTAACCTGCTCCTGGACGGGTATCTGTTTGAAAGGTATTGCTTTTCTTTTGTTTCTCATATCAGAAGCACAATACTCTCCAGCAGACTTATACTAGACCCATTTCCTTCACAGGAAAGCAAGCACAGAAACAGAAGGAAACATGTTTTTACCTCTTTGCTGCCTTCCACGTCTGATTCACTGCTGAAGTCCTCGGTGTTGGGGTTCTCAAAATCAGACTCCCCAACCGCAATTGGCACTGTCACCGTGAGGCTGGGATTGTTGATGAAAGACATGTAACTCTCATCTATCATGTATTTGCCCACACTACTGCCTATTCCACTGGTTGTCCCATTGCCATCCTTGTGGTATTCTGGCTCCTTGGTTAGTTCAACAGTGGTGTGATTCGATATGCAGGTCTCTTTATTGTTGTGTAGCTCATCAAGAGGCTTGATTTCCTCCAGGACTTTCTTCTGTCTCATGCACATCTTCCGAAAGAAGTCTCTCACAGTTGCTTTCATGAAAGCAATACCTTTGTGAATCCTTCCTACAGCGATCTGCAGATTGTTCATTTCGCTGTCGTCATCGGTGGCTGCCAGGTTATCTGCACTGAACGAACTCAGCAGCAGGGCCAGAAACAAATTCAACACCTGAGAAATTGTATACACACAAACATAAATGGTATAAACATATCCCTCCAGGTTTTCTTTCTTGTGTCATTTTTAAAAGGTCAGTGTGGAATAAAATCTAGACTAAGAAAAAGAAAAACATAGAACAATGTTCATTGGTGTTCAGAGTATAAATCCTTACTTCAAGCAGTATTTTGAAGCATGGAGAACAATGGGCAGATGACTGCTTAAAAACTGAACACAGATTTTATTTTACATACATTTTCCCTAATATTATAACTTTAAAAGGCATTTTGGGTTGACTAGTTCTTGGAATATTCCTGGAACCTGCCACAAAGGCCATTAAATACTGAAGACATGATGATTAGGAAAACGATAAGAGCTTGTTGAAAAACTGAAAATCAGGATAATCAAAGCGGTCTAATCATAGTTCAATTTTAAATATTGCAAGTGAGTAATCTGAAAACTTACCACAAGATTCCCAATCACCATCACCATCATGAAGACAATGAGACACATGCTCTGGCCGGCCACCTCCATGCAATCCCACATGGTCTCGATCCACTCCCCACAGAGGACCCGAAACACAATCAGGAAGGAGTGGAAGAAATCGAACATGTGCCAGCGGGGGAGTTCACAGTTTTCATCAATCTTGCAAACACAGTCCCTGTAGCTCTTTCCAAACAGCTGCATTCCCACCACAGCAAAGATGAAAACGATGATTGCAAGGACCAAGGTCAAGTTTCCCAGAGCCCCCACAGAGTTGCCAATGATCTTGATGAGCATATTAAGTGTCGGCCAGGACTTTGCTAATTTAAATACTCTCAACTGGAATTAAAAAGCAAAAACAAACAAGCAATGTTGTTAGTGTTGATGAACATTTAAAATGAAAGGCATGATTTGTGTATAGGACAGGACTAGGCAAGTGTTAATATTAGGGTTTTGGTCAAGGTAGGTCTAGGTCTAAGTCTAGAAATAGGATTGGTATAAGGGTTAAGGTATGTGTTAAGGCTAGGGATAGGATTGGACTATGTTGGCTTTAGTGTTCGTATTAGGGCGGGGGCTACGTTTTGGGTTAGTGTTAAGGAAAGGGGATGGGCTAAGGTTAACCAGGGTGATTAGTGATAAGATTTGGCCAATTAGGTTTAGTTCAAATGCTATGGTTTAGAGTCTAGCCCTAAGATGCCACCTTATCTATATCCTTAACCATTATCCCAGCTCTAGACCTGACCCCAACTAAAATAAATTCAAACATGTCCAGATACGTTCAGATTGTACCACTCTAATAAAAAATAATAATACTAAAGCATAAGCCAAATTCTTAAATACACTTACCAATCGAAATGATCTCAGAACAGATAGTCCTTCCACATTTGCGAGACCAAGCTCCATTAAGCTAAGGCTAACAATGAAACCATCGAAAATGTTCCAGCCCTCCTGGAAATAATAATAAGGATCCATAGCAATGATTTTAAAAATCATTTCTGCAGTGAAGATTCCAGTAAACACCTAGAATATCAACACAATTGGTTAGAGAGCGTACAATACAATGGGAAATATACAATATAGCTGCACCCCAAACAATAAAATAATAATAAATATATTTTAATTTGTAATGAATTACTTAACATTACTGTTAAAACCAAATAGTTCTATATTGATTATTTATAGCATCACATACACACTGTATTTTTAATTATTTATTTCCGTTATACAAGAACGACGAAGAATTAATAAACAACAACACTGAAATGAATACATATAAAACAAGGTAATACATACCAAATTTCCTACTGACAGCACATGGCTAAACTGATCTGTCATGGGATAATGCTCCATGGCCATGAATAATGTGTTTAAAACAATGCAAATCGTAATTGCAAGGTCCACAAAGGGGTCCATCACAACCAAATTGACCATCTCCTTGATTTTAAGCCATGTCGGACAACAGTCCCAAATAAGATAGGTGTTAGCAAACTTGTACCAGCATGGCGGACATTTTTGTCTGGATTCTTCAAGTTCTGGAAGAGTGAAAAATAAACATGATGGCTAAATTGATTTTTGGTTGGAGCTGCTTTTATGTGACTGTAAACTGTTAAGGAACATTGAGTGGAAACTAGGTGGGAATTTTAATTTATCTAAGCAATTTTCTTTAATATAAATTTAATGAATCTGCTGATTAATATATATATTTTCATTGGAAAAATTCAATTTGATCTCACATATACATAATTCTAATAGAACCCGAGTAATTCTAAATTTAACTGAAGATAACTGCTTAACAGTCTTTGGAATGTATAGTAATGTAGTAATGTTCATTTCAGTACATACCCTCCATTGTGTTTGTTAAAATACTCGCAACACTAAGAGCTCGCTGTCTTACTGTAGGATCCTCTAAAAAGTCCATGGATGTCCGATGAGATCCAGATCTTTTCTTCTTTATTTCTGTTTCAGTTGTAGTGGTGGCCTGCAATTGACATGCAATACAAATAATGTGGGTAATAAAATAATTTTTAAAATACAATAAAAAATGTGCTACAACATGATGTTATAGGAGCAAATTCAATGAAAAGGAATGAGTTGTATGAAGATGCTATTGAAACATCATTTTCAGTTATATTATTACATGAAAGTACTGTTGATTCTCTGAATAGTTGTCTAATATTTTACATCTGCAAAAGTGATCAACTGTAAGCTACTTATTACATGAATAATGTATTTAATCTCCTGAAGGGTAAAAAGAGGTAATGACTTACAGCCTTATACATGACGCATATTCCGCTACTCATAAGGAAATTCCTACTACCTCTAATGGTAAAATTAAATTGCAATGACTATGTAGACATTAAGAGTAGATTATTTACTCTGACTCATGTACTAACTTTGTAAAATCAGACTCTGGGACGTAAAAGTCAATTACCTATTTACAAACACACACACACTCATACATATATATAAATACACACATACATACATAATTAGTGTAAAGAGAAGGGGAATTTTGCAAGAGACACATATTGAAAGTATATCTGATATGGCAAAAGAACAATGACTGGGTCAGCAAGAGCAGCCCACCCCTTTTAAATGAGGCTTTGCCTATATTATCAACACAATCTATGTGTCTGATCTGTGATCACCTCTGGCAGAAGGAGCCCCACAGGTGATGTAGGCACTGATGTACCACCCACCAGGGAGACCACCCCATTGCAGTCCACAGTGCAGTGCATCTTTCCATTCGCTGGCAGTAACACTCGAGAAATTTTGCTGCCCTGGCTAATGTTGCTATTCCTTCGTTCTGGCTGACGCGGCACGAAAAGGGAGCCCCTTCTACTGTTGTTGTCTTCAAATGTGCTTTGTTCATCGTCTGCAAAATCATTCTCAGAGCCCAAGTCCCTTGCTCGATCCCTGAAGCTGAAGAGGCTCGCCTTACTGTTCCGTCTAGGGGACAACAAGGAGCCGCGGATACTGAGGAGGGACTAGAAAAGACAGCAAAACAAGAAAATAGAAGTGAAGAGGCAAGGCCAAATCATTATTGACACACAACTATCTTTAATTACATTTGCCAGTACTCTCCAAGGCCACATAGCATCACACAGTCATTAATTCCCACACACGCCAGACACCAGATCAATTTTTGACACATTGCAGCTGGTGCCTCACCTGGTGTGGAGTAGAGTATCTGTTTTCATACGTGAGTCTGCTGTTGTCCCCGAAGCCGAAGCCTCTTTTCCTAATGCTGTCTTCTGACTCTGATTTGTGAAACTTCTCGTTGTCTCCTTTCTCCTCCTCCTCCTTTTTGTCCTTCCTCTTTTTCCGTCGGTTGCGCCTCTCTTTCGCACTCTTGGAGCTGAGCTTAGAGGCCTCCGAGGACGTCTCCGTGAGGCCCCCTCCCCCACTGTACTCTCCACTCTCCGCGGCTGCTGCGGCGGCGGCCTAGCAATCAAGCCATACACACTCAGGTAAACACAAGGGCACGGTTTCAGACTGACAGCCAAAGCATCCGTGTTCCTTACCTCCTTTGCTTAACAAATTAACCTCAATATAACCAAATGAAAATGCAGCCCGATTGTTAGAGATGGAGAATTGTGGATTTGTCATGCAGGAACCACCAAGAAGACATGCAGAAGAGCTCTCACATAATCCCAAAATGAGTGCATCTACACAAATAGTGTATTCAGTCTGGTAAATAGGATTTACCTTGCTAATACTCAATAATAGTTTCCATCCCTTTCCTTTCATGCTTTATTTTGCACTTCATTAATATGAATCCATTCTTAAATATGAATAAAACGGACCAAAACTTGAAGACTCACTCATCAGGGAAAAAGACCTTAACCTACACATTCAGACCTAATGTATTTTCCCCATGTATCTCACCACATTCAATTAAACAACAAAAATTAATTTGTTTATCTTTTGAGTATCCATTAAATGACTGTGGTAAAGATTGTGACATTAACACAGAGCACAGTTAGATGGAAATCCAGGCGGCTCTTGAAAACTACGGTTTCTGAAGATTGCTGTTCTGTTACATCATCTTTGTGTGGCAAAGACAATTCCAGCAAATAATTCATCTTTTAATTCCAGTCCCTTCATTAGTTACTGATGTTAATGTTAAGATGTTAATGATTCTGATTGGAATGCAGTACATTTCACAGAACCAAAGCTGGGCCTTTAATTATTTTAATGTTTCCTTGAGAACTAACAGGAACAAAGAACAGCACTCAACTCAGGAGCTGCTGTCAGTTAGAGATTTACAGCACCTTATTGCTAGGGTGATTACATAATGAAAACTTAACTAGGGAATGACAACAATACAATGCTAAATTGCAGTCTTATTAATTTAAGCAGTTCATCAAAGTGCATCTTGTTTTACATAACCCTGGAGACCACAATTTGTTTTTAAAGTATCCAAAGACTAGATGTCCACTTCAATGAATCCTACAGATTCCACAGATTAACATGTGGCGATAAAATATTAATTGTATAGATTATTTACCACGTAGAGAACACTTGGCAGTATGGAATTATGCGTTCTGCTCAGCTGTATGTGATGCACAATGTTAACAAACAGGAGGTGGGTGGAGTGCAGTATGTGATGGGGAAGAACTAGGAGTATCAATGTTATGTGGTCACAGCTCTATGGTATGTTCTCTGCGATGCCACAATTAAAGTGCAAGTTTATTTTATCGATTGATTGATTTATTTTTAAGAAATGGGTGCATAAAAAGCCAGCCTGTCGATGGCAGCCAGATATTATTTGGTTTACCCTGTTGAAAAGTCACTCACTGACTCGCCATCCAGCATTTCATCCTAGCAATTTCTTAATCTGGTTTCCATGGGGATGTTGACCTTTGAACTCTTCTTCTGTATTACAAGGGGTTTATGGGATTGAAGAGGTATAGTGATGTACACACAGAAGTGATTGTATTATTCAAGGAGGAAGTTTCAGGTTAAATTGTAATACATATAACATGAATAATTATAACATGTTTGATGTCTTCAGCTATTCATTTTAAAACTATTTTTGTATTATACATGAAATGATAATTTCTTATGAAGTCCCACAGAACATTTATATATATATATATAATTTGGGGTAAAATCATTGTTGGAAATTAGAAAAATATAGAAAACAACTTCTGGCATTATTCATATGCCATGCACCAGTATGAAGACATATTCATCTTCAACATTTTAAAAGGAGAAATAAAATATATGTTGTCCTTTGCCAAGAGAAAAATGTTTTAAATATTGTAATTTTCCTATGGGAAAGATTTCCAATGTTATATTATTTTCTAATATATGCACTTATACTTTGCAGTTGAAGCATTACTGACAATTTACTTTAAATTAATATATCCTCCTTTAAAATGAGTGAGATGGCCCAGTAGACTTCATGACATGCACAGATATTTTTATATCTAACATAAAGTAATATGATATGCATCTAAGTCTGACTGACACATTTAATTGAATTTTAACTACATGATTAATGGAGTTATTTGAAGTCAAATGCAATGTTGTGAAACACTGTCCTGCCAATCTTATATGAGAAGTGATTCAGGAATATTGCACTCAGAGATGTGTCTTAATCAAGTGATAAATACCTGGGCGTCCTCTTGCTGTCTTTTTAGCTGCTCCAGCATGGACTGAAACTCTGCTTCTTTCTGTTCAGCCTCCTCCATTGTGGCTTGGTTTTGTTCTTCATATGCCATGGCAACCACAGCCAGAATTAAGTTTACAAGGTAGAAAGACCCAAGGAAAATCACCAGCACAAAAAATATCATGTATGTCTTCCCAGCAGCTCGAAGAGTCTGAAATATACATTAGAATTATTTATATGAGGAACAACCTTTTTAAATTAAATCATTTTAATTCAAAAAATTAAAAACTTCAGTTGATATTTCACAATCATGCATTTCATCATTTTTAGAGTTGTTTTTAGCTATGTTATCATCACTGAGTTTTTTTGTTTTTTTTTCTCTACCAAGCTACTGTGTACCCAATTGTTCTGGGTTTTATTATTAATAAAGCTATCTATTGAGCGGAACCATGAACATGGCTGAACACAAAGAAAACAACATAATTCACTGTGAAAGAAGGGTCTTGAGTGTTTTATGATTCTGGTTTACTGGATTCTTACTGGGGGGCAATGTGTTTAGTTCGAATGCCACACAATATAGCAATACAATAAAGCAGTTTACTGTGTTGTCATGAGATATTATCGATAGTAGTTTTCCTTAAATAAGAAATACAAGTGGGGATGAAAAAGAGATAAAGACTCTAAGAGCAAGACATAGCCTCACATCTAGTAACTATTGAATTATCTATTTATTAACATTAGGTAGGATTTCCACTTTCCTATTTGAAATATGCTCTGATCAATTTAATGGATCAATCAGTCATTTAGGAAATTAACACTATCATTGTATTTATATTGTGGGCAAATGTGGGCATGCACATCTCCCTATCTCTATCTCTATCTCTTTTATATATATACACACGTTCCATCCAGGCTTTAAGATTTACATGAATGAAAATGTTTACACAAGTTTCAAATTGGAACAAAATAACACTAACCTGCTGATACAGATTTTCCCAGAAATCTTGAGTCATTAGTCGGAACAGAGATAAGAAAGCCCAGCTAAATGTATCAAAACTTGTATATCCATAGTCTGGGTTTCGGCCACCTTTTATGCATGTATATCCCTCTGGGCATTGCCTGTAATGACACATTAATAATGAAAAATTAATAGATGTTTTCAATAAGAACGAATCCATGCAAGAGAGCATACATATTGGAAATCAATAATTTAATATTTAATCATGCAGGTTATGTTTCAATTTTGAAACAGTTCCCCAGGGGATTATGGGACATCGCCTTTCACATGGAAGCATATGAAAAGTCTTATAGCAAAGCTGCTGATAGGCCCCCGTGGCAGTGACCACTTGACTGTGCACCCTGTTGGCTTGGCATCCCTTGGGTTTCCTAATTTCAGACAACCAAGGCAGCAACCGCAATCAACATTTTACTGCTGAGTAAGATTTGAATTGATGGGTGTGATACTTTCATTTTATTCCAGATCATACCACAATAATCATTTCAGGTTCTCAAAGATGATAACATAAACACTAATCCATCCCTCCATACATTTCCAACAACCGCTTCATCCAATTCAGAGTACAAATATTCATGGTCTTTCTTCCAATCTCTTTGATTACAAAATTCAGATTCTCCTGAAAAGTAGTGTCTTCAGTATAACTACCACAAATAATATCAGAATAGATATAAAGCTCACATTTCACATTACATCAACCATTTACTAATTTTACTCTAGGTGACGCTACAACATAACCTTTAACCCTGATAACCAACAATTAATTTGTGATTTTCTTAGTGATTTACAACACTGATTAATTCACACACTAAACCCAAACAACTAGTGTCTTACCCAGCATCACTGCTATTTCCACAAAGCAGAGCATCTCTACGTTCTGGTAGGAAATAATAGTGTGCTAGAAAGGAAAAAAAAAAGTTAAAAACATTGAATTAGATTTAAAAAAAACTATGAATTAAATGAATAGATTGACTAGATTGTGTTTTGTTTTGAAATCATCTACAAATAACATAATTAACGTTCTCACCAGCCAGGCAGAGGGCTGAGTTATTCAAATAAAATGGGGGCATTAGGTATAAATTGACTGCCAGGTTACATGGTACAGTAGCACACAAACCCATACATGTGTCAGTCAATGGACACAAACAGTATGGATGGATAAAAAGAAAGCATCACTGAACTTGATGGTTTACACAAGAAACCTAGGACATATTCTACAATCACTGTCCTGCATTTCTAAGAAATATACATTACAAAGAAACTCTAGGGCACCAACAAGAGCGCCAATTCTGTCCTTCGTTAACTTTACGCAGCTACATTGGCTGAACGCAAGTGAAGAGCACCAGTGCAAGCAACTCAAAGCACTCTGTCTATTGATGTATTCAGCCTGCATGGCCTTCCTTTCTCATTCATGCTTCTGTAGAATTGTTTCACTTCTAAATTATGACACACCATCTGCTCTACAGCTATATACAGCACTTGTATAACACACAGATGCCTTTAAAGCAGGAACCCGAAGAACTCAATATATGTTGCAAGGGTTCAATTTGAATCCTCCTTTTAGCGATTTGTGTCATTTTAAATCATGTTACTCTGTAATAGTTCCTTTTACTTCCACACGACTACATGAGTCAGAGTGTCTGATGTGCTAAATCTGCCCCTTGTTAACCTCAGAGTGACTAAGACAAAACAGCCCTTACTTTTGTCATTGATGTATTCCGTCCAGTTGAATGTACTGTTAAAGTTTACATCCTCTGAGCTGCTCGTGGAGTTTGTGTCCGTCACATTGTCAGGGGGCCACTTTATACATTTATGTCTTAAATTACCCATAAAGAGTTGCAGCCCTATTAGTGCAAAGACACTTAGACAAAACACAGTCAGAATCATCACATCTGAGAGCTTCTTCACAGACTGGATGAGGGCGCCCACAATGGTCTTCAGGCCTGAAAGAAACATTACATTTATCTTCTTTTATACTCAAAAATAAACTATTGTATTGAGAGTGAAAAAAAAGCTACTTAGAGCTGTCTAATTGTCATGCAAATGTCTACTAAAGTAATAAGATGATGTTTTAAATTTGTGTGATCAAAATAAATATTTGTTAAAGGTGAAGCTCATCTTAATTGTGAATGAATAGGAATGTTGCATTTCAAATGTGATTGTCTCAATAAGGTGATAGATGTCTATATATTTTTTCACAATTAATATATGAGCTATAATAAGCAGATTATCTTTTCTGATGTATATCTTCAGACAGATATGACATAATACTGTTCTGTTTATAACACATCCTCATTCCAAAAAATACAGAGAAAGCATATTTAGAAACTGTACAATATGCCTTAACTTCTTTGATATGCAATTTATTGCTTTCCTTGTAGTGGTGTTCAATTTGATTATCAAAACCAATTGAATGCATTTAATGCCAATGTTCTATATTTGGAAACACAGTTGGATGTAATCATATGTGTTATAAACTTTTGTAGAAGCTTGGAGCAGAAAAGATTGTTTTTGAAAAAAAAAAAGAAACATGTAGTGTCCATGGGAGTATGTATTATATTTTTGTTTTCCAATGAATACACACCCACAAAACACCAGCATGTAAGCTTGTCTTAATTAAACATGGGCTGTTTCATTAAGGCAGACTCCAATTAAGTCAAAACAGCAAATTACTGAAAACGAGGGAAAGGAAAACTGGACGTCACATAATGCAAACAACACAGGCTGGATATTTGCAATGTCTCATGCAACAAATCTGTTAAACTCCCTGTATTAAAATAAATAAATAAATACAAATATGATGTCAAAAAGCAAGGAATCATTTCCATCTCTTAGGATTAGTTCCAGATTCATGCTTTCTATTTTTTGCTGTATGAGAGGCAAATGGCCAGGCCAAAAAAAAAAAAAAGAAGTATAAGATGATGTGGACAAATGTCAGCCCCAGCGTTTAACCTGGCTCTCACTTGGAATGACAGATATAGTTTTCAACGCTCGCAGAACTCTGAATGTTCTCAGTGCTGAGACATTGCCCAGGTCCACAAATTCTGTCACATATCTGTAATAGGTAAGGTCACACAAACACAATGACAAGACACCAAGAAACATTTGGAGGTACAGTACACAGGTCCTGCTAATATTCCACACCAATTACGTCTTACCTGGGATTACAGAAATTGTTTTCAAAGCTCTCAATACTCTGAAAGTTCGGAGAGCTGAAACATTGCCTAGGTTTACAAACTCTGTTACATACCTGTAGAATTAAATTCACAGTTATTCAGGCTTTATACACATAAATCATTTACAAATTACTTCCTCGATCTGTTGCAGACTGACTATAATCCTGACGTTCGTGCTATTATACAGTACAGTGTATGTAGCACATGCAATGATTGAATGCACATTGGGAATCACATTGACTAGAATCAAGCTACGTTCACACCACAGCTCCGGCAATTTTATTAGATGCAATAGCATCCACATTTCATGCATGAGGAAATAGGACTGTTTTAAAAGATGAGGTTCTAATTTGCTTTACATTTCTGAAGGCTTAAATTGATTGCAGAACATATTGCAAATATTATCACAATAATGCACACAAATATCTGAAAATGTAATCAACTCTGTTCAATCTTCATCACCATTTAAGTGGATTTATATGTCCAATATATAATAAGATAGCAAAGGCTGGAACTTATTGTCAAACATTATTCTTTTCCACATGCTATTATACCATTGTCAAACCATTTAACTTTTTCCCGAAGCTCTCTATGTCTGACAATCATGGGCCAAGTTCACTTTGGTCTTCAGGCCACAGACTTTACAACACCATATGTTTGCATCACTGAGGCAAATATTTCAGTATGCATTGCTGTGCACACTACAAAGGATATCTGAATAAGTATACTCACAAACCCTTTAGAGAGTGTGTAGTGAACTGTGTTGTTTTAGTGGGACAGATATTGTACTTACTGTAATACTATTACAATGAATCAAAAAATTCCACTTATTTTAGATTTCAGTGAATACCCATCAATTGTGATTAAAAAGGAAAACATGTTATCCAAAAATAAAGCAAGTAAAGAAGAAAACCCTCATAAGATTTATAAATGACTACATTATATGTACTGGTAGATTTTGTACTGATAAGATTTTAATATAGTATAATATTCAGATTTGCTTTCGATATTCCTGTATGATACAGTGTATATGTTTTAATTAAGCAATTAATAAATTAACCACATTAATGATTCAGTCATATTCACAGTAAAAAGAAGAGCAATGAGAGCAAAGCCTCAAAGTAAATCAGATGACCTAATCTCAATACTTACGCCATAAGGATAACACTGAAATCCAGCCAGTTCCATGGATCTCGTAGGAATGTAAATTTGCCTACACAGAAGCCTCTTGCAAGAATTTTTATAAGAGATTCAAATGTGTAAATTCCAGTGAATGTGTACCTGTTGCAAATGAAAAATAAAAGTGTTTTATTGTTATTGTTTGTTTCTATATAGATGTATATTACAAGGTCACTGGACTGTAGAGACACTGGATACTATTCTACTGTATCACTAGAAAATTAGAACAGAAAACTACAATCTAGTATTCTGGTCCTTTTAAGCACCATGATCTTTTCTTCTATACATAACCATTCTGATCTGGCACAGAACCTTATTTTATTACACATAATATAGATATAGCATTAGACTCTCTCTCTCTCTCTCTCTCATATATATATATATATATATATATATATATATATATATATATATATATATATATATATATATATATATATATATATTTATATGTATATATATATACGCATACACATACACACACACACACACACACACACGCACACATTGTATATATATGTTAGAATAGACTTTTAGACTACAGCAATTGTATTAACAACAGATATATTTAAATAGAAAGAAATACAAAGTCAAACTTACTCTACATTCTTTGCCCAATCCGGAGGCTTACTCAATGTCATAAACGCACAGTTGGTCAAGATAGTTAACATGATAAGCATGCTGAATAATGTAAAATTAGTCAAGGAAATCAGCAACACAACACATTTTTTTAAGCACATAAGGCTGACTGATGACATTAAATTGAACAATAAGGTCATGTACACCAACAAAGTCAATATTTTCCAAGGCCTTGGGTCAAAATAATACAGTATATTTTTTCCATGTGGCAAAGGTTTCTAGGAACTTATTTCATCAGAGAAAACACAGCACATGACATGCAGTCACATTGTTTATATCAGAGATTGAACTTGGTGTAAAGGATATGAATGTACCAAAATCTTAATAGATATTCTTCTAAGAATGTTAAAAGGGCTTAAGATGTACAAGGCAGGTGTGGCATTAAAGCGGAAGATTGCCTTCCCTCTGTTCAAGACTATAAAAGTCTAAAAAAGAGAATAAACAAGATTAAATCAAATCAAAATCAAAACATTACAAGTAATTTCCACAGCCAATCCCTCTAAACGAATGCTACGTTTGGCATTTGTATGAATTAGAGAGACCAAGGAAAAAAGGGACAATTACATTATCTTCATCTAACATGATCCAAAAATAACATATTCCTGCCAGTACTTCTATGTAACTGAATAATAAAATCAGTTGTACTACAACAGAGCTGCATTTGGCTGAAATCCTATAAGGATAATCTTTACAAGAACAAATATAAATAATGCAAAATGTATGTTATACTCAACTAGCAGTCAGTGGTAATTAGAATAATCCAAAATTATGTTAACGAGACCAGATGTTAAACTGTAGAAAGGTAAAATGTATAGTCTTTGAATGGCATTTAAAATAACAGAATATAACACAACTATGGCTAAAACCTACCTCTTTGAATAACAAGGGTTATTAAATAGATTATTAAAATGGCTTTCCTATGCTGATATGTTTTAAGTGCTATCAAAGGTATGTTCTGATATAAGGTGAATGAAATGCAAATACCAAAGCCTTATCCTTGTTATGCTAGAAATAATAACAGGACAGTAGGACCACGGTCAAAACAAGTGCATCCAATAAATTCAGTCTGAAAAGGCCATTTTCCAATAGTACTATAGATGCTGTTATAGTAACAAAAACACAGCAATCCAACAAAACAAAACAAAAATCTGTCATTAATAAAACAGCTGAAACAGTCAACCACTGAGGACCAAATTGGAAAGAAAGTTGACAGGTTTGCACCAAGCTTTGCTACGTGTGTGTGTGTGTGTGTGTGTGTGTGTGTGTGTGTGTGTGTGGGACACTCACTTTCTCATTCATGTAATAAGGGTCCAGATCCTCAAGGGGCTCTGAAACCATTCCCTTAGGTATGTCACCATAAATAAATGGCAATGATTTTCCAGCCTCCAAGTCACTGTTTGGCTTGGGGCCATTTTCATCATCGTCATCGTAACGCTCTGCTTTGGGCTTCTTTGCTTTCTCTTCTGCAATCCTCTTCTCAATAGTGTCAAGAGATTCCTGGCAAAACAGGTGGAAGCTTTCTGTTCCTGGTGGTACAAGCAGTTGTGCCATCTTTTCATCCTGCACCTTCAAAGTTAACGTTTAGCCTCCTGCATAAGAAAGTACTAGACAACAAACAAAGAAAACAAGAAAAGAAATATGGATTAAACTCACAAAATAGGAGTTCGTGTACGACTTTATATCTCAATATACAGTAGAGTTTCTCCATTGTTCACACCATGTGACATTTATAATTCACAAAGAATCTAAAGGGGAAAGAAAAAATGTAAACGTATCTTAATAAGAAACAGAAGACATTCCAAAAACTGTAGCTGACACATATGTTACATTCTAACAAGTTGTCGAAATTGAAGTCGAGACAGAAAACAGAAAAAAAAAGATCAAGCATTTCATCCAGTATACCTAACATGGAAACAAACAAACTGCAAATCTTTACAGCCTGGAGGATGTTCATTTTGCTGCAATTCTGTAGACTTAAATTATCACCAGCTTTCCAAAAACATACATATTGTAAAAAGCATAACATTAGGGTAGAATCATTGTTTTTATTATTTACATACTGAACATCATGCATCGTGTTACATAGTTACGCATGCTGGCTTCCAGAAATGAATACAGACTCCCCTTGAATATTTGAGAAGCACATTACATAGACTGAAACCCTTATGCTTCAAAATAATAAAACAAGCAAACATACAAACAAATGCAACACAAATTATCTTGAAAAAGTGGATTGAATTCCTTGACTTACTAAAATAATGTGCGAATTAAAAGAAAATGGTGAAGCAAAAGTAAAAACACTTGAAATACAAATAAAATGTCAGAATGTTATTCAATAAAAATAATGCAAACTGAATAAAAAGTGAATTTGCCAGCACAAAACTTCCATATGTATGTTTAAAGAAGTCTCAGTTTAGATTCATATGAATATAACTGAATTAAAAGAGCTGCAGCTTTTGCGTAGAGCAGCTACATAGTCAATATTACTTTTTATAAATCAAAGCCAAACATGACTAAATGTATTTTCACACTTGCGGAGATACAAACATTAACTTAAATTGCTTGAAGATGCAAATTCATAGCACTTAACTAGTGTGTGAATGGATACCAATCAACGATATGCTGTATGAACATGCATTATACACACTCCTTCAAAAGATTTTATGTTGGGTTATTCATCTTTTATTTATAATAATTGATATATATAGAGAGATATAGATAGGCACTGATACATAAACAAACACTCCATAATTGTATCTATTAATGTATTCTATTCTGATAGGTGTGGTTTTACAGTAAAATGTATCACTATCATAAACTACTGAGTTCAATTTATAATTCATGATTTTCAATTATTACTTCCTAGCTGGGTGGTCCATTTTTATTTGTAAATCCAAATGTCCACTGTGATGGTGTCTGCAAAAGAGAGGAATACTTTTACTTGATTTTTATCTCCCCACTAGAAAAGGTTGAATGTCAATATATTCTGTCAGATATGAAACTCTGACATAGCACTGGCAAATAACCAAAATAAAATCATACATTTATATCTATTTATGTGAAATATTTTATTTTCTTTACTGTGCCTTGACAAATCCGTTTGGTTAAGTTCCAGGCTTTGTCTTCGTTTATTATGTTGGCTTGAAAATGGCACCCATTAATTAGTGTAAGGCTTCATCTAGGGTTTTACATCCATTGGCCCTTCCCAACACATTTTCTTCATTCAATAAAATATTAATCACAGGTAGCATACTAGGGTCACAGAGCATACAGCTCATTAATTGTGCAGTTTATTTGTATGTGTATTCTTAAGGAAAAAGTGTTGGCCCTTCCAAGTTTGATGTAAAAACCTTTGATGAATATATCAATTTTGATTTACCATTAAAAAGGGAAATACAGCAATCATGTTCAACAACGAAGCTTGTGATCACTGCACATGTAAAATCTCCTTGAAACCAAAACAAAATGTGATTTTATGAGACATTCTCTCAGGCTTTATCTCAAACAGCATCAGTTCTGTTGCCTTAGTTTGGTCTACAAAAGTGCCAAGTTATTTAGGAAATTAATGGAGTTTGTGCAAGTGGTTCACTTCAGTGAGGAGGACTCAATTAATTTTAATTCACAGTGTATTAATCAAGTGATTTCTGTGAAGTTCTTGTAAATAGTGGAGCAGTCAAGTGCCTTGCATTGCATCTGTAGATATTTGAAGGGAGACAGATTGTGGTCACCATGGTGCTGACTACTCTCCCAAGTAAGCAATGCAGAGTGTTAGGGCTTCCATACACAGGGTGGTTCTTGTCAGTGGCTTGTGTTGTTCATAATATGAAGCTAAATGAACTCAGTCATCTGCTATACAGACAGCGAGCACTTCTTTAGGTGGAATCAATTGGGTTTGTTTGCCATTTGAACTTCTCCAAATAAAGGAACTGATCTAAGTGTGGAAAAAACCTCAGTGCAATTGGTCTTTCAATTATTTTAAGGCAAATATTGAAGATTATTCAATACCAAAGCATTGATTTCAGAGAATTTACAATACTGTTGTCTGTAATTGTTTATTTTCTGTCATTGTTGTCTATTTGTTTAATTCAATTTAGTTACATTTCCATATACATTGCTGTGCTAAACAGAATCTTCCCAAAAGATTGAGTTTTTTTTGGTCTCTGTGTTTGTTTTTTACCAAATCACTGTTCCATGGTAAATGAGACAAACAAATGTGCACAAATTATTAAATCAGATCTACTGAGGGACATCATAAATGCAAAAATAAGACATGTCATGCATATGACAAGCTCTTGAATAGCAGACCCTACACATGAAGTGAAGAGAAATGTAATGAAGCCAAACAAAGCTGGCAGGCAGCAGAAATACAGATATATATCTGAATAAAATAAATATAACTGTTCTGTGGCATTGCACCAAATATGGTTAAGAAAAAATGTGCTAATCATTTAACCTAAGACTCCTTGTTCTGTTATAGGTTTCCATGGTTACCACAGAATTAATTTAAATCTCTAAACACATTTACATTTACTTTTAAATACCTCAGAGCCAACAGCAGAAAAAATAGAGAAGAAATTGCTTATTTTCAAGACAGGCAAGGATTGTCCTGACTTAATGAGTTAGGACACTGCAATAGCACTGGCAAACACAAATATACTGGAAGGAAAAAACTCCTTTGCATTCAATCAAATAAGGTGATTGAGCTGTATCTCATTGTCATTGGTAGTTCTGTGCCACAGCAGTGACACACACACACACACACACACACACATATATATATATAATCACAGTTATATCACTTTCTTCTATTAACTATAGTATGACAGTGCCAATGGATCAGATGAAAATGATGATAAACATATGTACAGGTTTATCCACTATATAGACTTACTGTATTTTCAGTCAAGTCTAGAACATACATTTTAAGCCAACCAGCATATCTCACATTGGCAAAGCATGGTAAATCTGCTAACAAGAAATGTAAAGAACACGTATATATAATTTATATTTTATTATATATATGAAATAATGATTATACTTGAATCTCTATATCCACACAACAAAACCATTATCCTACTTATTATTTATAAGATGGATACATCTTTTCAAAAATAGTCATGGTACCCCAGCTACTAACACAATTGGGATTATTGATGAATATTTAGTTGAATGCAGTTGAATTTAGTTTAGTTTAGTTTAACTAAATTTAGTTGAATTTAGTTGAATACACATACTGAAAAATATTATTTCAAAATGATTCCTAACACACTTTTGCAATCTGTGTACATGATTACTAATAAAGTGTTAAGTAAGGCCCAGAGACCTTCTAAACTTCAACTCATATGACCCACAAAAATTTTAAATTCAATACTTGGTGGTGACTTTCCACTATGTAGGTGCAAGAGACTTCTGGAAACGTGAATCTGCCATCAAGTGACTCATCTCAAATTTTTGTGATTGGTTGTGGGTTGAAGTTTCGATTTAATTGCAGGCCTAAATCATTTAACAGAGTGAAAAGATACTGCATTTATGTTGTGTGGAAGAGTGCTGTTAAATACTGAAATTTGAAATACTTTCAGAATGCCAGCACCAGTAAAAGACACTGGCTAAATGTCAATACCTGTCTGTATACCCTGTAACATGTTTATAACACTCTGGATTCTAATCTGGTTATAGTATTCAAGTATTTTACAATGATGTATTTTTTTCATTCAGTTTTTCAAGAACAATCTCCTACAGCAGACAGTGCCAAATGTGCTTTGTCCATTACTTTAAATGTGTCCTGAGACAGGGAGTATTACCATATTCTGCTTGTTTATATTATGGCATATATGATATGTTAATGTGAACAGATTGATTGATTGAATAATAAACATGTGGCCTAAGATAAAGATCTCTACAACCACATTCACACACAAATAAAAACAGTATCTTTCATAAAGAACAGATTTAGTTGATACATTATCCCAATAATTAATGCACAGTATAGTTTGTAAATAGTTCAGCTTCACCATGCTTGCAGCAAACCCTCATTAATTAAGATGATTTGTTCAGGAAGCATGACATAAAACAAAAATATGAGTGGCTACATTAAAAAAAAAAAACATTTGTAATGTGATATTTATTGGCACACTTACATAGTTCATTTTAACAAATTGGCTGTAGAACCCAAAACCACTCTTTATCTTTACAATCCATTTATATTCACAATCACATGCAAGTTTTTGTTCTCAATTCTGGCTTCATGCACTCATGGGGCAGAGCAAAGTTCTTGCACATGCATAGGTAAAAGCAAGTATGAAGAATAGGGTGTGACATGAGAAAGCATCCCTTTCATATTCTGAATAATACAAAGCATTATGCAGAATAATAGCTCCCAAACCACGAGTAGAATACTTTAATTTATTTTTTATTCTATAAGCCTTACTTGGTGTACAGTATATTCATCCAGTTCAGCTTGTCTTTATATTTTGATGGACCTCACGGGAGTTAGATAATACAAATTGTAGAAATCCAACACCAATCAGTTGGTATTACAATTAAGGCTGTAAAAAGGTGCCTAGCCATCAATTCATTCCATCTGAATGAAAAAGAAAGTCATTACATTTTGCTAAACATAATATATGATGTGGATGAAATGGCTATTAGTGTGTCACTATGTGATTCAGCAGTATTTTCAAACTTGTGCAGCACATTCAGATATGGAAATGTATGGGATGTTTCATGGCTAAGACTCACTTAAGCTTTTAAAAAGCTTAAAATTAGCTCATGTGAAATCTGAAAGCAACCAACCCCAACTTAGGATGTAGTCAATGAGTTGCCAGGGTGGATTCATGCTATAACCCTGTTACCAACCTTTCTCTAAGGCCAAGTGCTGAAGCCACTCCATTACTACAAGTATTTTGTCTTCCATTTATTATAGATACCATACTTTGGAAAGCGTCTACCACAGTTTAGGGGCCACTGTCCTGCTGGAAGACAAAAACACTGGCACAATAATTCATTTTTTCTTGTCAGCAATACATGAATTTTAAGATTCACTATACAACACTTTAGAGCAGCAGTGTCAATTGTATATGTTATGCAATACTCCAAATTACATTGACCTGGTAGATACCACAGAGACAAAATGTTGGGAACCCCTAACCTCTACCTCTTATGTGCATGTATTTCCTCCATTTAATTAAACAACAGTGACAATTAAATGTACTGTGCCAAATGCAAAGTTGCTCCCATTAATTTTGAACTCAATGTCTTAGAAATATCATGTTTGAATCCACAGTCCCACCAAGTTAACTTCAATACTACTGCCTCCACATTTTGATCTGAAAGACAACAACAACCACTATCTAACATGACATCACTGGAGAACCAGTACTTGGTTACTTACACTGTCCCATGTTTTTAATGAGTGTATTATCAAAAATGGTATACATCGTACACACAAATTGTATCATACATACGCACAATACAAATTCTAGAGTAAAATAAATTAAATAGATTCACATTACATTGAAGAGTTCATCCCAAATCAAGGCCTACCCCAAAAAACCTTAATCGAACAAAAACATGCGTACACACACATAAACTGGAGAATGAAAGAAATAATGGGCTGTCATTGTAGCTACTGTCCTAACTCAAATTTTCTGTAGATATGCGTCTTCACAAAAACAACCCCAGGCAAAACAGGACCCATGCTTTGATTTACTGAAGAATTTGTAGTCATTAGAATGGCTGGGTGGCTGGCAACTAAAACATTTATGTGTGCCAAAAAAAACATTAAACTGGCCGGATAATTGCTGGCTCTGCCCTCCATTTTACAGAGACAGAACCACAGCCAATCAAGTTCAAATAAATATAGATGTCTAAAGCACTTTTTTTTTAAAGCCCCAATAGGTATGGTTTGTCAGTTATTTTTGTGTCCTATAGAAGTGAAATTAATGATGTTTTTATCCCTTTGGTAGAACAACTGTCTATGGATAAGACCCTTGGCCCCTGAGAAAGAGCTGGATGTTTATTTTGTAGAAAGCTTGCTAACAAGCCAACCCTTACCTCTTTTGTTCTCCATTGCAACCCCCCACACCAACTGCAATCCCTCTAGAGAGCAGCAGTGCAATAAATGACACAAACAATTCCCTCCTAAAAACCCAGGTGTACAATTGCATCATTTCATATTAGCTTCTGGCACCATGGCCCAGACTGTAGGTCTCTGGAGGATGTTCAAGCACAAAACAACTCCATTCCCCTTTGCATGTACCCATTAACAATATTAAAATTTTCAGGCACAAATGCTACTTTTAATTCCAGGTTTAAAACTCCAAACAAATGATCATCATTCCAGTGAATCTTATTCCCACACAATACTTGTATTATTCTAACAAAACCTACTACAGATAACACCCTGTCAAGGTGTATCTGATTTTCAACAGCCCATGTATTGCTCAGCTAGCGCAAGCACTGATGATCTCCTACAAGCAGATATGCTTTGGTCATCATTTACATTCATAGGATCTATATGGAGATTTCTGCTTAACAATATTCATTGAGTTGTTAACTTGGATTCATGTGTGGCTTAGACTGACACAATCCTCATTCAGTTTTTAGCCAAGACTTTTAATTGAGAACTAAGCTAGCTATGTCAGCAGTTTCCTACAGCAGTTAAAACAATTGAACATCTGTACTTTGCCTAATTGTGTGTTTGATTTAATGTAATTTCCTACAAAGCATTGGCTGAAAAATGGTTTGAGAGACGTGCTTATAAAGAAAGTCTCTGGATGGTGAGTTGTCAATGTTTGGTCAATACTGAAATCTCCAGAGGAAAGACAAAAAAGGTGAATTTGTACTGAAATAGGTGCAAGACGGAATAACCATCTTGGTACTTAATTTGTGTTGATAAAACAAGGTGAATAAATAGGCTCAATTACTTTGGCTAAGCTGATAACATGTCCAGATTAGAACAAAGCAATCCTTAGTCACAGCCGTCAGCAACCTTAGCAATGCTGAGATGACATGTAAGCAGTTTCCTACTGTATTAAATACAAAATGCTATGCAGTATTAACTGACTATCGTTATTTACTTGTGAGCCTCTTTGCCTCCTGATTTACAGACTCTGTCTTCAGAAAACACAAACACCATGATAGACATTAATAAGAAAACCTCTACCTTGGACAATTTGGTGTGAGTGATATTTGATTTTAAAATGGAAACTACAGAAGAACCACCTTATTGTCAGCATTTCAGCACAAAATGTCAGGCTCCAGTGTCTCAAATGGAGCCTGACAGTTCTGGGGCATCTAAGAAACCTGGACATGAATTGTACACAATTTACAACCACAGTGCTAGAAAAGATCACAATTCTGACTATGTCCTTCCAAATACAGGGTTATTTGAATGAGACTATGTCTACAAATTAAGCTGTTTTCAGAACTAAAGTGCCAGGGAGTTTCTTTCTCGTTCAGACAACATGGGTAATTACAAAAGAAAATGTTTAAATTCTTGGATAAAAGATGTCCGTCAATATTGATATGCTAAAATTAGTGTGACAATGTTATGTCTGACAATTGATTTAAATCATTGTAATTAGATGGAGGGGAAAGGGGTTACATAACATTGATGATGAGGATATATTTAAAGCATATTAAAATAAAAATAGCAGCTCATCACAATAATAATAATAATAATAATAATAATAATAATAATAATAATAATAATAATAATAATAATAATAATACACCCAATCATGAAATAAACTGTCGCCAAAGTTGTTTAACGAATGGACCAGTGCTTTTCAAAACTGGTGTCTGTGGGCGTGGGCGAGTGCTGCTGTCCAGGGTGCTGAAGGCTTTGCTCACAGAACCAGGGTTTTATTACAGTTTATGTTTTTTATCTCGCTTCGTAAATTACGTGCATGCACACTTTCGGAGAAGTTGCATATCACATGTTTTATTTTTTGGTTTCAAATGTACACATAGAACATGGCTTATACAGATTAAATAACAAATAATCACTAACGATCCATCCATTTCCCAATTTCTCTCGGATTCGCCACCTTATCTCTTCAGCTCTGTATAACCCAGTTGTTCATTTCAGATGCCTCAATTCATTCGAGAATAATGTATGCCACAGTACCCCGAAAATCACAGCCAAACGCCAAGATTCAAATGAACAACAAGTAAATGGACAAGGAAATGCACTCGTAAAACGTGTACTAGACACCATAGATGTATTGTTTTTGATGTATTTTCCGAGGAAACAACTATATATACAATGGGGTTTCAAATCCATACACAAATGGACAGCATGATGACATTACCGGCATTTTATTAAAAGCATATACACTCGGGATATATATAAACGGGATACAAACGAGAAACTGTGATTAAAATCATAGTTACATTTTGTAAAAAACAAAATGCTGGAAGTCAATCTCTGCTGTCTATTCAAGCGTTAGTGCTGGAGCTGGTTGTACTAGAAAGTTCTCTCCACATCTCCAAGCATGGCTGCCGGCTATATGAATAGACATTGAATCTTTACCATTAATTCATGAAAAGGCTCAAACGAGGGAGAGCAAAAGGTCAAGGCATATTAGTCACACTGGGTGTTATAATAGTGCAAAGGATTCTTAAGTGACTCCCCCCAGGCGTTGTATCACCACCCTATTATAATATGTTACTGTTTTCCACAAAATATGCATCCCTTCTACTTCTGGTTGTTATTTTATTGTGATTTGGATTGACCAAGCAGAACAAAAATTTATCACAGAATTGCAGTAATATAAACCTTGGAGATATACATGTTTATACACAGACTAATGCAAATACTGGTGTAAGACTTCAAGTGGAATAAAATATTGCACCATCATAATATAAACGCCACACCAGATTTACCTATTGTCTGTGAAAAACAGATTAATCAATCAATCAATTAATTAATTAATTAATCAATTAATTAAAAAATAGGCAAAAGTGAGATAATCTAGTGAGGTCATACAACAGAGAAATATTTCAGTAAGCCAACTTCAATGACATTCACAATTGTGTAATGAAACCCAAGTCTAGAAGTTAAATCCAAAGGTAAAGTATTAAATCAATGAATGCTATTAACAGGACAGGACACTTTATATTGTGCTTATCAAGGCATGTTTTCAGGTACACATTTATAATATCCATTCATTAAAATACATAAATACATACATAAATAGATCAATACACAAACAATAACGTGCATGGATTGGAAGAGAATCAACCTATATATATATATATATATTAAATTGAGCTTCGTTAAGTATTGTCATTTCAGACGAAGCTGGAAAAAAACGCGTTGGTACTGTTCCGCTTAAAAACCAAACAAACAAAAAGACCACCTTGCCTCACAGTTTTAAGCAGGTAAAGAATATCCTATCATAAAATGTGTAATTTACAACGCAAATGAAATATAATCAAATGGAATGCCTTACATTTGGAAGAGCAGACGCTGTCAGAAACGGTATCATATCCATTGCAGATTTTCACGATGAGAGAAAGAAAGCTGCAGCTGTCGCCATATTGGAGGCTTCATTTGTTTTCCATAGAAAAAGCTATCAGCCTTTATACTGCAACATCTCCGCCCTGCTCTACTACAGTCTATGATGAGAAACAGCCCCCCAAACCGCGCAGATCATTCACACTTTAAAAATAACGCTTCATGCCACTCCTTGCATCGGACTTTTTAAGTGCATTTTCCATTCAACATTGTGTGATGAAAATAAAAATAAAAACGCACATTTGGGGAGGATACTGGTGCATTGTAATATTTGTGCATTTTATTTTAATGTAATTTAAGGGTTAAATAACTGTTTGTGTTAATGCATTTTTGTTAAATAAACCCCATGTCTGTATGTATCAATTGAACCGAGCACACACACACAAAACAAGTGCACATATCACATGTATACTCTATATGAATGTTCTTACTATGATGTATAACATATTTTAAGTAATCTTAAGAACATGAGAACATAAGATTCGAACATCCAATTCCAAATGGGTTTGGGATGAAGAAATATATCACGTGTATACTCAGGATATGAAAACTACCCAACTGAAAAGTTACCCATGATATGTTACCCATGGTGAATCTCATATGACCCCTTCCCCTACCTACGCTTTAAGAATGAGAAATACCAAGCATGGTTGCGATGTCATCAAATCTGTTTTGACGATATCATTACAACTAAGGCCTGTTCTTCTTCGTCTTCTACTACTACTACTACTACTACTACTACTACTACTACTACTAGAACTTCTACTACCAACACCACTTCTTCTTCTTGTTCTTTAGTACAAACTAATGTTGCATATTGTCTAATTTCCTTTTAAAAACTATATTTCTTGTGATGTTTTCCTCATCCCAAACTGGACTGTTTCAACAGCTTTTGTGAAGTTTAATTTATTAAACTGTTTCTCAGGCAATCTGTGCCCAGGCATTGCAGACAGACCTTGCTAAATTAGGAGCAATAGTGTTTTATATACATTACAGTCACCTTGCAGTTTCATTGTACTTGGTTACATTACATTATAAATATAATATCATTATAAAAGATTTGAAACATTTTTGGGAAAATAAAGCAAAATCGGTAAGGTATTGCACAATGCTCAGTCAAATTAATTGAAAACTTATTTGTATGTAAATACATTGGAAACCTGATATTTTTATAATGTATGGTATCGTTTACAGACTGTCAGAAAAACGACTAGTATTCCATATCCCATAGTATCATGGCCTCGCCGATTTCATGATATATATACTGAAATGCAAGGAGAAAAACATTGCATGCATAGTGACAACAACTGAACCTTGACACCAACTCAGCCCTCCAGGCATAAATATGTTAAGTATTAGTATCTTTGTATGTATGAGATGAGATCTAAATATTATATATTTGTGTATGGATGGTGGATTTAGTTTTTCACTGTTTCCCTTAGAAGCTAAATGAAAGCATCGTGCAGATGGTAGTTGACGCCTTTTTAGATGTCTGTCTGCACTAACACCGAAAAAGGCGAGGGCACAGAATTAGCTTCTAAGGAGCTTAATTTCTATCAAAGGAATATGTATAATATTGAATTAAAGCCGGTGTATTCATTCTTATGCGATTTAAAGAGGAAACTGTCGAATCTGATCATCCTTGTAAAAACCGATAGTGTCATAAAATTATACATGTATTTGTTAATTAATTGATGTATGTATATTTTTATTTGAGTGACCTATACGTTTGATTTCCCAAACTCTGCACACAATTATCCGACATTCAGAGACTATTTTCGGCAATTTGTTGCAGAAATGTGCCTGTATAGCGGTACAGTGTCGGTTTTGCTCACTTTTAGGCGTTCCTAACCCAGACACCCCTTCCATCTACTCACCATGATCAACCAAGGCTGCTGGGCTAAAATGTTTTTTTAGATCCCTTCTTTTCACTCAGATTATGTATCTTTTCAGCACGCTGGACTGACAACTTGTTTTTTAGCAAGCAGGTTGTCGTTGTCTTTCCCCTTCCTGGTTTTGGCCGGAGAAATCTCTTCATGCAATAAATGAACACAATCACAGCAGAGGACTATGCAGTTACTGCCAGTCTCGCCTTGTAACACCCTGATGGCTTCCGCTCATTGATTAGTGGCAGGAGTGACGCAGCTCCCCTCCACGCCTCCCCGGCTGTGTGATCCCCATGTCAACTGTAGGCAACCTGCTGCAGCCGAGCGCTTCACTTCAATGGTAAAATAACACAATTACGCAACAATTAAATGTTGCATTGCATACAAGTATGGTAGAAACACCTACGTTTAAATACACAATTACAGACTGTCTGCCAGATTTTAAACTGAACACACTTGGGCAGGATTTCATTGTTGTGTTTACTGATTATGATTTGGTACACATATGTTGTATTAGGTTAATTGAAAAAATGTAAATACTAAAAAATGTTGCAATACCATGCTCCAGATCACCAGTAATCGATTATGATTGTTGTTGTTTGTTTGTTTTTCTTTATTAGCATTCTGCAAATATTAGCTACGTACAAAGAAACAATCATAGTGCATAGATTAATTTGTTTCTTGATTCATTACCCCGTTCTCCGGACCTGGAAGTAACAAATGCATAATTACAGGTGTAGCATAACTTGTCCCATTCTTATTTGGGACAGCTTATCCAGCTGGCAATATGTCTATTTTGTACCTTTTATTGAAAAATATATTTTCCATTAAACTCAACAAGCTAACATTGCTGGCAAAAGTATTCCAGCACTGGTGAATGAGATTGCTTCCAAATTAAGGGTATGCCCAGAAAGATGTTTCTATGAACAGAAGTGTCCAGAACAAGACCAATTTATTCATCCCATCATCTTAGTCACAGAGTTGAGCTGTAAAAGAGGTCCAATCACCAAGACACCTTTCTATCAAGCAATTCAAAGCCACAGTCACTGGAGTCCTTAAAGTACGGTACAGATGTTTTACACTAGAACAATGTATTGTCAGATGTTGAAAGATTTGCATCAGACAGTAGTTTACTTATTTTGGATGGATTCAAGTAAATGCAAATCTAAGTTACACGAAAAAACGAAACAGAAACAGGCATTCAAATATTGTATTTATATATACATTATTTATGTATTGTTGTTATTTTTATTCTGAACCTGTATTGAATAATTGCACTGCTTCCTTTTATTATGTCATAGATGGAACTGTTTTTGTTGTTGTTTTTTCAATCCAAGAAGTGTGTTGGGGATCTGTATTATTCATTGAATATGAAAGATTCAGGTGTGTGCAAAAGTCAAGACAGATACCTCAAGAAAATGGATGCAAGTCACAGATTTGTTTTGAGGGAGGCTAGGGATAGGTGACAAATTATAATTATTTATTAGGGTGTTCAAAAAGGGGAAAACCCATTTGGCCTTAATATTTTAGTGAACAGATGCCATCTAGTGACAGCTGTTCAACCTACATTATATTTAGCTCATATGTTAATATGAATGGTTCACAATTCACTATAAAACCACACAAAGAATTACAATGGAAATAGAAATAGTCTTTATAGTCTAGGTAATTGTATAGTCTGCATATGTTATCTTTTTGTATTTAATTTTGGGTTACAAGAGGTGAGATAGACAATGGTGTATTTGCCTTTTTCAAAGCAATGCAGTTTATCATGCACTGAGCAAAGGGGAGTGAATGGCAAGCACTTATCTCATTGCCTAATTTATCTCCACATTTCAGAAAAGAGCAGTTGTTTAAACAATGATAAGATACCTTCAATGGTTCATCATCAAAAATCAGAATTAAACATTGATTGTTAAAAAGATGCTACATGTTGGATATACATGCACACAAACACATGCACACACACCATGAAAGTGCAATAAAGTCAGTTTATTAACTAGCTGAAAATTATTGACGAGAAACAAATAAGCACATTAAAGATGGGAAGATGGATTATTTTATGAAATAATACATTTTGCAGACGTGAAACATCTTGGGGAGGCCTTCATCTTGCAGTGGATGGAAATAGGCTGAAATGAGCAAATTTGGGGAGGTGATACAATCTGCTTTTTAATAATGTAATTTCATGTCTCTTTTACCCTCTTTAGCTCTTCTTCTCATTATAATCATCCGTGGCATTAGTAGTACCAAATGTCTGTTGCCTCTTTAGACACTGATGATAATTATGTTTGTGTTTCCAGCATGCCATCTGCATAGTTGCTATAGCAAAATAATAATTACAATTATTATGTGTTTTAGTCCTGTATTGTCTAGCTTTGCAATAGTATAAACTGGTCAGCTGGACTGTCTGTATACACTATGGTCCAATCTTCTATTGTATATCTATGGTATATTTATTGTTGACATGCTACACTGTATTCCTAAAATTGGTTGTCAGATGTTTCACATTTTCAAGTTAAATGTCAGGAAAGAAAATGCAGCACAATATTCATTCCATTAACTCTGATAATCATCTGCCATTCTCAAAATTAGTTTGGACAAACTAAGCATGTTGTATGTCTCTAAAGCCCATTCTGCTGGTAAGCAAGCTGAATGCTTGTACTTTTAATAAAATTAGCTTTAAACTCACTACCAATTGAACCCACCAGACATGTAATATGTGAGATGGATTGTGGGATAGAGAAATAACATTTCTTTTTGAGTGTGTGTGTCTATCTATCTTTGTATCTCTCTCTCAATGTGCATATGACTTTCAAGAAGATTGCAGAAACTTCACCATCTCCAACATTTATTTTGAGGAATGCTGATTGGAAGTGGAAGACTATTGGATATGCCACAGTTAAACCCAAAGCAGGAAGCAATTATGTAGGTGTTTATTTGAATTTACAAGGACTTTATGGCAGGGAAGCTGCCCACGTGCCAGTAATTGCACCTGATAGTGTACAGAGATTGTTACAATGAAGCAAAGACAATCAGTCAGGTACTGAATTTTGCGGTGGTGTCCTGTGGGTTGATGAATCCCTCTAAACACTTTTTCCAACAGGGTAACTGGATTTGTCTAGCAACTCTACATATTTCCAGGGTTCAAGGAAGATGGTCAGAGATGCAATATTATTCATTCCAGCTGGGTCTGCTTTTCAACAGGGTGTGCATGAACAACCAATGAATTCCCAGATCAAGCTATGAAACACCGCAACATTTCAAAAAAATAATGGAAATAGTACTAGTAATAAACAATCTAGACTTATGCAAGTATGAGTACCTTTAAAATATAATCTGAAGGTAATTTAAAGAAGAGATGCTACTCAGCTGATAAATATTATATGATAGGAGAGGGGTTTGATGAGACTGAATATAGAAATCTCCAAGGAAACTTTTCCAGAGGGAATCCAAATGTCACATGGCAGTTGCTTAGCAGCAAATATACAGTTATTATGCAATTCTGGGGGCTCTAGATAATTTGCCATTTTGATAGAGGATTTATTCATTGTTTTATTATCCACTGACACTGAAGAAGAAGAAGAAGATACAAAGACATATTGGTGTTTGCAAAGTTTTTACTCATCTACATGCTTAACAGCTGTTTTCCAGGTCCTTTGTGGTGGGGAATCTGAGCCAGTTTATTTCTTTGTATGTATAGTCAACATATTATCACCATCAGGCTGAAAGTGTCTGCCTTTTGAGATAATGAGAATGTTTCATACTTTTTTAGAGCTAAACAAATATACTGTAAAGGGAAATATGTTGTAGGAATTGTCTTTTTTGAGATAACTAATTAAACTAATGTCCTTCATATGCTATGCATTTTTAAAATCCCAGGACATTTTTCATATAGAGGAGTGCTAACTCTGGTGTCAAATTCAATTCAGTTTAGTAATAAATAAATAAACATCAATAACTAATTAGCCATTAGGGTTCTACTGTCTACCATTTTAAGCTTATTGTTCTGTGTGAGGTGTTGACGTAGTATTGCTGCTGCCTTAGTATCCCATTGGTAGCATTGTCAGGAGGACTAACTTTGTAATGACAACAACAAAACAAAATACAAATTGCCATAATTCATTTTAATTTCTAAAACGTGGTTTCTAATTTTTTTAATTTCTAAATTTCTGTTACCCTTTTATAGTTTCAGTGTCAGTTTCTTGTGTTTGTTGTTGTAACTATAAAAAAATATGTAACAGAAAATATATGCATATATTTATGTTACCTGTAAAAAATAATATGTTTGAGTATAAATTTGTAGCTTAATTTTTCCAAGTGTATACATCTTTTTCTGGAGGCTAGCACAAGATAACTAGCCACTGCCTGACATTTACATAGTTTCTCATTAAATTATTTCCCTGCAGCTCTGTTTTGTTTGTGCACTTTATTTAATTTGTGCTGAATTAGCCATTTGGCTAGTGTACAAGTTTCCTCACTGACCCAATTATTTATTCATTGCATTTTCAATGACACATCCTTTAATTTGTAGGACAAGACATGAATACATATCTCCAGATCAAGATCACTCAAGTGTATACATGTTTATTTTAGCCTCAGTGTATATTTTGTTTGATGAGATCATCAAGTATACCAGGAAAATATTTTACTACTTTATGAAGTCAAGACTTGCAATGTTCTGCAAATAGAACGTGAATCTCAGCACTCAATAAAAGGACCATATTAAATGGACAAAAGGTAAATTTGAATGTAATGCACTGTAACATGTCCTATTATTTCAAAACCTGCACTAATATTGAGTTTTTGATGTATTTTGTCAGAGAAATGTTTGTAACAATGAAGACCCTCCCCCAAGAAAACAATTTCAAAGAGTCTGATACATGTCGAACATCTCATTCCAAAATCATGTGCATGGGCTCATTAATATGGAGTTGCCCCACACTTTGCTGCTATTACAGCCTCCACTCTCCTGGGAAGGCTTTCTACTAGATGTTGGAACATTGCTTCCATTCAGCCACAAGAACCTTAGTGAGGTCAGGCACTGATTTTGGGTGATTAGGCCTGGCTCACAGTTGGCACTCCAATTCATCCCAAAGGTATTCGATAGGGTTGAGGTCTGGGCTCTGTGCAGGCCAGTCAAGTTACTGATCTCGACAAACAATTTCTGTATGGACCTCATTTTGTGCACAGGGGCATTGTCATGCTGAAATAGCAAAGGGTCTTCCCCAAACTGTTGCCACAAAGTTGGAAGCACAAAATTGTCTAGAATGTCATTGAATGCTGTAGCATTAAGATCTCCCTTCAGTGGAACTAAGGGGCCGAGCCCAAACCATGAAAAACAGCCCCAGACCATTATTCCTCCTCCACCAATCTTTACAGTTGGCACAATGCATTTGGACAGGTAGCGTTCTCCTGGCATCCGCCAAACCCAGATTCATCTGTTGGACTGCCAGATGGTGAAACGCGATTCATCATGCTAGAGAACACGTTTCCACTGCTCCAGAGTCCAATGGCGGTGAGTTTTACACCACTCCAGTCGACGCTTGACATTGTGCATGGTGATCTTAGGCTTGTGTATGGCTGCTCAGCCATGGAAACCCATTTCATGAAGCTCCTGACGAACATTTCTTGTGCTGATGTTGCTTCCAGAGGAACTCGGTAGTAATTGTTGCAACCGGGGACAGGCAGACAGATGTTTACGCTCTGTGAGCTTCAGCACTCAGCGATCATGTTCTAAGAGCTTGTGTGGACTACCATTTCTCGGCAGAGCTGTTGTTGCTCCTAGACGTTTCCACTTCACAATAACAGCACTTACATTTAACCAGGGCAGCTCTATCAGGAATCCTATGATGGTGCTACGTTGAAAGTCACTGAGCTCTTCAGTGTGGCCCATTCTACTGCCAATGCTTGTCTAAGGAGATTGCATGGTTGTGTGCTGGATTATATACAGCAATGGGTGTGGCTGAAATAGCTGAATCCACTGATTCATGACTTTTGGTCATGTAGTGTATATACTTCCATATATATTCCTTTAGGAACTGTATGAGATCAAAACACTTTCTATGGATTAAAATAGTGTTTTAATTTAATATCATCCTGTTATTAATCGTAACCTCTCTCTGCCTTGTGTCTGGAAATGGGAAGTATTTAATATTTCAAGATGTAAATCAAAGCAAGTGGAAACATATATATGAACAAAAACATACTAGTCCAAAATCAGACTTCATCAATAATTATTTTTGTGACCACATGGAGTGCCTTCTATAGAACCTGAGAGAAAAAATATTTCAATATTGTTTTTGTATGTTGTTCAACAGTATTTAATCCATAGAATTGAACTCATACGCAGTTCCTAGAATAATATGTTGAAAAACAAAAGGCTTTGATTTACTGGTATTCAATGATGTAACACGAGCAATGAGTGAACTGTAAGAGTAGTGTAATGGCTCCTTTGTGCAGTCATTTATTTTTCTATGAAAAATATTTAAGTTCACTGCTTCTAGCCTCTGGGCTCAGGCAGCTATTGTCCTACAGTAAACTTAAATCAGAGAGCACTCAACCAATCCATTGTGGTTTTTAGTTGCTACAGTTTTAGTCTTTCTAAATTATGGCAAACCAGTTTAAATTATACAATAAATCATGATTATTAGTTATTTATTAATCCTAAACAAAATCAAAACACAATTCAAAGCACAATTGTTGCTTAAATGTATTGTAGGAATGTGAACAGGTGTGAATAAATAATAGCACTTTATTTATAAAAGGTATATAAAATGATATACTGTTTGGGAATACACATTGATTTAGTTTCATTCAGATGGTTCTTTGGAATAGATCTAATATGATCAATAGCTTTACTTAATGAAAGTAGTTTCCCACTATCTTCCAGTTGGCTTCCCCAATCTCAACCACAGCACCAGAGCCACATTTTTGTTTTCTATGTTGAGATTGTGATAATTTGTGAGATTCATTGTTCATAATTTAAAAGAGGGATAGCCATGTAATGTCATTGTGACCAGGTATTTATTATATCTGTCCATTGTTAATTGAAAGTAATTTAATGGATAACAGTTCCCAATTTGTTCAGATTATTTTTCCTTGTACTTCCTACTACATAGCAGCTCAGCTAATTCCCTGACCTGATCTGCCTGGGGCAGTCAATGCTTACCCATAGCATTTGACTAGTCATGCAGTTATACACATCAGTTTCATATCACATGCAATCATTGACAGGTCCTTTAGAAAAAATGAAATAGAATATCAAACACACAAATACTAACTTTTTGTGGAATAGATGGTAAGGCCATTTAACCATTTTTATCTTTTACCTGCTGTGAATTTAATTAATTGTGTTTTGTGTGTGTGTGTATTATTATTATTATTATTATTATTATTATTATTATTATTATTTATTTCCTAGCAGATGCCCTTATCCAGGGTGACTTAAGGTTCACACAATTTCAAAAAATTCTTCACATTATGTACAAATGTAGTACAAAAGTATATGTATAAAGATTACCTTTTTATTAATTACATATGCTTGAAAGAAAGTAAGCATACATTCCTGTTTTTACCAACATGCATATTCCATCTGCCTTCTGTTCTGCTAATGCACTTATCTTAAAGACGTGTGTTGTTTGGTCATTTTCTTTTCTCTACAAATTGAGCATATTCATAGAAAAGGCTAGTACTGAGCAAGCCACCATAAATTAAAGTAATTTTTTAAAATGCCATTTATATGAACCTCAGCTACTCATGTATATTTTTAGCACAGTGGTGAACAGAGACTGTTGGGCTGTTGGGTATTTATTACTGTTTTATTTTTTGCAGCATTCAGAAATTCACAATAATGTTGCACTGAGTGGAAGAAATCTTTGCAAGATAAATTAAAATTTGCTGTTGATACTTAATTAATGCATGGGTTTATTGGTCAGTTTATATAGATAGATAGATTGATAAATCATACATGAATTAAATATACTAACATTATTATTAATACAATTAATCTATTTCTTAGTATTATATAGGTATAATCAACACATGTGCCATTAAACTTTCTGATGGGAAAATATAATAATATACAGTATAAAACAATTTGTTATATCTTATCATTAAACTTCTTAATCTACTGAAATTTCTTGCTAATTGTTTTTATCATCCACCCATCTGAATGAATTTTAAAGTAATGGTCAGTGATACCACATGAATTAATGTATAAATACCATGGGATTAACACATGAATACCTCATACACATCATCTGACTTCTGTTGATCACATGAACCCTAATCCTTACCCTAAGCCTAACCCTGTAATACATGAGATTAACATCAGACCTCGGATGAAGAGCATGACATGATATTAACCCTGTGGTATTCATATAAGAAATAATGAATGAAAACTGACCATTATTTTAAAGTGTGACCAAAACAAACTGTATAACCCCAGTTCCCAATTCAACAATCACACATGTAGCTACATAATTGTCAAGTTCTGTGGACCTAAAATCAAAGCGACAAGTGCAGATGACAGCTCTAGGCCAGAAAACAGCTCGCGTTCAGGGGCCAAAGCCAAAGCTGTAGCAGACCTGGGTTTGGCCACCCCAGCACCCTTGCGGCTTGCAAGAGCAGAGATGCAGAGCATGGGAAGGGGTCTTGCACTGATGTGCAGACTACACCCAGAAAGGGCTGAATAGCCAATGGAGATGATTTTAAGCACCCAAGCATGCTGCTGCTAGAACACCAATTGTGGATTTATTTTGTAGGGAGTAGTGAGTGAGCAGAGACTGTTGCACTACTTCAGGGATGGTGAGGGGACTATTGTGGAGGCAGCTAAGTGCCCTGCGAGCTACCCTGAGAAGTACAGAAGTGCTGGGGGGCACACTTCTTCACACGTTTCTTGGGTGCCATCTGTGGTGTGGGCGCCTATAAGCAGTGATACAAATCACCAAGGGGGTGGCCAGGAGTCAGGCACTGGGGCAGCTGACGATGTAGACGCTGAGTCGCCGGGTAGCCATGCTGAGGAAACACCTGTGCCATCTGCAGGGATTGCTCCTTGTCCTTACAGGAACACTGCAGCATGGTCTCCACTGACAGCTCCTGCGTCACTAAGAAGCGCCCCATTGCCCACGCACAGAGCTGCATGAGCTCAGCAGCCGCACACAAGTCACGCTGGATTTCAGGGTTTGTCTGCTTCAGCAGAGCTTCTGCCTGAACCACTGTGTATACTGCTGGCAGTGATACATAGCCTACCTGCAATTATACCCCGCAATACTATGACGCACTGTCACTGATGCATATTACTACTCCCAACCTAGCAAATAAGACTTCTGCTTAAAACAACCTACAAACTACCACCCTGCATACTACTATACAAATAATACATATTTAATAATATATAAATATAAATGTAGACTAACTCATTCTGATATTTGAATTTGTGTGCTGTATCTTGAGTATTTTACAACAGACATTGCTAAGGAATCAATAACACAAATTTAAATAATACACATCAGATTTGCATCAAAAGACTACATTGTCTTTTTTGGTATTACTTTTTACATGCATACAGGCATCCAGGCAGCACAAACTATCAGTCATTCAATATTTTTCATCAGGAACTACCTGTTGCATACCGCACCAATTATTGTTACCTAACTTCAGTGCTCATCAGTGTCACAGCAGGAGGACGCGGGTGTGGGCGGGATCAGCAGGTCAGCTGGGCTGCTATATGTCGCGGCCGCTGCCTGATCAGGTCAGCAGTGATTTCAACCATCTTCCTGTAATCTGTTTTATTAAACTTTCTTATTTTCAGCTGAGATGGATAAGGACACGCACACTGACATCTACTTACAGAGGAGTTTTCAAGAAGTAAGGCTCCCCAACCTTTCCTTTTCAACTTTCATTTGTTAATACATTGAACTGGAGGATTGTGTTCATGAAAATGAATGACTTTAAATGCATCTGAAGTTTGCCTGGTTTCTGTTTGACACTTAAGGCAGAAAGCGATGACAGGAAAGCGCTGGTGTCTCGCAGACAGAAGGGTGGAAAAAGCAGCCTGTCTTCTGCCAGTTTTAATTTTATCAATTCAATCATTGGATCTGGGATCATAGGTAATCCATTTTATGTATTCGAATATGGACAATAGAAAAGTGTATGTTTGATCAGCGATGCGTTGGTTATATTTATGCTGTGTTATTAGTCGTTATAATAATGAATGGAAAGCAGAGATTCGGAGAGAAAAAGGGAAACAATAAAGACCTCTTATCCAGAAATCATGTGATTTACTTAGCCATGCATTAAGAAATTAAATCCCGGAGAGAAAGGCATGTGTAACCTTTATATTCCTTCGGAATGCAACCTAATCATTTTAGTTAAAGTAACTTCAACCTGGAAGTTATGCAGGACCACAACTATATGTATTTATGTATTTATTATGAATGAGTGACTGGGCCACTTTCAATGTATCACATGACCTTCGCAGAGAAAGAGATCCTAGAAGATTAGTGAAAAAGTGAAATGCCATAATTGAATGAATACACAGTAACTTGAAAGTATACCAGGAAACCTAAATACCAATAATATGGTTTAGAATCAGTTGCTCTTATATAAGGACTGTCTGTTACAATCAACCAGCTATAGATGTTCTATTGCCAAGTAATCTACAGAAATCCAAGTGTGACGTTGTCTTTGTGTTTCTCCAGGGCTCCCATATTCCATGAAACAGGCTGGATTTCCCCTGGGAATGCTGCTCCTCATTTTAGTTGCATTCATTACTGGGAGGTTATATTACTACTACAAATACTACTTCTAATTAACAATTATTATTTATATAATATATATATATATATATATATATATATATATATATATATATATATATATATATATATATATAATGTAACAAAGTATCGAAACATTCAAGTATATTCATGTAAAACCAGTATATGCACATTTATTTATTAGTTTGTTTGTTTGTTACTTTATTTATTTATTTTCAAATGTATTTTCTCCATTTACTTCAATATACTGGCCTGCTGGATTCTTTATCTCTATAATTCTGTACTGATATGTGATCTAGAAACACTTCTATTTTCCACAGATTATTCAATCATCTTGATGATAAAAAGTGGAAATTTGTCTGGGACCAGGACTTACCAGTCACTAGTTAATAAATCACTTGGCTTTATTGGATATTGTATTCTGTCAGTACTGCAATTTTTATATCCTTTAATTGGTGAGTTTCTAAAAACAAAAGTGCTGTTACCTACAGATGTGTATTGTGTTAAAAAACTTCAACTTCAACAATTTCAGCCTAGACAAAAACTACTTACCTACCTACTTTACCTACCTGTGAGTCACAAATTACTTATCTAAACCATCGAACATCTACCACTTATGAATAAAAATATAGGACACAGCTGTGATTTAAGAGTAGGCCAAAATATTGTTTTTATGTATGTTTTTGTCAATAATATATATACAAAATTGTTTACAATGCATTGCAACTGCAGGTTGCACATGGATGCTAATTGTCCTCTATAACAAAGTTAATTTTCACAATTTAACTAATTTCTTACTTTGTCTGTTGGACATTTGAATTTCTGTAATATTTGCAAATCTTTGTGTTGCATAGTGCAGGGTTACAGACGCTCACACTGTCAGTTATGCAGTGAAGTTTAATATTTTTATGAAGGGAGATCCAGAAATAAATGAAAGTAGTTCTCAGATTTGGGAAAATAATATAAATTAGCTTACTGTGTTCAGGGTTATTGACTGCTACATTAAATTAGGTGTATTTCAGCATATATAATAAGCATTAAACATATACACTCACCTGATGTTTTTAATTATGTTTCATATGTTATTTTCACCTTTTCATTGCAGTTTATCTGTGTTGAGAAGCTATGGTCTCTCTGGACTTGAATTCCACATATTTATTAGATTTGGTTTATTTTTTAAATGCTGAAATTAATGCAAAATATGTGGGTTGATGGATTTTACTCTCTAGGATTCTGGTGACGTTAAATTGCTATCCACCATCTGTTTCCCAGAACAGATGTTTTTTCCATTTAAGTAATTCTGCCTGTAGCTAATTTTGGTGTTAAAGCATTATGGTGTATTTCTGTTTAGGATTCTCATAGGGAGACAAATGTAATGAATGCAAATTAAGGTCTAAATATTTTTAGAGAGGTTATTGGTCTCTGTGTGTAAGTGAGGGATAATTGCAACTTTTAAAAGTTGGTATATTATGTTATTTGTTTAAAAGTCATAGAATGAATTGTTTTTAGTTACTGTGTTCAGTCTTGTTTAAAATTACCTCAACAATCTTCTTATAATTAATTGTTGTATAGAAAAATAAATTGCCTTGCTTTCTTTTTTTACTTAATACTCATTCAGTTGTATATATTTGAGTATTGTCAAAAGGAAACTATGTAATATGCCACCTAAGTAATTTAATCTTAATTTGCTTATATCAAGTATATCTACGGATTATTCCACATGTAATTTATTCAGCTAGGTAGGACCAGCTGATTGTAGTTTCCAGTGGTAACCAGGGAATAAAGGGAGATGTAATATTTCATTTTTGGATAATTAGTCGGAGGCGGGGAGAAATTTAGGTATACAGAATTTTTACCACGTTGATATGATTAATTGATGACATATTAAGCAGGTGTCTTTTCAATAGTGCCACTTCAACTTCAGCATCATAAACACTACACTGCTTTGGCAAGTTTTTAAAGGAGACTACATAAAATGAAACCATGATCAATAATAGTATGACGTTATAATGTTGTCCTTTTATGTTTGGTTAAATATATTCAACTGCACTGTTTAACACATACAGAGCCTCCTCTTTAGGTTGGTGTGTGGTTTTAGTACATGAATGAATTATACCGATGCAGTATAATAATGCGTGTTCTACTCACTATTGATTATCCTGGAAGATAACTTCAGTTTTAAGTACATAATTGATTCAACATTGCTTCTCTGTCTTTAGCTATGATCAGTTACAATATCACCACTGGGGATACCCTAACCAAGGTGTTTCAAAGAATACCGGGAGGTAAGTTATCAAATGTATTTGACATTATACTATTATACTATACTATTTAAATTATACTATTATTATCATTATTATTATTTGCTTTGGACTGGTATGGACTTCAGATATCACCCACTGGTGCTTTGTAGGGGAGTATACTACATGTACTACATGTTCTGTTCAGTACATGAACAGAAGTAATCTTTAAAGGGGATTACAAAGAGGGACTTTATTGAAGAAATGAATGGGTATATTAAGTGTGGTGTGCGTGATTCCCACTGGTGATGAGTGTAGTGACAAGCCAATAGTTTCCATGCAATGACCTGAATTTCTAACCACATTCCTTTGAAGAAAGATTTCTGCAATGTTTGGATGCTTGAATGGTCTCAATGTTAGAATTTGGAGAATTATAATTTAGATTATGTTTTGTCATTGTGACGTTTAATTTAAGTGGGGAGTGCAGTCTTTTTAAGCAATTGGTGTTCCTCATAACTGTGCATATTGCTAGTGTTTGTATTTTTGTAGGTGCTCTTTTTGATATCTTAACACAAAGTAATTGTTATATATGTTTAAAAAATACAGCCTTCTAAGAATGTTCAAATATACACTAGAATAACATATTTGTAAAATGCTTTTATTCATTTTTGTTTACAGTCGGCCCAGAGCACATACTTGCAGACCGTCAGTTTGTTATTCTGCTAACAAGCATTTTATGCACACTTCCTTTGTCACTTTACCGGAACATATCCAAGCTGGGGAAGGTACATTATTTCTGTATTTGTGTTATTAATTCCTTCATTTTTACTGCTTATGATTAGACACCATGTGAAGAAAAACACATATCTTTCTTTTTCAGGTCTCCTTGCTCTCTGTCCTGTTCACTCTTGTAATTCTTGTCATCGTTATTATAAGAGCAACAACACTTGGACCACAAATGTAAGTACATCTGTAATCCAGTCATATGATAACACAAGCAAGAAGAAGCCTAGAGTTCATGTTTAGAAAAATACAAGGAGATCTTTCACTGTAAGCTGGATGGTATTCATTGAAGGGTGTCTCATATAGGCTGGACATTGCTGGCTTTGGCCGGGTGTTCCCAGGTAGCAGTGGCAGTCAGATGGGGGAACTCAGTTCTTCACACACAAGTCCCTGCTGTGGCTTCGCAGGTGCCTGCAGGTTCAAGACGTTAGCTGTTCCATCTGCATTAAATCCTCCGTTTGATGTGCTAGATGGTCTCAAAGTATTTTAGGCTTGCAGTGTGAGAAATAGTAGATGAGTATTGGAGGGCACATGCTTTGTATTAAGTCATAGAGGTGAGCTGAGGTCAGTGATTGGCAATTCCAAAATGGGGTTAAAAAACAAACCGATTACCATGTGACTCAAGTGAGGAATCCATGAAATACCAGGCCGTTCAGAATACATTTATTTCATTACATTTTTTGCTGCTGCAGCCTATGTCAATCAGGTGTTTTCACTCATTTCAATCTGATTTGTCTCTTTTCTTATTTACGCTGGCAAGGTTTCTGATGTCATCTGTTAATTGTCTTTGTGAACGTCTTATTTTTATAATGTCATGTATGTGTTTATCTGTTTGTTTCCTTATATTACATTTGGACAATTTCCAAAGACCTCCTACAGAAGACGCATGGACGTTTGCACAGTTTAATGCAATTCAGGCGGTTGGGGTCATGTCTTTTGGTGAGTTTCGGCGGTTGCAGAGTGTAATTGCCTGTTCATGATCAGAGAGTTTCAAATCCCATCCACAGCTGCAGTACATATTATATTTATAAGTCTATATTAAATGTGCATTCATTGTTTTTATGTTTCAGCGTTTATATGCAATCACAACAGCTTTCTGATTTACGGCTCTCTTGAAGAACCTACCATCAGCAACTGGTCCCGTGTCACTCACGTGTCGGTCCTCTTTGCTTTCGTTATCAGTGCGGCCTTTGCATCATCTGGGTATTATACCTTTACTGGAAACACGCAAGGTACATACTAATATAAACAGGTGAAGAAGAGCATTTCTGTATACAAGCACTTTTAATCGATTATGTGGAAATATGTTATTTTAGATGCACGCAATTGTAGTTGAAAACATCACCCACTCCACTTCAATTAAAGTTATTCTGTGAATTGTTTAGTTGAATAATCTCGACTGCTAAAATACTGTGTGGACCAAGTAAGATTCACACTCTACTCTTAGAGATATTTTAAATTTGAGACAGTGATCAGCCATTCTCTTCAAGGTGCTCTGCCTGAGAGACATGCCTTGCTTTATCATGAGGAAATTGTGTATAATGTGCTTGCCACCACTCATAAACCTGTGGAGGTGTTTCTCAGGTGCGTGTAAATGTAGTGTGAATACTTTCATTTTCACTGCAACAGTAAATATAATTTGTTGAACTTTAACCTCATTTCTAATAATAGACTTGCTGCTGTAATAGCTATGTTATCTTGTTGCAGGTGACATATTTGAAAACTATTGCAAAAATGACAATCTGGCAACATTTGGAAGGTTCTGCTATGGGATCAGTATTATTCTGACTTTTCCTATTGAATGTTTTGTAACACGGGAGGTATGCTTTATATTTTGTCATGTTAAATGTCTTTCTTATAATATGTTATTGTGGATGGATAATTTTTATATCAGACAGAATAATCTAACACTGTTTATCCATATACTATACACTCACCTAAAGGATTATTAGGAACACCATACTAATACTGTGTTTGACCCCCTTTCGCCTTCAGAACTGCCTTAATTCTACGTGGCATTGATTCAACAAGGTGCTGAAAGCATTCTTTAGAAATGTTGGCCCATATTGATAGGATAGCATCTTGCAGTTGATGGAGATTTGTGGGATGCACATCCAGGGCACGAAGCTCCCGTTCCACCACATCCCAAAGATGCTCTATTGGGTTGAGATCTGGTGACTGTGGGGGCCAGTTTAGTACAGTGAACTCATTGTCATGTTCAAGAAACCAATTTGAAATGATTCGACCTTTGTGACATGGTGCATTATCCTGCTGGAAGTAGCCATCAGAGGATGGGTACATGGTGGTCATAAAGGGATGGACATGGTCAGAAACAATGCTCAGGTAGGCCGTGGCATTTAAACGATGCCCAATTGGCAATAAGGGGCCTAAAGTGTGCCAAGAAAACATCCCCCACACCATTACACCACCACCACCAGCCTGCACAGTGGTAACAAGGCATGATGGATCCATGTTCTCATTCTGTTTACGCCAAATTCTGACTCTACCATCTGAATGTCTCAACAGAAATCGAGACTCATCAGACCAGGCAACATTTTTCCAGTCTTCAACTGTCCAATTTTGGTGAGCTTGTGCAAATTGTAGCCTCTTTTTCCTATTTGTAGTGGAGATGAGTGGTACCCGGTGGGGTCTTCTGCTGTTGTAGCCCATCCGCCTCAAGGTTGTACGTGTTGTGGCTTCACAAATTCTTTGCTGCATACCTCGGTTGTAACGAGTGGTTATTTCAGTCAAAGTTGCTCTTCTATCAGCTTGAATCAGTCGGCCCATTCTCCTCTGACCTCTAGCATCAACAAGGCATTTTCGCCCACAGGACTGCCGCATACTGGATGTTTTTCCCTTTTCACACCATTCTTTGTAAACCCTAGAAATGGTTGTGCGTGAAAATCCCAGTAACTGAGCAGATTGTGAAATACTCAGACCGGCCCGTCTGGCACCAACAACCATGCCACGCTCAAAATTGCTTAAATCACCTTTCTTTCCCATTCAGACATTCAGTTTGGAGTTCAGGAGATTGTCTTGACCAGGACCACACCCCTAAATGCATTGAAGCAACTGCCATGTGATTGGTTGGTTAGATAATTGCATTAATGAGAAATTGAACAGGTGTTCCTAATAATCCTTTAGGTGAGTGTATAGTAGGAGTATTAGTGGAGAGCTTGAAATTGTGGTTTGACAACAATCGAATACTAAGAAGGCTACAGCAGTAACATAATTACACTAGATTTTGCGACTGCACTTTCTGTAACAAAGGGAAAATAAGGCCAGGAAGCAAATGTTTAGAAGAGGAAAAGTATATTTCAACAATTAAAGCCATTACAGACACATTAGTGGTTGCATTTAATCTCTTATTGTAATAATGAATGTTTTCAGATTTATAAACTCATTTTATTCACAGGTGGTAGCCAACCTTTTTTTCAGTGGGACTCTTACAACTCTTGCACATGTTTTCCTGACTTTGGTTATAATCACAATATCTACAGCTGTATCCCTAGCTTACGACTGCCTTGGAATCGTTTTAGAATTAAATGTAAGTTTTTCTGTTATTGAACAGTTGTTTGAACTGCTTTTAATTAACAATGACACTAGAAGCCGGTTACATTTGACTTCATCAAGGTCATTTAAGTGGAATGCTGGACAGAGTCATTATTTGCCCTTCAGATCAGAAACAGATGTTTTAAAAAATGTCCGATATTCATGAATTAATTGATCATAAATCCAACATTCATTTCCAAAAGCATTTCTACAGCCCTGTAAACCTTGTAGTTCAAATAATGGGTGCAGCTAATGTGTTTTAAGCTACAGCTGAATAATGTATAACCCTCTAGCCTAGAGACTAAAACCAATTAATTTTGCATTTATTTCTTCACAGGGAGTTCTGAGTGCTACCCCGCTTGTTTTTATCATCCCAGCAGCATGCTATCTTAAGCTGTCTGATGAGCGTTGGTATCACCGAGATTACCTTATTTCCTGTTTGATTCTTGTTACTGGTGTATTTGTAATGACTGTGGGTTTAGCCATGACTATTATGTACCCCCAAGATTGCTCACATGGAAAAGAACCATTTTACTGTTTGTCCTTCAATTCGACGCCGTCCACCAATGTGACAGATGATCAGATTCCAGTCTGGAATGCAAGCCTCTTTTAAAGAAGAACCCAAGATATGCTAAGGCATTCACTGCCAAGTGTATTTAAATATGTATCTTTTGGGGTTGTACCCATAGTGATATGCACTAAGCATTAATGTTTAGTATTGTTTCAAAGGCAGATTTGTTACTAGGGCATCATTGGTTATGCTTTTTGTCACTTGTTTACATATGGATATATAAATGCATTGTTGACATTGTATAATTGTAACCATAAACATGTAAACATATACATCTTTACCTTTAAGTGCCCTTTTTTGGGAATTTGTTGGTGATACCTGGACTTGCAGTATGTACATTTTCTTATGCATGACCATGACCTTTGGTTTTTGTTCTACCAAAAAAGTTCCCTTTTTTGTGCGGGCTGGGGTTGGGGTGGAGGTCATGTTCAAGAATTGTCATGGGATAGGGTGACATTTGACAAGGCATTAGATATTGTATTAGAATGGGTTGAGAAGTTGAGTTTAAGGAGGTAAAACACAGTAAATGAGATTTGGAACATATGCCATTGCTGTTGAGGTAATTTCTGAAATGAAAGCCTTTTAATAATCAGAAAGACAGTCCTTGCCCATGTCAATGTATGAAGCAAAGACCTGTCCACAACTCGTAGTGAAAATAGTAAACACTCAAACCTGAATTTAGGGGAAGTCTTACTTTATTTACTTTACCCCAACCCTGCACCTTACCCTTTCCCTAACACTGTCCAAATTCTCATTTTAATTTACAATGTCCCTTAAGCAGCCTTGATGTTATTATGTCACAATGCTAATGTCCCACTGATACCATTCATACCTTTAATCGTGTACCAAAATAAGTTTACAAGAGCCTGTGTCCTTTCTTGAAATTATGTTTGTTTTTGTCTTAGTGTTCCCATAGACTTCATTAACATTAAGGTCAGGTTGTAAATGGGTTAAGTTTTGCCACGGCTGCTATTTGACAAGGGAGCTTTGTGTGCTACATGCTCTGCCACATTACAGACACACCCTATGATGATAGATACTGTCAGTTAAACTTGAGCTGTTCTTTTATTTTCATTATAACAAGTCATGCAAACTTGTGGAATCAAACAAGAAAATAAATGTTGCTAAATATACTTCTTAGGAACAGCAGTCAACTGGGAGGCTGATTCATCATATTCACAGGAAAATTAGTTGCACATTTAAAACATAGACCCGGCTTAAACTATAAGCAGGAAATACCGTAATCTAATGAATGACAAACCAGCAGAAGCTATATTTGGGCTTTCAGGCTTTCACGTGTGTTAAATGTCCCTTGTTAGCTATTACATGCCACCCTGTAACCTTGGATAACTATCAGACATTACCATTGTTTTTAAACTGAGCTCTTGTTTTTGTCCTGCAACAATTTTTAGAGTTTCAAATTGATTTGGCTTTTTTATTTTTTATTTAACACTAATTAATAATCATCAAGGGTATTCAGTAACCATCCTGTAATACCTCTAGGGTATACTGCAAGCCAGAATAAACACTTTCTCAGTAAGTAGGCTGTTCCTTATGGATTAGGTTGATCTTGTTTATTCCACCCTTTCACAATGAAGCTGGGAGATTTGTGGAAGTTGTCCAGAGCCCTATCTCCTGGGAAGGATGAACAGCTTTCTTCAACACATTCGTCTTTTGAAATGTACACTTTTGTCTCCAATCGCTTTATTTTGTCAAGGTGAATGTCTCTCTCTTTTCACATGACTGCCTGAAATGAAATCAAACAATTTCCCCTCCACATATCAAATTCCCACCACGGCAAGAGAGAAATCTAGCCCAGCGGCCGTGTGGTTTGGGGGAATGGTGCCACATTACCCTGCACTGATGTGTGCCTTTCTTTTTATCTTTCATTTCAATAAAATATCTTTTAACTTGTGTAGTATTTGTTAATCAGTGAATGCACCATAGTACAAATATCCACTAAGAAGGAAACAATTACAATGCGTGCTGATCTGTACACAAACTACCTCAGATCTTAGAAAACACTTTGAAGTGAGCTGTGAATAAGTTAAGTCAGGACATTTTTCCAGAGGCACATTTCAGTGTCCTGTTCTAAAAATGTGAACTTGGCAGTTTATACTTACACAAACAAGACAAGGATGCATTTTATTTGTCTAATAGTATCTGTATTATAAATTCAATTATAAATACTAACAAGCTGCTTAAACCTAGTTTCGCCACTTGAGGGCATAAGCAGAACAAAACCAGTGACTGCAGTCAGTGTTACTGTGTTTTGTGCTGATACATGTTGTCAATGCAAGATCCCAATGAGATGTTTCCTTGTATTTCGGTTTTAGCTTTTAGTACTTATTTTATGTATGTATGTATGTATGTATGTATGTATGTATGTATGTATTTATTTATTTTTAGAAAAACGTATCAACGTATCAAAGTAATAAGCATTCAACATTCATTATACACTTTAAAGCAATGTACCAGTTGAAAATGAATTTGATTAAAATCACGATGACCCTGTAAAAGTGACATCAGTAGAGATTTACTGGATAAAACATAATAATAATAACATTTTCATATAGATTTTATTTATAACACTGAATAATGTCTACAAGAGGTGCGTATTTTGAATAGCGTGTGTTTCTGTGGCTGAGCAACTTGCTCACCTTCACGCTGCGCAGATTTCCGCAGTTCTGCGCGGCTCCCCCAATGGGAGCACTGGAATTCTGCAGCTCTGCGCAGAACCGCCGCAATCTGCGCGGAAACAACGCGACCCTTCATTAAGCGCAGTACCTGGTGTCCACGACCCTAGCGGCCAGAAGCAAAACACCTCTGCAGAGAAACTAAGAAAGAAGTCCCATTGACTTTTCCACCTTCTGCACAAACACTTTCTCTGGAGGAGCCGCCGGGATGCCGTTCAGTTCCTGAGATGGTTTGCATTTGGTGCCGGCAGACGTGCGTGAAATGTCCCCCGTGTTGTGCCAGCGCGGAAAATGAACTGCTCCCTGTGAAACGGAAAATGCTTTTTGGCTTTGCCACGCATCATCATGTCATGACTTGAAAATGTAGTCTGCTGGCTTAGTGAAAACAGACCGACTCGGCCGGCGGCGGCTGGAAACAGAGGAGCAACTGTTTTCAAGGAGCAGCAGCGTCGGAGAGAAAGGTGGGAGTTTCATGTGTAATGCATCTGAGAAGGACATACGATCCTGCGATGGTCATAAAAGCAACTGTTTTCACACCACACTGATGCATGAAGTTGAAGTTGAAGTTGAACTGCATGCATTTCAGTTTCTGTTCCCGGTGGACAAAATATTGATGCAACCGCTGTCGCCGCAAAGCAGGGCAGCTGTCGAAAAACACGCCACTATGCCTAGATACTTAAGACCAACAGGACGGCAGTGGCTGTCTTGCGTCTTCAGCACTGAGTAATGCATGGCTTTATTGACTTAACGAAATCTGATTTGCTGCCGAAATCCCTTTCAGTTTCTAATGCTGTTTTATAGACTTGTTGGACTTTATATGAAAGACGGGAGTGACGTGGCTGTTACATTAAGATCTCGATGGATATGCAAAGCAGCTACGCTTTACTAAGCCTGTAACATTGTAAAGATGACTGGATGGGCAGAGATTTTATGAAGTGTTGCATTTTGCCCATCTGTTTGTAGCTTGAAAGATTGCACGAAGAGGTATCAGTACATGCAAGAATGGATGATCATCAATCTCAGGACAAGCCACTTTGTCTACCTCCCACCAGGTATGTTGCCTAGACTGGGCCACTGGAGTGTAACTATTAAGTGCTATCATGAATACCATCAATTCATATGTTTTATGTATTTATTCCTATTGGTTATGTTTATTTATGTAATACACATTACTTTGAAGGAAAATGTAATAGTGGAGTATATACATAAGTTTAATCAAAGGTCATGCCTAAGTGATGTGATATTGGTCAAGAATATGACTTTGTACTTGGATGTGGATAGGCAAATAGGTCTTTCTTGATGGGTTTGAATTGAAACCTGTTATTTCCTTAATCATGCATCATCTTATGTGCAGAACACTATGGACATTATACGAATTAAGCCCACAAAAAACTGATTTAACTCAAGTATGTGTTTACTTGACCTTTGTACAGTTAAAATCGGTTGCAAGAACATAACTGAACATTGAACTTGAGAAGTATTGTCTCTGAGTACATCTTCTTGCTACACCTTCATTTGATTTTCGTATTGTTTTACTTTTTAGTATCCAGAGTTGTACAGAGATTTCTAGACTTCTCATCTGCTATAAGGAAATGACAATACAATGACCTCACTGCTCGTCTGGAAATAAGGGTGTAACTGACTTTAATTGTGAAGGACCTACAGCAACCATATATTTATGTTTTTTTCTTCTGTTTAAAATTGTCTTGGGTGCAAATTCAGAACGCAATGAACATGGAAAAGTGAACATCTTCATTACATTGGGTTGCAGATGTATAGGCCTATGCATTTATTAACACCTTAGTAGTATATAGTTTTGCATTTTCTGTTGTTTAAATTATATTATTTACTCTTTAACATGACCTTTCTCAACAAGAATGGAGTCTTGTTTTTAGATTGTTGTATTTATTTGATGTTGAAAACTTGAGACAGGATTGTGACACACAAGCAGACTGATCTTGAACTTGTATAAGACCTTTATTTGTTTAATGGTTGGGGGGGAGCTTGCATATTTAGGTGAATATATTTATAGCCATCATAGATAATAAGATATATGCTACATTTTAATCATTATCACTGCACCTTTCCACTTAAAAGAATCGTAATAATACAATTTAAGCAAATTTTTAATCTTCGTCAGAAGGGCAAGCTCTTTATAAAGTATGACAGTGAAGCGAATGGAATCCTTTCTGAAGTCTGTTGCTTAGAAATCATGTCAGCTGACCAGAGATTTGGTATAAGCTGTAGGGTAATATTCCTGGACTGGTGTGAGTCTTTTCAGCTGCAACAGCCTGCTGATTTGGCATCTACTGCCTTATTGTGAAACTAATTAGAGGAGAGATGGAGAATTTGAAGGCTTGATATGTGTTTCAGCTGTTACAAATACTGGTCTTACCAAGGCATTTGTGTAAACGCATTGTTCACATTGCAAATGATGATGTAAAATCTTGTTATTATTTTGTTCTGCAGTAAGGAACAGGTTTCTGGATTTCTGATTCTGATTATTTGGTACTGCATTGAGAAATATGTATGTATAAAAAAGTTAAAGTTTTCCTATGCATTTCTGGAAAGGAAATTTCATAATACAGAAGTGAAATCAGACACGTTTAATTTAAAGTGTAGCAGACAGGACCAAAACCCTTTGTGGTTTAGTCACTGTATTACAAAACTCGATGGGTTCATTTTTACAGAATAAATGCACGTGTTTCTGACTAATTGATGTTGGTGAAACTGGCATAGACTTGCAAAAAAACTGTAAACCTTAGCCTAATATGACTTTGAGGTAAGTATTGTAATACGAATGAAAAACACATTTCTTAATTTTAATGAATAAGACCGTACCACTTGCCATATGGATAACATTGGGTGTGAGACAATCTTCAAAAATGAAAGTGTTTAGGGATGCTACTGTGATTCTGTCTGTTGCAAAGAGAAGGAAAAAACCCTTATTCAACACATATTCAAATGCGCAAAATAAATAAATAAGGTTTCATGGCTTTGAACCAATTTAGCATTAAGCTTGAGCAAATTGTGTATGGAGGTGACCCGTTAAATGAAATTAATTCCTACATGGTAGCTGGAGACACAGTAGATAAAGTTCCACTGGTTTATATGGAGGTTTTAACAGCAAATCAAAACCAAATCTGTTTTTGAGTTGATACTACTGTTTTCTTTATTAATTGTGGCATGCTTCGAAAACACCCAGCCTGGGTTTGTCTATTTTGGAGTGCTTACAAATCCAGTTTCTTGTCAAGTGCCACATGTATATATGAAAAAGCTTTGCTCAGCTCTTACTTTACTTGCTAATGAAGGTAAAGGATGTTGGTCACCATCTTGTGAGACATGGGTTGCTTTGATGAGGTTAGATGCCCAAGTTTTGCTTCTGAATCAGTGGCAGTGAGTTGAAGGCAGATGTGTATAATGAGGAACCAGCGCCCTTCTGATTGTATGACTCATGCTTTTGGTTAATCCATCGGGGATCATCTCTTTTACTTTTCAAACATTCCTGAGGGTACACAACTGAATTGGGATAATAACATCAGATTTATTTATTTTATTCTGCTCTGCACAGGCAGGTATAGATTCCTAATATATCACCTCATTGGGAAAACTAATCTCACTTGTATTTTTGTGTGACTGCTTGGAGTAATAACAACAGGAAGTGTCTTAATCTATATAAATGAACAATTCAGAGCCAAAAAAAATAAAAAAGACCGGTTTTGGCATAAAGACTAATGATACCATAAGAAATTTCACCATCATATTAATTTTTTGATACCGCCATAGAACAGAACAAAGAGCATTTGATATAATACTACAATAATAGTATTGATACTATACTGCTACCTTGTTAATTTGTAAATTAAAACTTGTATTTAGAATATGCTATAGTATACCATGATTTGACTTGGTAAGTACCATGGTAAACTGATGTTTTCTTATGGGGTATCTAGCTCTAGTGGCAATGGCTGTTTGGTATTGGTGAAATGCTCAAAGTATCTATAATTATATACTGAAAATGTGGTGGTTCAGTATAGAGTAAAGAGTAAATCTCTCCATAAAGTAGGGTAGTACAGAAGGCTAGTGTGTTTCATTCATAAAGCTCAACCTGGCAATACCAAAGGGAAAAATGGGAGCTTTGTTCTGTGAGGAAATTTGTTTAAGCTAGAGGTGGGTTAAAAAACCTGAAGGAAACCAATTACATAGATGTTTTATTTAACACTGGCACTGGGGGAAAATGTAGTTGCAGGTTACAGGGCCAGAGACTTTTTCAGTGGTGTGTGGGTTGACTGCTTTAAAAGCTGATGAACTGTTCTAGTCATCAAAAGGAGTTTCTCTTGTGTAATCACTAACAACAGGAATAAGACACTATAGCAAGCATTCCATCCATCCTGTAACATATCAAACACTTTCATAGATTAATATTCGGTTTAGGATACATCACAACAACTATAACCATGAATCAAAGTGTTTCCTAAAACAATCTAGCAAATAAAATATTGGAATGCATTGTAATGAAAGGCTGCTTTTTTGCTTAGTGTGTATTTAAGGCATGTTGGCTGTGAGTTTTAGAAAGCGCTGGGAGTGCAGTGCTTGCATTCAAACTACCTCACCAACACCGTGATTGAGCACCGCACCGCTTCTCAGCTGCCTTCGACCTGCTCTGTGGCTTACCTCTTGTGCATCACCTCCCCTTCTTCCCAGCAGGGGCTAGTCTAACCATACTTCCTCACTGTTAACATTATCACGACACGGCTGGCTCTTACAAGCGTGAGCCCCTCTTGACACGCTATAGTCAATACTCTTATACATCAGGTATCCTGCTGATTTTTTTTTTTTGTAAAGCTTGAGTTCTGTTCTTCTGATGAAATGACAGCCAAACTATTAGATCTCATTCTGCATTATTATTATTATTATTATTATTATTATTATTATTATTATGTATTTCTTAGCAGACGTCCTTATCCAGGGTGACGTACAAAATATAAGCACAATACAAAGTGCAAAAATACAGTGCAGTTTAAGGCATAAAACATATTACAAATTCCAATTTACATAATAAAGTGCAATTCAAAGCATAATACATTTTACAAATTCCAATTTACACAAGTGTATACAATATATGGGGTCTTACATCCTGGATTGTAAAAGCTGATGAGTGCAGACAAGATGTTAGGTCACAATCAAGGGCCAAGGGAAAGGGAGCATAGGGGAAATCAAAATAAACAATACGAGTACTAGTAACACAAGGCAAGTAGTATGATAAAACATTGTATAGGTGTTATCTTACAGGAGAGTAAATGGCTAAATTACAAGAACTGTCTGAAAAGATGTGTTTTGAGTAAACGTCTGAAGGAGGTCAAGGACTCTGCTGTTTTGACTTCAGTGGGAAGGTCGTTCCACCACTTAGGGGCCAGGGATAAGAAGGAGCGGCTCTGGAGGAAGGGGAGTGGAGAGGAGGCAGAGTTAGTCTTTTGGCACCAGAGGACCGCGTGGTCTGGAGGGGATGTATGGGGAGACGAGGGTCTGAAGGTAGCTTGGTGCAGTGTGGTCGAGACAGCGGTAGGTGAGGGGCAGTGTCTTGAACTGAATGCGTGCCGCTATCGGGAGCCAGTGGAGGGGGCGGAGCAGTGGAGTAGCGTGTGCGAATCGTGGCAGTCACTGCCTCAAGGCCCATCCCCATCATTAAAAAGGGAGGAGGGGTTCAATGGTCTAGCTCCTGCTGCCAGCCCATCATTCCCTTAGTCAAATGAGTAAAGCCACACCTCAATATAATTAACTACTCCCACGACTTTACAATTGGGGTTTGTAAACGACTGAAATTTAGGATTTCCACAGCACGTGTTCTAAGAAAAGGCACTGTATTGTACTACTGTACTGAGTACCAAGGTAACCCATTGATGCTTTTATTTCAGAAGGCTTGCTTTTGTGAACCTCCATGGAATATTATTTATTGTCTTGAGGTCACTATAAAAGAAGGCAATAGCTGCATTATTTTTCCATATTGTATCCAAGCTACTGTGGAAATCTCCAGTACATTATTATACCACAGTGTACATTTTATATGTGATACATCTTCTGACATATTTTCAATTTAAATGGGCTTGTATTTGATCACATTATTTGCATTTTCTATTTTAGCGCATATAAACTGTGGTTGGAACTCGTGTTCTCCAATAAAGTGGCATTCTGTAAATTGTAAGAAGGAGGCTGGCTGGCAAAAGAAGATTAATAAGTAAGGTCAAGAACAAAGTTTTGTAATTGAAACAAAAATATCTTTGAAATTAAGTACATGCTTATATTTGCAAAGCTGTCTTGTCTAGGGAATACTGGCCCTTTTATGTGTTTATGGAAAATATGCTTTATGTCCCAGAAGGGGAAAACACATTGTGGGACATCCTCCAGAAAAATGTGAATAATGGTTACTCTTTGTTGTGATGTAAAACCCAGTACAATGACCTTAAATGCCAGTAAATGCTAATTATTGCAGTCGTTTTAACCTTAGAAAGAGATACGCCTAGCTCATTTTGGTAGGCAGATTTTCTTTGTGCTGCAGTCAAGCTGTTTCTAATAAAACACAGAAGGCGAGGGCGATTCGCAGAAGGCTGATGTTTTACACAGATACATCATCACCTTTATTCAGCTGAAGAAGTTTTGTAATCTGTTATTTTACATCTTTACATGGCATGGGGAACCAATATTTTACATATTTCAAAATGTACTCTATTATAGAGGGAACAAAATCTGCAATACAACAACAGTAACTCTGTTTTAAACCAAAACAACCCCCCAAGAAATACTATTAAAAATAAAATAATGAAATGCTTAAATGAGTACAAAGCTCACATTGATTGACATTGACTCATTACACATCAACCCTGTTTTATTATACTTGCAATATGAACTCTATCCAAATTACAATTGAAACTCTTGTCCTTACATCAGGTATACATATCATTTCAAAACTTGTGTTACAGGTCTCATTTCAGGTGTTGCCCACTCCCTCTCAATCTTGTACTCTGTACAATGGAAAGGAGGAAAGAAAACATCTGGGAGGCTCATCCAAACAGCTTGTTTCTTTGTCTATGTATAGTGCAAAGTATGTACGTCTCAGTGGCTAATTGCAGGTTCCTCTTTTCTACTGTTTTATTTATTTGTTTATTTTTACTTTCTTGTTTGCTTTGAATTTAGTCATGCAAGTCTTGTCAACTGCTGTCCTGTGAAGATTTAATTTACTTCATGTAATCTGAAAAATAAACATATGGATTTCACATTTTTACTCACATTTTTTAGGTGCTGAATTAAGCAGTGGGTCTTGTGAAATATCTAAGCCAGGTCTAAGAGTAGGAACTGAAGAAAGCATTATAAATGTTATGCCTGCATTTCAATTCATGTCATGTAAGCCACCACATGAAAGGGATTTTGAAGGAAGGAAACCACTCATTTGACTTCATGTTGTAAATTAAAATGAATTTGGGATAGTAAATGGAATATTTGTGCACACAGGAAAATATATCTATTTATCTCGAGGGTGTCCTAATTTCCAATTATTTAATGCTGTTATATTTTATTGAAGCACTTTACAATTTAATAAAAAAACAAATTCCACTTTGATCCCTCATGCTCATATTTCTGCCATCAAGTATTAAATAAACTGAAAAAAAAGAAAAGAGAAACAGTGAGGAATGTATTGTGTACTCTGATAAAGGCCTTGTCCATTGTTTTGTCTGAGTGCTGTATTGGACAAACATAAGATAGCAGAAAGCTGCCTGGCTTAGATATACAAGGTGGCACAAGGGCATTTTGCTGAGTATGAATTCTTAAGAAGGTCTTTACCAAACTTTATTTTATGATCGAGGCCAATTACCCTGCTGAGATAAAACCCAAACACCACCTGTCCTCTGAATTGACAAAGCTTTCCTTACATGAAACTACAGTACTTTATGGTCAAACTCCCCTTAAAACCCCCACCTACAGATAGATTCCATCCCCATTCCCCTCTTCATCACCCTAAATAAGTCAGTGGTTTTCAGCCCTAGTCCTGGTGGACCACAGGGTCTGCTGGCTTTATTCCAACCCAGTTATCGTCCACTTAAATGAAGAGTTACTAAATGATCTCCATCTGTTTTAGAGCTGAAAACAATTGCAATTGTGGTAAGGCAATTAAGGGTGCAATTAAGAGTTCAGGTTGAAGTAATGAAGATACTTATATATGACATACAGGTACCTGAAAAAGCAAACAAATTGTATCAATGTTTGCATTCTAGGAGCTGCAATGTTTTGTTTCCAGTAAAACAAAGGCACCTTGTGAGGAATGTTCTTAAATTGCACAATGATTTATACAGTCAGCTATTTTTGTTTCTTACACATTTCCTTGTTTATAAGTTTGGTTATGTATTTACGCAAATGTAATCTAATTTCAGGAATTCAGGAGTACAGCCCCAATAGACATATGTAGTAGAAGGTAATAGATTTTATTTTGGCCTAGACTGATTAAGGGAATGATGACCTGGCCATGAGGACAATAACCCCCCACTAGATGGAATGAGCCAAGGAGCTGCTGCAAAGATTGTGTGTGGGGTGAAAGAGGCATGCACAGCAGTGCATGCTGGGAAAGGGCATGTGTTGTCATATAGTTACGCTTGGGAGGGCAGAAGTCAGGCCCGAGATTGGGGGTTGTCGTCCTCCTGACCTTCAGTTTATAAACTCCATTTTGTGGTCTGGACAGTTTAAATCAGATGGTAGCACGTGCATGTGACAGGCCCTCTCACTGTCTGCTGCAATTCCAACAGTATATGCAGAGCACCAAGAGGAGACAAAGAGAAAATGTAATGATGGTTTAAGATAAACCAGCACCTGCAATGTAGATTACCTTCTATCTTACAGTTCCTCTCATTACCTACTACTGTAATTCTTGAAGCGTTTATAAAAACGTGACAACAGTATTGAAAAACGTTGGTGTGTATAAAAGAGTAAATGACAGGACCGACAAAAATATCCACACACATCATCTCAACAGTGCAAGTAACATGCTTGAAATAGTTTTATTGTTCACATCCTGGTGAGTTTTTAAATCAATATGTGACAAAAGTAAACCAATCACTTTGAAGATGCTGGCCTGCATTCACTCTGAGGGCGTGCCCTTTAGAGGTCTTTATGAGGTCACTGCAGCTGCTTGAGAAATGCTGTTCTCCTCCCGAGTGAGATCTAAGGGCGGGGTCTGTCGATTCTCCAGGAGCTACTGGCAACATGAGAGTGACAGCCGCCTCGAGGACACACCCTTCGCTAGCCGACATCTTGACATTATTGCACACATTAATTATATGAGTAAAAGCTCATTTGAACAATGAAAATCAAAAATAAGAAACATGTTAAAGCAACACATTGTGAGGTATAGTTTATTTGTAAGGAGCAAAGCCTGGTTAGCATAATGTTCATGAATGGATATGGCCTAATTCAGGAGAAAATAAAAATGTGCGTGGAACTTTAAACATTGGCACTGGATTTGGTATTGCAAAGCTGTCTTTCCTATCAATAGGTTATATTCACTTCCACGATAAGGTAGTTAATGCTACATAGAGTAGATTATTTGTATCCATTTGTCTATAATGAGTAACAGGAATTTAAAGAAGCGCTTTTAAGATTAAGTTTGTCCTATCTATTGATGTAGTGTTTTCTCTGAGATTAAAAATATGACTGAAGCAGCTGAACAGAGTATTATCAGCCAAATTGATTCACTATAAGGATATTTAGTTTCAAAAGACAGGAAATGCATAGAGAGATTTCATACTAAGCCACTAGTCCAAACTAATTTAACAACAATGGGACATTATTTTAGTGTTTTCCAAGACTCCAGATTTATTTTAATTGTTGTTGAGAAGGCTGCATGTGGGCTGATGGGGTTGTGTCGGTGAACTGTCACTCTGCGTATCCAAACCACACTTAAACAAAATGAGAAGTAGGACATTTCTCTGATCATCTGACATACACATGTTGCTGTCATTTTAAATAACTTTTGATAAAACTTGCAGTGTTTCAACAACCCACGGATGAATGAATGAATAACAGCTGTTGTCTAATAAATGCTGTTACTCATGCTGCATGGTTTTCTAAAACATTTCAGGTATTATATGCAGAATAATGTACTGCATGGGGTTCAAAATTATAGGATACTAATCACATTGCATTTTTAACTCTGAAGTCAGCTGTTGGAGTCTGACATTTAAGAAGCTGTATTGCACGTGATGACTACAAAACAGTCCGATTTCAGTTTGGCAAATGCTTCTGTGTGTACAATGTGGCTTTGTCTGAAAAGAATAGGCACAGTGTTTTGAGTGTAGTTATATGATTTGAGAAAAACAGTCTGTTTAGCTCAGTTACTTGAAGTAAATGTTTGTTTCACTAGTTAAAAGATGTATAATCATCTACAGTACTGCTGATTATTTTTTCTTCAGCTACCACATGTATATATTGTATTCAGTTTGGCATTTGATTATTTGTTGATTAAAACAATGTCTATGTTGATCTGACACACACATCAAAATTGACTTAAAATGTATTCATGTGTTTGGTAAAATGTAATAACAACAACAAAAAAAGACAAAGATTATGTACATATTTTGTGTAGCACTTGTTTAAAAGGGAAATACAGCCTGTGATGTTATTGAGCTTTATTTGTTTGGTTTGGTTTGGTTTGTGAAAGTGTGAATCCAGTAGCCTTTTTTGTTTTCTAATCAAACAAAAGACATCATAAAACCTCCCACATCTGCTGTGCCCTTTACAAGTGCTCTCCAGATGTACAGAAACATGTTCAAAGATTTTATTCTGGTTCAAAGAAGCTTTGCTAGGTTATCCATTGCTTGTGTTATGCAATAGGTGAGGGGGGAAGGGAAGGAAAGATTGAAGTATCCCCCAGTGATTTCTTTCTTAATATTGTAATATATTATAGTTTTTATTGTCCAGAAAATAAACATAAAGATTTATGTCTGGAGTTGTTGTCTGCCTAGAGATATCAATATGATAAATGTGCATTTCATTACACCAGCCGTTCACATAATGTGAGATTGAAAAAATGACACAGCAAAAAGCTCTGGGAAAAAAAAAGTTAAAAAATAAAATTAGAAGGAAAATGCAAACAGGAAATGATACATTCTCAGGAAGAGAGATGTTAGTTTGGAATTTTTTTTTTTCCCTCCAGAACTTCTTCCCATAGCACATTGCTTCAGAAATAATAGCCTTTCCAGACCCTTCACAAACAATGTGTGTTTATTATTAGTGACCTGTTACCGAATTCCCAGCTGTGTTTCTGACTTTCTGTTTTGTCTATCCCATGGGATTTCCACCCCCCCCCCCTCCACCCCCTTTGTTTTCCCACCCCTTCCACAGAAAGAACAAGGAGTGGCCAACCAGAATACTTTATCTTAATCTATAGCCTATCGGCAACCTCTAGGACTTTAATATACACAATTAAATGTACAGTTTTTAGATAATTTAAATATGTAATTCTTACAAATAATTTCACTTAACTCCCCCTCAAATTTATTTATTCAATGTTATTGCATGTATTTTGAGGCATTCAATGCCTCTGTTCTTTGCCTTTTTCCCCATTTTATATTCTAGATTCTGGAATCCCAAAACATTTTAGATGGTTCTCCTCATCTGACATCCAAGAGAGAGTAAGGATAAAGGATTAAGAGAAACATCTCTGTTTAGGGGTCACATTTCATTGACTCCAAGTAGACTTAAAAGCCTGTGCTTTTTAAAACTATACTTGGCTGGAATTTTTTTTAATTTTAAATTGTGTGAACGATTAGGTTATGCACATTTAGCTTTGATGGGGCAGCCAAAAAATATTTTAAATAATCCAATCATAAATTGGGCAATAGCTCAATTGCCCTACTTTGCAGTTGTATTAGTGCTTTCGCTAAGGACTATAAATTTGGTTCAGTCAAGATTCAGGACACATTTGCTTATATCAATATCCCCGTTTTTATAAAAGTATTATAATTCATGTATATTCTAAACTTGTATGCCATATGCTCTGTTTTATTGTTTATTGAGTGATTATGAAGGGGATTTAAAACGTTTCAAGTACTGTGTATCTGAATGTGTTGAACACAGTGATTTCAATGTCATTATGTAGTACTTCGAAAGCAATCACCTTAAGCTGTTTCTTTTACATTTTCTATTTGGCTAGACAGCATTGTTATTCTTTGCTTAGAAAACAACAACATTTAGTACAAAACTGGGGGGAAGCCCAAGGGATCTCATCTGTTGATCGAGTGCTTGTTTGCTCTAAGTGCAGTAGCTGCATAGGAAACTCCTGTGAGTCATTGTACACCGACATGTCAAGGTCAAAACTTCCTGCATTAAGTCACTATAATTCAATGGATATTTTGCATAAACATGATACTGTTAGATGTCCCAAGCAGTGGGTCAGGAAAAATGAAATAAAAAAAATAAAAAAAATAGTTGATTATGCAAATGATCAGTGTACTACTGCGACAATGCACATTTCAGCATACAAAAAGTAAGTTGTTTGCTAGTTGCTGACATCACTGCTTCAGCTTGAGTACTGTACATACTTAAATGTATGTGGAACTTAGTTCTGAATGGAAACTATTTAAGCTTAAGTGAATACTATGGTTATTTCTTTTTAGAAGTATATGTTAAATTTAACATTGAACTTTGAATTATGTGGGTAACTGTCAAAGAAACATTGGTAACTCTGGTTGATTTCATTTTAATTTTGAAATGTTCCTGCTTCCAGATAATTGCAAGTAGGGGCCTGTTAAACCAGACCTAAAACATAATTATTTTCATCCGACCATAAATCAACATGCGCCTTATGATTTTGTTGATAACGTTCATTGTGTCTATCATGCACATTGCTCAAGTTACATTCAACAGAAGGATATACTAAAGTTTATTAACATTGTGGTTGTTATGCTGGTATTTCAAATGGTCATCTCAAACAGACAGTTAAAAAACTAACCGCTTGACTTTGTTTTGAAAACTATAAAGCTAATCCTTTCAGGAAATAACAGTTTTGAACACTAGAAGATTATGCCTTTTGAACCATCCTCACAAGAGACTCCCTAAATAAGAGGCAGTGTAATTATTATTCTGCATATGAAGACCTGAGAAACAATGTGCATTAATGTTGACATGGATACAGGTGTCTTCTAAACCAGTAAATAATAACTTAATGTTTTAACACTGAAACTTACATCAGCTGTTTTAAAATAATTTAAATTGGTCACTTTCTGTGATTTCACTACATCAAGCTAAATCAAAAACACCAATCAATATTAAGTCTTCACCTCATCTCACAATACACATTTATGCTTGTTTAGCACTGTTGCCCTGAGTCTATGCATATACAGTAAAAACCTCAATATTGGGGATGTTAACTGAAATAAAAGAGACATAAGATGCAGTAGCTCACTTATTCAGTTTAGTATAGCACCACCCTTGGCTTAACTGAATGCTTTAGATATATATCCATAAACCATGCAGATCAATCTACAGTGAAGCCAGAAAAGTTGAAATGTTTGTTTCTTACTGCAAAACAAGTGTGATGTGCGGCTGTTATGGGACAAGCATTTGCATCTTTGACAATCATCCGAACCTGAGCTTCAAAATGTGATAATATTACACAAGAACAAAGAGTCTTAAATATTCTATGACAGATTATCCTTTACCAATCATATTTTAAGTTTATTGGGAAAAGTGGCCATAAGACCATTAAGCCTACACTTATCAACAGCTGATTGCCCAGGCAGACTATCACATGACACTCTGCAGCTGTTCGACTGAGAAGGGAAGGTATGCTCTAGCAGGTAACAATTCAGTAACTGAGATAAAATGCCAGTAAAACATTTCCACTGATGTGTTTTCTATTGAAATTGATAACAGACTTTTGAATAAGCCAGTGATTTTTGTAGTTTCTCTTGTGTTGGACTGCCAGAACAAGATACAGATGTTCTCATTATTCTTGTAGCCTGTGTATGTGTGCTATAAGTGGTGTTTTAAACTTTGCCACACAAAACTGTACTCTCTCCATCTCATAAAAACCTACTAAAATAAGTTGTTACAGCTTTAGTGTAAAAACAAATACTAGGAAGGTCCCATCAGATGGTACAGGCTGCACCTCAACCATGAACTGGAGATAACCTCTGTCAGGGAAAGGAATTTCATCTCTGATTACCGTCTCTACAGGAGCTGGAACCAGTCAAGTTCTTATTTCACTATAGTGGCTCGAGTCAAATTTGTATTTCAAGGTTCAAACTAGTGCACATGTAATCAATGTGAATGGTCTTTCTAACCAGATAATGTGATAACCAAATCTCAGAATATTTTAACTACCAGTATTGGTAAATTAAATTTCTGTTGACGATTAGCAAAGATTTCCAGTTAATATATCATGTGGCCTGCATGGGTATATTAGCTCTTCAATAATATGAATAGGTGTTGTAACATTGTTTCTAAACAAGGCACATTCGAAAAGTAAAGAGGTGTAAGAACTAGTTGAAAAGCTGTTGAACAGTGAATATTATTCTACCACAGCAAGGCAAACATTTAAATAATGAATATAAATAACTGGAAAGCATAGCATTTATGTTATTCTAATCCACATGTAAGCGAATAAGTCCTGCTAGGTATGATCAGACGTACTATCCTGAGAACATTTTACATTCCCAAAGAGAATGCCTGTAGTTAGTGTGATTCATATAATAATATGTAATTTACTTCATTCAAACACTCTTTAAAAAAGGCCTAAATATAGACCATGATAAACAATGTTTCATTTGAAAAGGATAACAATCAAACCAGCATAGCACTGATTATTGTTTTCTAAATAAAGACATTATCTGCATAATAATTGTACTCTACTGAATGGGAATTGTTTTGTCTATAAACATATCATAAATATTACCATGCTATTTGTTTATTTCTGTATAACAGTAGAAAGTCATGTCCCAGACCGATTCTTCCATAAGAATATATAAATAATACAAGAGAGAATTATTTTCACTTGATAACTTTTAACTTTTTTACTAAGCAGTGAATGTTACTGAACAGTACTGACTGATAGTTGCAATACCCAGATGTCATCACCCTGTTTCCAGCACCTAAAAAAAGCAGATTGTGTGACTGAGCCAACTTTAAAATTAAACAGAGCTGCACAACCAAGAACAGGAGATTCTCTCAGGTGTGCAACTGATAGAATTTCATACTAGATGCCGGGGTCATGATTGAAAACAATAATGGTTTTAAAAGCTAAAATGTTACATTCAAGATTTTATTTTATATTTGATAATGTACATGGTTAAATCGGAATGGTGCACAGGTGTAGTAGTATAAAGTACAAGACTACATATTATCTTGACTACTATAATAAACAAGTAATTGCATGATTCCTTTACAAATATAAAATATAAATACTTTTTGGAAACTTAGACTTATGTTTCCTTGGATGTAACCTACTTCTTAATGAAATAATTGACAGCCCAAAAAGTAAATCATTAAGCCCAAGGGAGCTGCTAGAAATATTTGTTCTTCTTGTTTCATTAATGTGAAACAGTTTTTGGGATGATAATTTTCCTTTGTTCTGTTAAATTGAAACTGAGGATACGATCACAAGCTGTTCAAGAAAACCTCACTTCAGAACCCAGTGGCATTAGATTGAGGGAATTTAAGTAAATCTGCTTTAAATTGTCACTGAAGTGGTTCAGTGACAAGTCACCACTTAAATTCAGTTATCCATTAAGCATTCAACTGTGCTTTGTAAATCTGGGCTCAATAAACATCTATTTGTCTGATATTTTATTGCCTTTAACTTCAATTCATGGAGGGTCTCAATACATTACATGGGTAATAGTATTGAAATAGCACTCTACAGTTGTGTGAAACTCTTGTGCATATCTTTATACAGTTTTTGTGTATGTATATACATATATATATACACACAGCTGACACCTTCAGGATATATGTTTTTTGTATTAAATAGATAGATGTAACAGATAAGGAAACATTACATAGAAAATAAAGGCATTGTTGAGTCTTGTCTCAAATTTTTTTAATTGAATGAAAAACACCCCCCACTAAAGGGATCATTATACCCTGTTGGAACAAGCAGAATTCCTGGCTTTGCGCTACAATATCTAATAAAGATTATTGGGATTACTGAAATAATATCAGTATGTGTCTTGATGAATCATCTTCCTTACACCACACATCCTGAAAGAAATAAACATGTTTAAAGTACATTGAAAATCAAAGGCAAAATCCTTACATTGGTCAAAAACATGAAAGTATGATAGTTCTTGAATAATAATTACAAGTCCCTCTGTACAGTATCAACGGAAAGCACTTTTCAAAACAGTTAAAAACAACATCCAGCACAATAGCAGTGAGACTAAATACTGAATTTGCCCGACCAAATTCCATATAAGCTGAAACCATTCGGACTACAAAGCTGATTACAGGTCTTTTCACAATTGGCTGTAAGAAACAATATCTGAAGCAAGCGCAACACAACACTAAAGAGCTTTTTCAGAGCCGGTCATGGGGCCAGTTTACAGGGATATAAATACGGTAGACAGATTTACTGATGTCACAGTCTAGGCGGAGCATTAAGGTAGGCCCTTGTAAGACATGGATTGTTAGCTCTGTCCCTGAATTGAAAGAAAATGTCAGCTGTTTAAAAGGCAAATTACTGCTGAGAAGAGTAGAGAGGTAAGGACATGATTTTGCATTGGCTAATACTGTATGTTAATGTTTTCTTTCCCATGCTGTGGAAATGAAAGAAGGGCTTAGTGACACATGGGGGGATTCTAGTTGTAAGTTATATGAGCAATAATACCTATGTTGCAGTTCTTCCATTTTATGTGGCATGCTGCTCAAGGTTGTTTTTATTAGTTTTAATCACTTGAAACTAGTATATGTGAGAAATGTAGTAGAAGGTACCCCCCCCTTCCCCCAAGATCTTGTGTAAGATACAACAGGTATGATTAATTGGTGCTTAAATCATATTATACTGTACAGTAATCCAATAATCACTCTCCCTTTTCATAATTGTGAGCCAATTCTGTACAGGTTTGACCTGATGATATAGCAAACCTAGTGGTCTCTATATACATGCATGTACACATATAATCTCCCACATTCCCTTTTGGTACTTTTAGTTATTTGAGCAGCAGAACTTGCATTCAAAGAGTTACATATTTGATAATGTGTTTGTATGTGCGTGTGATGGTCCCAAAGTCTGTACTGCAATATCAACACATTTCTGTTCTTTGCTAAAGATAAAAAAAAAATGTCTCTCATTGTCAATAGCCGCCCTGGCGGAAACGTGCAGCTGTTATTTCGGCATGTATTGTTGATCTCGGCTCTTAAAATACTTTGGGTGTTGTCCAGTTATGTGCAGGAAGGTTATTTTGCATATTGTTTCGGGTTTTGTATTGTCAACCCACTTTTTCCCAGAGGAGTTGCGGTTGTGTCGAGCTAATCTACCGTACCAGACTGTTAAAGCGCAGTTGATGTGGTTATATTTAGAGCTGTATTTCAGTAAATACCGACTTTTTGCAGTTGATCAGAGTACCTCAATCAAAAAAAAAAAAAAAAAAAAAAACAGGATAGGAGGCGGGTTCTTAATTTGAAACCATTTTGGGATACACCACACACTTTTTGTTACGTGGGAGTACCTGGCAGGTTGAATCTGAGCTGCTCTGGATGTGTGAGTACCCAACTCTGTTCTTGCAATGGCATTTTTAAGTATAAGGGGGTTTTGAGTACAGATCTGCAATTCATAGATGAAACACATTATGTCTTTTTTCCCCCCCTGTAGTGTGTTTGAGCACTTGTTGCCCTGTGTTCTTCATTGGCTATGTGAGGAATTTATTCTAGCTGTGTTGTCATAGAGAATAATGTTGCACAGGAATGCACGGAATCCACAGCCTCCCAGCTAACAATATTGCTTCAGCTCAGACAGCGTTGAGAATATATTGCTTTTATAACTGCAATTCTCCCCTGAATAAGTCTTGCATTTGAAATAGTATTTCGTTTACAGAACAATCCGTGCAAAAGTGAGTGCAGCTTCGGCGCAAACAGGTTACAAGTTGCTTCCTGCACCTTTGCGCCAGTCTGCAAATGTCCCGGCAAAGTAGGAAAAGGGCGTTGCGGTGATCAGACCCGCTCGCTCGGTACGGGTTTGCACAGGCACTAGCAGGACCATGTCAAAGCATGCTCAGGTCTCAGTGAGGAAGTGAACTGCAAAGGTAAGAGAAACCTCTCCTTTTATTTTCTCAGCTGTGGTGAAACAAGTACAGGACAGACGCATTAAAAACCAGTGAAACGATTCGATTTCCTATCAGAAACAAACACGCTAGAAAGTAGCAGCCCGACTTCACAGGCGTTTACCGCACGTTTTGTAAGTGACTTGGCAGCCGCGTTTGAAGTTTTATTCACCACATTTACACACGTCATGTTAAGGTGAAATACCGTTTGGGTTAACATGGAAAGCATTGGAAGTAATTGAACCTGCTTTTTATCCAAACATATGGCATCCAAGATAAAGCTAAATTGTAGGCTCCATAACCCACACTCCAGTATAATTCAGACCACCGCGTGTAACTCATTAACGCCCACAGCATTCAGTTTGAAACCAGTAAAGTACTATTGTACAATGGTTAATTCAATTTAAATCCGTTTAATGGGGTTGTTCTTGAAGTGTTAACCTATGTTACACGTTACAAGTTATCTGACATTGAGATTAGTCACCTGCTATAGTTTCAGTACCAGGTGGCAGCACACATGGCCGATAAGGTCTGATGTTTTTCACATCACTGTTTTGAGTACCCTAATCTTTTTAAACTTACTGTAATTGTATATTTTATGAAGTGATCTGTTCTGTACTTTATTTAGGCGTCTGGTAGTCCTCTATAGGGAGTGGCTTTTTCAGAGAATGAAACTGAACGAATTGTCAAGGCCAATGTGAATGTGTTAAAATTGTCAGTAACAGTAGTTTCATTGTCAATTCCTGGTGATACATGAAATATTTACTTTACTTAAAGCATGTGCTTAAAGTGAAAGGTGTGTGCCTCTCACTTTCTTTCTATATATATATATATTTTTTTTTTTTTACTGATGTTTGCTTCAAAAAGGTGTCTCAGTTCCCAGATTATTTAAAAGGCTCTGCAGAGCTCATGTATTTTACCTGTTTTGATAAGCAAATGCACAAAATGGTTGGGAATATGACCATGAGCAGTGAAGGCTATAATTTCAAGTGCACTGCTTCTTACCTGAGATCTCCTGAGGTTGAGTGACTCACTGTTTCAGGAAAAAAAAAAATCTGATGACATGTACTAACTGGAGTATTTTTGAATCCTTACTTAAGAAAGTGTCTACACAAATCTTTGGTTTAGCTTGACCTAAATGCTCAGTAGTTGACTTACTACATGTGGAAACTGGCTAGCTCACAATCTAATTAATAGGTCTTTGAAACCAAGTCAAAAACTGTTATTACAATGACTGAAACTGCTGTGTACCTGATCTTCCGAAAGTTATGAAATGAAGTGACAGGGGTGGTATAGTTTGCAAGCCTCGCTTCACAACAGTGGCCTCTTATTGTTGTGTCGGGCAAGATCAAGCTGAAACTTGTCTTCCCATGTTAAATACTTCCTGCAATATACCCTGCTTTTATCTAAACAAAAAAAGAAATGCAGCACCGTTGGAAAAGTGCATGAGAGGGGAGCTTTAGCGCAGTCAGAGGTCATTACAGACCATTAAGGGTATTTCCATTTTTCTAAAATTGCTAGAGATTTTATTTTTCTTTCCCAGAGATTGTGCACACCAGAAATTGTTGCGAGATAAGAATAATAGTTTTGAAAGGGTGACCTTTTTTATCTTCAGATACCATCACCCTTGAATAGTGCTCTTCTGTACTTCATTCCTTGAGGCTCCGAAACCTTTACTAGGAACACGAGTGACGTCAGCACTAGACGTTCACATGGACAGATGCCGTGTGAATTTCTTCTTGCAAAACAGCTTAGTTGTTGTTAGTATTAGTATTTTTACTTGTTTCCTACAGATATGGTGTTGCTATATTAATACATCAGTGTGTGTTTCCAAATGTACCTATATCATGCTAAGTATTGCAGAAGTGCTATATAAAATTACTTGGCAATACTAATGGATGGAAGAAAAGGATAATAATCCCTGTCCCTCACTATTATTTGATCAATATTATCTTTTAATCTGAATTGAACTGAAAGACCTTGACAACTGGACTTTACACCAGTGTATCAATACCGTTGTGTCCACAACATGTTTTCTCTGCAAATCAGTTGTGGTTAGTCTCTAGCTTGAGCTTTCATGTTTTCCATTGTTTTTAGTTGTTACAGAATAATCTGTGACATGTACTTACTACTATAACCGGTGAAGTATCCAATTATAATAAAGAGATTTTGGATGTTTCATATGAATACATCTCCATTTACTTATTCAACCACTTAGGTCTAATTCAGTCATTCAGTTGCAGTACATCTCTGTATTAGAGGTAAGTGTGACTCCTGATGTCTGTACAGATGTGAATTGGTTTCTGGGTATTTTCAGGCAAAGGCGTTATTCAAATGCAAAAATGAAGACTTTTTGGAAAATGGTGACCTTTAGAATACTTGTCATGGTAACAGTGAAATATAATGTTGTTTTCCGTTTATAAAGAATGGTGCTCAGGAGAAGGTTGTGTTCTGGAAAGAAGACCACATCGCATGTGTCCTGAACAGTATAGTCATGTGAATTTGTTACTCTTACTGGTAAAATTGGTTTGCTATATGAAATGCATTGTGGACTTAGTTTAGGTGTGTCTAATTTTCAGTAGCTGCTAGCACTGAACAGCTTACATGCAAAGTGTTCCTTTTTTCTATGCAAAATATAATGCTAGTTACCATACTATTTTAAATGGTAAGTGTCACATGTCTTGTGTCACACTGTATTGTAGATTTCCAGAAAGACATCTTATCTGAACTGTGAAATTCTTTGGATTTTAAACAGGCGCCACTTTTAAACAATCTGACTTCAATCTGACTACTTTATCTTACATGGCAGAGTATTTATTTTGACAGCTAAAGCCTTACCAAATCCAAACTGACCCGCCATCAATGGCAAATTACAATTTCAATATTTTTTGTTTGACAGAGGATTCTTCCCTGTACATAATGCGAATCCACTATCACATTCTGTTTTTAATTTGCAGTAGGCCCAGATGTCAAGAACAGATGTCCTGCCAACAAAAGGGGTGAAAAAATTAAATGTCAAAATCTGTCATTTTTACAGCTTAGCAGGGAGAAAGTAGTTCAAACATTTCTGAAATTCCAGCGTGGTGATGGAGTCTTAGCAGTGCCCTCTGCAGAAATTTCACACTGGAATTCCTCAAGCAGTGGGTCATGTATGCAGGGTAACCTATTAAACTTTTTTTATTGCTTGAAAACTAAAAGGTAATTTTTATATTTCACTTATCTACGTATTGAGTCCTTGCTTTTTAAACATTGCATATTGATGAGCATTCTAATCCTTTCCATGAGGTCAAAGTATACAGACTTTTGAAATCACCGTAATAAACAGTCAGATGTTTACTTTGGCTGGAAAGGTCAACATTGTTTCCCTGTCAGGTTTAAACCAATGAAGGATAAAAGTCACTACTCTGGCACAGGAGCTCTCAAATTTGTATTTGATATTTTACTGGGAATGTTTGGGTATTAACTTTTCATGTTATGTTTAACATTTTGGTATTGCTTTAAAGGAAGCACATTATTGTTTATTAAACCAACAAACTGAAAAACTGCATGCAGGATAAAAACATTGTGTAGTCAGTCATGAAGTATTTAAATCGAAAAAGGACTGGTATTTATCAGTAGCAAGAGGGCCTCTATGGCTTTATTTCATGTAGAACTCAGATATAGATCACCTTATTAAATCAATTACATGAATTAGCACCTTCCCATTTTTTTAAATAGGTGCAATGTAAAGGTACTTCTATTCTGTGTCTCTTGGAGCTTGCATTGCTCGTCTGGCAGTGGCTGCGCAGTGTGTCCATTTATCTTGGATTAAGTATGATTGCCTTTCAGAAAAACATCAGTATTTTTAATGTATTCGATAATTTCCCCAATTAAAAGTATTTAATGTCTGAAGTCAGTTCATATTTAGAGAAACCCTATGTGTTACCCAGATGGGTGTCTATAAAAATCCTAAAAATAATAATTTCTCCACTTCTTAATGCTCTAGTGTGTCTTTGTTGATTGATTATTTATCCAACACAAAAGCTGCTGCGCTGCTCTGAGCTCAGCTCTTGCATATCTCAGCAGGATTACATAGATTACACACCATGAGAGAATGAGTTGCTTGGGCACTTCTCTGCATGCAGTTTACCACATACAGTCAGTTTTAATGAGCAAGTTTGAAGTTAATATTCTCATTAAAGATAACACTGGAGCTGTCATCACCTCTAATTATCTGAAATATTCCCCATATTTGTTGATGTCATCTATCTCTTAATGCATTTATTTTATCTTTTCTTTCTTTTTCTGATTGGATGTTCTTCTTATGTTCTTTTGGAAGCCATTCTTTCCTTATTTCAAACAGCTTTATTTGTATATCTTGTGACCAAATTCCAAATGGTGGGAAGCACTGCTTTAATGTAATATGTCCCTTTTAAGTGTTGAATAAGGACTTCTTTCATACCATTTCATGGCTCATCATGTTTTCCAAGATAAATGAGACATTTCTAATAAGATTATTTTGGAGACCAAAACTAAATGCACATCATGTTTTCCAAGGCAATCATATAGAAAGCATGGTAAAACTGCTGAGACTCAATGTCTTGCAAAAATTACTGTTACATTCTGTACACACTGCTTTCATTTGTGTGTCTGTTGACCATTAATCCAGATCACAAATGGAGACTTCTTGATCTGAAAATGTGTTCTATTTAGGATGCATTTTACAGTCCATATTTATTTAAACTAGAATCGGTTGGGTGTTTCCATCTCATGGTGAACAGCTATGAACTTTAACAGGGAGAGTACAATGTTCAGTAAAATCCATTTGTGTCCGAATGACTTCATAGATAAAGGTTTGCATTTAAAAAGTAGCCCATTTGAAACTTAAAATACAATGCACACTGTTACTGTCCTATTTTGTGTTATTTTTGAAAGTCAAGTCAAGTCAACAATCTGAGTTAGGGATTTGCCAAAGCAGGGGCCAAAGGAAATGAAGCAAACAATAATAAATGAGCTGGAAATGTGCAAAATGGAAACAATGGGAGCAAAGATTTTTCATTAATATGTCAGCATACAGAGGGGAACATTGTCTAATGTATGCATGGGTGCATATTACAGTAATGAAAACAGCAAAGGGCAGTTAATGTTTGACAGACAGAGTTTAGTAAAGTTGGTATTATAAAGAAAAACTGAGTGTGTGACTGGTAAGGGCAATAGCAAATAATAAATGATGTTAACTGTTGGTCTATTGTGTTTGCATTGTGATTTGGAGCTGATGAAACTCCTGAAAACAATACTCTGAAATCACAGTACATTCACAGAGCATGGGGCTTTCCAATTTTACAGATAACACGATATAATAGTTATATTTTAACATTTGCTGTGCCCATTGTCAGTTTTATCTAAAAATGTTGAATTAAACCGTATGGTAGAACTAGCTCCATTCTTCTATTTGTAGAATATGCTGCAACTGAAGTATAGCAAGGCGAGGTAAACTTTCTCAAGTATCAGGTCATTTGTAGTGTTAAAAACTGCCCCCCTTATCTACTTTTCCGTAACCCATAAATGCTCTAACCAGCATTGCTCATCACATTACAGTTCTTCAGTCCCTTCATTGTTAAACCTAAGCTCATTTTTCTGGAGGTTCAGTTTCATTTATTTCTTTAACAATGCTTCAGCTATTGCAAATACAAAGACCCAGGACCATGCTTATCTAACATTTAGTACAGTATCACTGTAAAAATATTTGGCAGTCTAACAACATTCCAGATATTGCAGTTTATAAATGTAGAAGAGCATTTGATTGGCAGACATTCTTATGGTGTTTTGTTTTGTTGTTTTTCTCCCTGGTAGAAGAACCAAAGGGAAAGCTCCTCTTCCTCCTTCACCCATAACAAAGTCTTTTGATGGTTCAAGATTTTCACCGACCAGGGAACATCCAAACGTAGCCATGGATCAGAAGGAGAACTTGATTGACAAAGACATCTCTCTGACAGTGGTCCTGCCAGGGGGTACAGAGAAGACTGCGACTGTGCATGGGAGGTAAGAACACTTTTGTGCCCACTGGTGGGAGGGGAATTGATTAAATCATATTGATTCCGTTATGCAACTCCAATCTATGAAAACAATATCCTGCCTATAAATTGGCAGAGAAAGATCAAGGCTGTGACTAATGTCTTGCAAAAGTATACAGACCCTTCTTATGATGTCCCATTTTGTGAAACTGCAAGATTGTTTTTTTTTTTTTTAATCTTAATTAAAAAAATAAATAAAACTGAAGACTTTTAATGGCTTTAATGACTTTTAAGATAAGTTACAGTAAATGTCAGCAAGAACTAAAGAGATACAAAAAACAGAAATATCTTGATTGAACAAGTATTCAGACCCATCAACACCTTTGACAGCAAGTCTCTACCAACATTGCACGCTGTCTTGGTGCAATTTTTACCCATTCTTCTTGGCATGTGTGCTCAAGCTCTCTCAAGTTACTGGGGATTATTTATTGACAGCAGTTTTCAAGTCTTTCCACAGATTCTTAATAGGATTCAGGTCAGGACTTTGACTGGGTCAATCAAGGACATTCACTTTCTTATTCTTTAGCCACTCCGGTGTAGCTTTGGCCTTGTGCTTTGGATCATTGTTCTGCTGAAAAGTGAATTTCCTTTTATAAGTCTATTAGCAGAACAGGGAGACAGGTTTTCTTCTAGCTCTATCCATTTTTACTTCATTCCTAATAAGCTTTCCCGTCCCTGCTGAGGAGAAGCATCCCCATAGCATGATGCTGCCACCACCAGGCTTGACTGTAGGGATGGTGTTGACTGGGAGATGTGCTGTGTTGGGTCTGTGCCAAATGTAACGCTTGGGATTTAGACCAAAGAGTTCCTATTTGGTCTTTTATGACCACAACACCTTTTGCCATATTTTCCTCCTTGCCTGGCTGCTCAGTTTGGAGGGACTTGCTGATCTAGCTAGTGTCTGGTTGATACAATGCACCTTCCGTTTCTTGATGATTGAATAGACCGTGCCCACAGGGATATTTGGAGACTTCAATATGATTTTGTACCCTTCTCCTGACCTGTGCTTTTCAATGACTTTATCCCTGACTTGCTTTCAATTCATTACCTGAAAAAGGAACATCACAGAGGCAGTTTTTATTCTAAAATCTTAAGTGGCTATTATTGCACACACAGAGGCCATTCATCTAATGATGTGGCTCGTTAAGGTTTTTCTGTTTACCTGAATTAATTTAGATTTGCACACGGCAAAAGTTTTGAATACTTACGCAGTTATGACTTTTCCTTCTATTTACTTAATTCTTTTAGTTTTTCCTTTGAAAGTGTGGATTTGGTTGTGTATATAACATGAATGAATTCCAACTTCAAAGTGCAACATGGTCTAAATACTTTTGCAAGGCACTGTACATGACATGGTAGAGACAAATGATAATCTACAAGTAAGGTTTTAGGGCGTTTCTATAGCCGTATCCCATCTTAATGGCCTTAAAAGTAGCTTATATGACATATGAGAAACCTTATGAGAAGTGTAGGCAAGAGCTAATTTTTATAGATGTGTCTTTTAATAAGAGTATGGCATGATAATTACACTGAGAATAAAACATAAGTCAAAACATGTTAAACCTGTAAATTACAGTCTGTCACTGCAGTCAGAGGAGACTAATTAAAGCTTTGTGCACAAGTATATGTCTGTTACTTACATATGACTTTTCATAAGTGTGCTGAGAGAATACGTCAAACCACACTTAAGATTGAGAAAATGTCAGTAGTGATGACTGGTTTTTGCTTCCATGGTAATTTGTTCAAATGGAAAATGTTCATATAGTCATCTCTGTGTGAAGAAAGAATTGATGAGGCAGAAGGTAGTTGTAAACCTTGGTGTTCAATAGAGGCCTGCGATTAAACAAGCCCCTGAATGACACACACGCACACAGTCTCGGGACACCTAAGTTTTCACAATATCTTAACTGCCTTGTCCTTCTCTGCTATAACTGAAACCGTGTTTTGTTATAAAAGGATTTAGGTTCAGATTCTTTACCTTTCCTTTCCAATTCCAACTGCGTCCTAAATAGGGTTGTCACAATGCTAGAATTTTGAACTTCGATACAATACAAGTTCAATTTCATGATACTCAATACCAATTCGATACCATGCAAGAAAAAATCTGCACACACAATATACATTAGCATTCCTTTCATAAAGATACACAATCTTCACTCCAGATCAAATGGGCTGGAGCAGTAAACACAAGTATCATAGTATTAAGAATTCAGGAACCATTCAAACATTTTTTTCAGAACAGTAGAGTGCAGGTAGCCAATAACACTCATGTATATTTTGGTAATTTCTTAAGTAAATAACACAGAGCATTCCGTGACTGGTTTAATCTGGCTTTTTGTAGTAAAAGTCAATAGGCACATTCATGTTTTACTGCATTATTATTGCATAGATTTATAATATATTGAAAATGTGTTCCATATTGGAATTTAATGTATTTTTATTTGATATAAAGAACATGCATGTAACACACACCAATCAGTATACAAACCAAACAATAATACAGTAAATAACAGGCAAATACATCGTCCTGTTTAGCTACACAGTCTTGAGCCATAGTTGATCTGTTAAACAATATTAATACTGGGTAGAGCAAAGGTAACTCATTTATACTGTTTAACTTACGTTTTAATAGATAATCATGTCAGTTAAGAATCTTAACTGCAGATATAGCCAGAAAATAAAAAATGAAATCGAGCAGCATTACCCAGGTCTCTGGATCAATGCCTTGGTCAGTCACTGTCCGATCATGTGCTAATTATTTTGTACGAGGTGCGGCTGGCGATAGGCTGGCTGCTGTTAGGGGTTATTAGACTTCTGTTGGCACTATAGTTCAGTATCTACAGGACTGAAGATGCACCTCGCCCAGCACTGCACACGGAACAAAGACACTGCCAGGTTGCTAATGCAATACAAACAGACCTGTTGATGTTTCACGCTGTTGAAATGCAGTCTGTGGTAAATGCACTGCAGTGTTGAAAAGCACGTTCCTGCATTGCTGTTTGCAGCTGTATACAGCCAGTCGACCCCATTTCAAACCGTTTACATTGCATAAGATGTTATATTTTAATTGTATGCTATTTTTATAACTGGTTGTTTATGTTTTTAAATTGTATGTTTGCTAACGTTTGCATACCGATTTCTACACCATTATTAGTTTGTTCATGTTTATGTAGCCTATATGCGCTCGTTTTGAAAAAATATGAAAAATACATTGTCAGTTGTGTGATGTTTATATGTAAAAATATTAAGTTTAATCCAACTGTTTCTTTTTCATTTTCGTCACACAGCTGTTTTATAAAGCACTCACATTTTGCAGGTGCGGTGGTTGTATTTAAGCTGAAATCTTGGTGGTTCTAGTGTTAAGAGCTGATCGAATGTAAACTGTCCAATCAATACCAAATTCAACAAAAATACTACTGAAAAGTGGCATTTTGTTAAGTGAAAGACACAATCTCACAATTTTCGTGCTGTGATACTTCGATATTACTGAATGCATAGCTCTGAACCGTTTCTGAAATTTGTTATTGCGGTAGTATCGAAGTATCAGTATTTTTGACAACCCTAGTACAGTGTGTTCATTTCTGTAGAGATTAAATTGTTGGCAGTATATTTCTAAAGCCCCTGTTAAGTCCAGATATAGTGAGACTCTGTTGGAAATCTTTATACAACTGCCTTATCTGATGGGTTTTCCACAGTTTTTAAATGTTATGTGTGGGTAGACATATACCACATAAGTACTAAGGCTTTCAAAGGTTAAGTCTGAAAACATGGCATACTTGACGTGCTCATGATGTTTTGTGTACGTAAGCATACACACAGTCCATCATAATAAATGTATACCTATTTTCTTCAAAACTCTTATGAAGATGGTACATTTGGGATCTCTATTACTGCCAGTGAAAAACTGCTGAATGTTTGACATTGTGAAAGGCAATTTAGAAAAAACTTAATTTCCCTTTGTAACAAAATGGAAATCTAAGCTTTTGGAATTGAACCAAACCAATCACTGAATAGCCTTGTTTCAAAAGAAAAGGGTGACTGCTTTCCTCTACAACTCTATTAAAGCATGAAAGAATATCTGCTACATATTTTAAAGGAAAAAAATGCTGTTACAAAACTAAACATGCTCTATCATTCCAGAAAACGTAAGTTTGAAAACTAAATTGAGTTAATAATTAAACTTGCAAAGCCACTTTTGCTTTTCACTATGAACTTGGCTGCTTCAGTGTCTAGATCTGGAATTAATGTCAGAATGTTAATGGTTATCTAATTGTCTACATACTATAGCTTTAAAAAAAATACCAAAATGCAATAAGTAAGACTTCAAACTCTGTCTGATGGAATTCTAACCCATGATCATGCATGTTGTTAGTGTAATGTACCTACAGTTAATGCACAGATCTGTAAATCAGATGAAAGGGCTTTGTGTTTGAGACGCTGGTGTTTGGGCATACACCAGGCCATCTCCGTTTTAAAAGCAAGCCTTTAGTGTCTTCTTTTGAGCTTCCCAGCCGTACATAACCATTAACATTCCACTCGGGGTTGCAGGAAAGTACAGGATTTCAAGTGTTTGTTCCATTATGATAATGTAGTTGCATTCATTATTTAAGGCTTTCAAAGGAACTTCATACCTGGAATGGATATACTTCTTCATTTTCCCACTAGTTAGCATGCATACTGTACAATACTTTTAAAAGCACATTATCTTAAACAAATGTGCTTAATTGATAAGGAATGCAAAATAATGAATAATACCTTTTTTAGACCCTTTTTGAGGGGAAAAGGGCATTGTCTACTTTATTAAATAGGTTAAACTTCCCAGGAGCCACTTCTCCCTGCAGAACCTCTTTACCTCCTCCAGGTTGTGCAGCTTGTAGACTTATTTTTTCAGTTCATAACAGATTATTTCCATTGAATTAACCAGTTTGACCTATATCCCACAAACATTTAGCTTGATTAAAATAAAAATAAAACACACACGCAAGAATATATTTTAAATTGAAACCAAAGATGTCCTTGTTGTACTAATAATCCATTCTCATAATGTTGGTATCAGTTATTTTGGACAACTTGCATACACAATTTCAAACACTGAAAAATGCAGCGGGGAAGTCTTGGTATACTGCATAGGTCAGTCTAGAGGAGCTATGCATATACGATATATATCTAATCCTTCTCCTGTTTCTCTTTTTCAGCAAGCCAATGATGGACTTATTAATTATGCTGTGTGGGAAATATCATCTGAATCCATCGAGCCACACCATTGAGCTGGTCTCAACCAACAGAAACCAAATCAAGTTTAAACCAAACGCTTTAATAGGAGCGCTGGATGCAGAAAAGATTATATTAAAACCCAAAGGCGGTGATGAAAGGAACAAAAAGGCTGCACCTCAAATGCCTGAGGTAATTGTATACATCTGAAAATGCATTTTCCTTGTAACTTAGTGAATTAAATAAAGTCCTATTTTTGTAATAATATTACTGTTTCTTGTGTGGAAAAATGTATCTGTGGTCAGACAAATTGTTATGTAAAGTAAATCTGCAGCCAGAGTACTATTTTCAGCCAACTAATAACTGTTAATTGAATATATAGTATCCACTTAATCAAAGTCTGACTTGATTAAAGCATGATTTTATTGATATCCCTTATACACACGTGACTACCACTTGGTAGTTGATGGTAGTCTTTTGTTTTTTGTTTTTCTTTACTGCAGGCTACAGTCCGTCTTGTAATAAACTATAAAAAGACTCAGAAAACAATTTTAAGAGTTAACCCTCGGGTTCCCCTTGAAGAGTTGATTCCTGCAGTTAGTGAAAAATGTGAATTTGATCCCAAGAGCACAGTGTTACTGAAAGATGTACACTCACAGGACCCACTGGACTTGTCAAAATCTCTCAACGATCATGGTATAAGAGAAGTGTATGCAAGGGACACTAAAGGTGAGAGATATTCTTGGGTAATGTTATTTTTTACTGGAACGTAATGAAAGTAACGACCACTTGGATCCAGTTTGTGATGTTTTGAGAAATTACTTTTAAATCCAGACTTCCTGAAATATTTTCCTAATCCTAGTATTATATTAATCACCTAAACAGGATACGGTACTCTGTAGTTGTATAGGTGCTGTTTCTAGTTTACAGAAAGGCGTTGTGCTGTTGTAAAATAATCCTTTTTGGTCATGCTACTAAAAGGTTGTGGGAGATTCCACTCATAGGAGTATTATGTGGAGTGTAGTAAAATAAAATGGCAAAAAGAAGATAAACAGGTTAATCTACACATTTGCATGAAGTATTACAATTCCCATTTATCAGGTTTTGTACTGTCATCTTGCTCAAAACGTCTGTATACTTTGCCATTTATTTATTTTAAAAAATAACTAATGCAAAACTTTGACTCTTGGATCATCACAGAATAAGTTTTATATTTTTATTCCAATTGTGTAAAGGTATAGTTATTGGAATACTTGTGTGTGGTTTGTAAGATTCAGTGCCTTTGCTTGATAAGATGTAGGAGCCTTTGTCAAATGTTGAATGCTGTTTTCTACACTGTAGTTCCTTCATGTAATGACATGTCTTTCCTGAACAGGTGTTAGTGCAACAGATCTGCAGATCTCTTCCATGTATCAAGGTAGTGTGTGCAGTCTTTTACCATTTAATGAAGGAGTCTAGGAGCATAACCAGTATTTTAAGGCTCAAAATTGATCAATTAAAATTGTCACAAAGCTGTTTTGGTGATGTACGCTGTTAAATATGTTAAGCATCTTATATTGAAAAAGTTTCCTGATGTTTTACATTTTGATTTTGCATTTTTAGAAGATAAAAGTTCACCAACTAAAGATAAAACACTGAAGGACAAAGAAAACAAAGGCCTTTTCAGTATATTCAGAAGAAGTAAGAAGAAATCTGAACAGGTGTGTTTTATTTTCTATTGTCCCTTCTTTTTCATTTGCATGATAAAGCTGGCATGCCTGTTATGTGGATTGGGCAATAAAAACATTCATTTCTAAATGTGTGTTTCTATTTTTTGTGTGTGTTTGTTTTAATGAAGGCTACAACTGTAAGCGCTCCAGCATCACCAACCTTAAGCCAACAGAGACCTGGGAGCATGTGCTCCCTAAGTGCCAATGCCACTACTTACAGTTCAAACACACTGCCATCTGAGATGCCAAAGAAAAGGCGGGCCCCCCTGCCTCCAATGGTTGTGTCACAGAGTTTCCCAACCAACCTGAGTGAAGGTCAGACTGACCCTCAGCCAGATGCGCTTCCTGAAAGTGATCAGGTGAGTCAGTAATCTCACATTCTGGGATTCATAGGTAAATATTATTTAATTCTCTAGAGGAAAAGGTGTATTTTTCAAACCCATTCATTTTGTCAATGATACCTGAATTAGCATAACTGGTTTGACAGCAGCAGGCTTGTTTTAATCCCCCTCTTTGAGTTGCATGCCATTATTTATTTATATATATATATATATATATATATATATATATATATATATATATATATATATATATATATATATATTAGGGGATATTGATTTGCAACCAACTGCTTGCAAGATTTAAGTTAAAAATAATCCTAGTAAGTTTTAATTGGGTTTCTAAAATGCATTTGTTTTTAAATGCATACCTTAGTCCTATAACTCTTAGCGTACAAACCTTTTGTGCTGAACACTGAAACAAATCCTCAAGGCTAGAAGATACAGAACAGAAGGCATACAGGTAACATAGAATTCCCTCTTTTTAGCAAGTACAAATGCTTTTGTTGGACTGCAATACCAAACTCAACCAGAAGAGGGCTCTTATGGATTGCATATAGCCAATACTGAAGTTGGAGGATTCGTGTAGAATGTTGTAACAATAAAGGCAGACCCCTCTCCCAAAAAAGGTGAAACGTTTACAACCTAGATTCAGTGCAGAATATGAGAGAGAGAGAGATGCATAGGGTTGTTGATTTTATTTAAATGTTTGGTATATCTTCTGTTTGATTCAGTTCTGTTGTCAGGTGTGCTTTTTAACCACCCAAGCTTCCATTACATCTTCATCATTGAACAATACTGATTTTTTTTTTTTTTTCCTCCCCTGTCCAGGATTTACCAGGGCTTACCAGAGGGTCATCCTCAGAATCATCCTTGAAAAGAACCAAAAGGAAAGCCCCAGCCCCCCCGTCCTCACCATGTAAAATCACACAAGATGAGACGGAACAGGACAGTAACATTAAAGGTATTTTGAAACTTTGCATCATTTTCACAGTTACATTTGCATAATGTATCTTTTTATTTACTGTTTGATATATTAGTAAAATATTGTGTATATCAAACATCGAAGGTAATTTGTGTGTATGTGTGTGTGTGTGTGTGTGTGTGTATATATATATATATATATATATATATATATATATATATATATATATATATATATATATATATATATATATATATATAATATTTTTATGATAATCTGAAATCAAAATATGGTGATATTGTCTATGGAGTTCAGGGCTAGTCTTGTTTTTTTACTCTCGAATTTGTATATCATAGCTATTCTACATGGATTTTGGTATTAAAGCAGTTTATTACAAATATAAATGTTATACCATTGGCCATGACCATATAGTGTATATCTGTGAAAAGGCTGACTATTACACACCATTGTACTTCCTAGTGAAAGGAATGAAAACCCTCGTCAGACTCATCATGTACTATAGTATCAGTATCAGCCCAGTGGGCATTCCCATCAGAATATAATATCATATAATTAATATTGAATCCTGGTAAATCTACTTAAAATCCTATAGGATTCTCTTTGTTAATTTCTTACTTGGATGGCCTGATGATTCCAGATTCTGAAAGGGCTTCTCAATGTATAATGAGAGAGAAAAATATGTATACTTTATTAGAACAAAAAAATAAAAAATAATAATAATAATACATTAGGGTCTGAGCGAATTCGACAGCAGAATAATAAACTCACTTTTTGTTTCTTCACACATTAATTCATGGGGATATGAATGTAGTATTAAGTACTCCTTTAAGTTTTAACTTTAAAAAGTCTTCCTGCTCATTTTATTATGTGTCTTTTGGTTTCTTTTGTTGCCTGCTATCTGCAACACAAAGGTAAAACTTCATTTCAAAAGGTGCCATTAGAATGTTGAATTAAAAATGTGAGAGTTTGAGAAATGCATTTTGCTGGGGTTTCAGATCAAAGCTATAACGCAGCTCTAGTTAATTATTGCTTGAAACATTTGGTTGCATTTATGAAGGTCAGTGGGAGTGAAAACAAAGATAACAATAGTTGGCGTGTGTTACCACATTCAGCATTGGCAGGGTTTGTCGGAAGATTAGAGGGGGTAGATAACAGGTTTACTTTGTGTTTTCAAAAGCTGCACTTTCATATTTCCATTAGAGCTCTTATAGCCATTTGTTTATCTTTTCATTGTCTTGATTGTGATGTCGGCATTTACAAATTAAGAAAACTGAATAGGATAGAATTAATCTTCCTATACACTTCCTCTATGGCCTGCCATGCCATAATCTTGTAACACACACACACACAACAAAACCAGGCACTTAGTAATAAATATAATTCACAGAATGATCCATAAATTAGGTAATTTTGCTAGAACAAAAAGCCTTAAAAAAGGGAGAATTCTTCATGCATTCTTTTAGCTAGTATTAGTATCCTGTGCCCTTTTCATCTGGTTGATCTCCATAACAGTTGCCAGTTAACTTACTAGTAAAAGTGTTTCAGCATAATTATAAATGGAAGTTCTGATGGTCATGATGTATCCTTGCACTGAAGCCACTGAGAGCATCTTGCTTGTGTACACATCAGTAACCCTCTGTTTGATACTGTATCACAGTATCTGTCTTTACAGAACACTTACCCACGTCTGTTATACTCTGTCTTTCTTGGTTTAACTGTCATGCTGTTAATTTTAAAAAGGAAAACTCTCCCAAGTAATGTTTCTCTTCCAACTTGCAGAATCATGAAGGACGTGCATGAATGTCTGCAATGTCCCAAGCTTCCTCTCCTCTCTACCTGCTCCGAGCTTCTGCTTTCACCTCTGCAGCCATCTTTTCCCTCTGTGGTGGCCTCCTCGTATTTCTCCCATACTCCTGGGTTCACTTCTGAACTCTTGTCCTCATTCTCTTCTGAAGTATTATTGTCTGTTATTGTTATGTATTTTCACCTTTCATCTTAAACGTCTTACAGTACATTTCTATATATATATATATATATATATCTATTCATATATATTGTGTGCAGGACTTTAAATTGTAAACATGATATTAATATATGCAAGCCATGTATTTATTTCAGAAAGTGAGAGATGTTCCCCATTGGTACTACTTTGCTCAATAATTTCATTTGCCATTGACATATTGGAAACAAACTGCTGTCTGGGTGGCATGTCACACAGCCGCTGCATAAAACTGCGAGCCACAGGCACTTTCTTGACATCAGGGTTTTTGGAGAGGGCATAGTAACCAGATTTAACATTATATGAGCAATGAATAAAACAGGCATGTAACGTAGCTGAAGTAATCCACAGCGCTGTATCACTCTGTATCATTCCAAACTCAGTTATTTGTTTTTTAAAGGCTAAGCCATTATTGGCCCAGTTCTCTTTTCTTACACTGCATCTTTGATTCATTCACCAGTCTTATTTCTTTACCCCTGTTAGGGTTGTAACTGTAAATCCTAATTGTGCCTTATCCCAGGAAAGGATTGCTACAAATCTCTTCACTGACTGTTACCCTTTTTATAGATTGAGGACGTAAGCTTACTTCCAATTTATTTGAATGTCCATTTTAAAAAAAATGTATACATCAAAATATATTTTACAATTCACAGTTTCAGAAACTGGTTTCATGGATCTCATTCTTGCACATATATTGACTTAATTATTCACTCTCCTTAACTCTGTGGGCAAACATAACTTTGAATGACTCCATTGTACATCTACAGAAAATCAGCTTTGGTAACTTCAGGTAAAATGAGATGACTTTCATGAGGCCCCTACCAGTTTACTGTGCTTTCTGCTGTTACAAGCCTGAAGTGTAACAGTTTCCTCTTCTTTGATTTTGTTTTAATGTTACTGTCTGCTGTCATTTCTGTACTGTATTCAGTGCAATGTTTTTTTCCTCTTTTACACATATTTTGACTTGCCTAGCAAAGTATTTATCCAAAATGGTATAGAAAACAGGGATATAACAGCAATTAAAAGGGAACTTTTTTTCATTACTACCTTCTAACTGAGAAATGTTTAGAAACAGTGTTTGCACATTTACATATAATTTAACATAATTTAGGATTTTTCTAACAGACTTAAATAAAAATATCCTGACCAAATTGACTGTTGTATGTTTGCATGCTTCCTGTTTCCATCTAAACATACACTGCCTTGTTTTCTTACATTTAAAGGCATTATAAACTTTATGAAATAGCCTTAGAACTTACATAACAATTATAATCAACTGTGAATTATCTGTTTTTAATTTTTTCCAGCAGTCAACATTTACAAATCTATAGTAATATTGTGTTTGAGAGATCATTAATAGAATGCTCTTCCTTGGTTAGTATCTGTTCATCCAGCCTTTAAGAGAAATATCCCCCCCCACCAATCTGAACAGTAAATAATTATATTTATTCATATGAAGGCAAGCGTACTCATAAATGAAATTTAATTTACTGGTTACAGCTCTTTAGTTCTCAACTCTGGCATTCACTCACCATATTGTAATTTTCAAATTCTTACAGAAGAAATATTTGAGTCCTTTTTTAGTAGAAATGTGAGTTTTTAATAACTGCTAATCTTGGGAAAAACATTTGTCTTTTCAAATGCGGTGCAGCTGGGCTAGTCACGCAGTGTACCCTTGAAGGAATAACTGAAAAAGAAGAGATGGCTGTCTCAGCCACACAGGATGCCACTATTGCTGCGGCAACCCAAGAGGGAGAGCAGAGCCCCCCCATGTCCGCTGATATACCGGCAGACCCTGGCAACACTGAGCCCAATTTATTGCCTGTTGACGTCGAGATGAAGAGTGTATCTAATGGCACAAAGGAAGATGAATTGAATGATGTGTCCACAGATGGCAAGTACGAACTTTTGAAAAGGGTCCTTAATTGTCCACCAATATAGGGAGTAGAAACATTGTGATTGATTGTTTTGTTATCTTATATTTGGAAATCTATTTTCTTAATTTGATCCCTCCTATACTGCAAAAATAACAAACCACAAACCATTCATCACTCCTTTCCCCCAGCAAAGAGAACTACCATTGGCCTTTAATCCAGTGGATCAGACCCTGATTATTGGCCATTCAATGGTAGCATGCCTCCATTAATTCAGTAATCGGTTTAAACTATATATGAACATATTCGTGTTACAAAATATTTGTTCTGTTTCTGATACAGAATTCAGTATTTGTTCCCTAAAATGTCTTCTCAAACCTGAAATAGAGGAATTGCAATGGGGAGGTGACTAAAATGGTTAATTATTATAGCAAACAGACATTTAATCTGAAAAGAAAACATGCATATAATGCATATGAGACTATACACTAATGCACGATACAAGGCAACAGTTGAAACCATAACATATAAACTAAATATTTTAAGGGCATGATTTACTAAGTTTTTTTCTTTAATCTTTATTTTTATTTCCTTTATGTTAAATATGAGATCTTAATTTTTTTCATGATAGGCATGAAGCCTTTAGATTAAATGCAATGTGAATACCACTAGACATTATTATATTTGAAAACACTAGAATTTTGCTGAAATTATATTTTAGTATATAATTTTGTTGTAACTTTTTTTCAAACAAATGACCTCCTGTTTTGACAGGCAAGCTGTTGACCTTATAAATAAGGAGGAGTGCAGCCAACAAACACTGAAAGTCACTGAGGATTGTGTTACTGCTGATTTGGATCACACAGGTAAGTGTGGAATTCAGAATACTCTGTGATGAGAAGTATTCAGTCCTTAATTAATTCAGATTTGAGGCTGCTGCTTTTCTACGTGTATGAAGAAAGTATGTATTTTATTACACTTAGTTAAGAGAAACTATTATTTGCACTCCAAGAAATGGAACAGCTGTGAGAATTGTAGAAATATCTATTGGTGAATTTAAAGTTATGGGTTCACATTCTATCAGTTGAAAAAGCTGTGGTTGATGGGAGTTTTAATAAAATATTGTGTTCCGATGAGCACCTTACTGATTTTGCTATACTTCACAAATGCTGCTTTTTTTGCTGCTTTTTTTGCTGCTTGGTTTCAGAAAAGGGTGATTTGAGACCTGCTGAACAAATGAAAGTGCAAGAAAGGACATCAGGTGACAAGGTTGTATCATTAGATGGAGGCAAGAAGGAATGCAACGCTGAAGTGTCTGTAGCTCTGCAAAGTGTACCTGTGAACTCGACTAGTTCTCAGACCCCAAAGGTTAAGCCTGTAATGCAGGATGCAGCTATACAGGCATCAGATTTAATTAACATGGGATGCACTGTCAAGGAAGAGAGTGATAAAGTGGAAACTGAAGGGGACTACAGTGCAATGAATTCACAAGGTGGAGATCTTCAGGGCCAAAATGCAATTAAAGCACATCTGGAATCTTCAGTAGAAAATCAAGATGCATCTGCTTTAGCTGAACTCTCTTCAAGTGAACAAGGTGTGCTAAAAAAGGACATGGCAACATCCACCGAGGAATTGGACTCGAGAGAAAGTGAAAATACATTACCTCAGGCATTAGAAGTGTCCTCTGAATTCCAAGATACACTTGCAACACAGACCCCTCTGATTTACAAGAAGGACTGTGAGCCTAAACCAAAGCCTTCTAATGAGGTCACAAGAGATTATATACCAAAGGTAGGACTGACAACTTACAAAATTGTGCCTCAGAAGTCTTTGGAGAAGCTCAAGTTCTTTGAGGTCCAGTTAACTTTGGAGGTGCCAGATGGGACCGTGGATCAGGAGGCATCCTATAAATCACCTGAGCATTTAGACATTCGCTTACATACCAAAGTGCCACAAGACTCAGTGGTTCAGCGATCTGCTGACTCAGATGAAATCCATCCTTATGAATCCAGTAGTGTTTCTGGAGTGAACAACACGACTGCTAACAGCAATCACACTGCCAGTAATAACATCGCGCCAGTTCTGTCCCCTCATGCGTCAAGTGTAATTTCTGAAGGAGCATCAAAAGAAACCAAGCCTTTTTCTCTGTCTGATGTGGGCAGACTGCCATCTTTAACATCACCTTTAAGAGAAAAGAAAGTTCCACCTGCAACTAAACCTAAACCTGGATCTTTCCGCTTGCCCCAGCATAAAAGAACAGCTGGGGATTATGTAACTTCAGCAGCTTTTAGAAGTGGGAGTACAAGTTCTGTCTCTAGTCAAAGTGAGATTTCTGGGAGCCCTGGAAAAGAGCAAGAAATACGGTCTGAAAAGCTTTTTGAAGATGAAGAAGAAAACGTTTTTCCTCCACCTCCTCCACCAGTAATGTTTGAAGAAACATCAGAAGGAAGAATCCGGGAACAGGGAAAGCCTGGCAGTCAGACAGCAGACATCCCGGGGATGGCCACTAAGTTTTCAAGGCAAATGAGTCTTCCAAATAAACAACCTGCAGGATTAAGTTTTGAAAAATTCAGAAGTTTTGCTGCTCCAAAACCTTATACCTCTACAGCCCCATCCCCCTTTGCTCTTGCTGTGTCTTCAGCAGTTAAGCGATCTCATTCATTCAGTCGAGGGTCTACAGGTCATGGTCTCCCTTCTCGAGGATTGCCTACTTCATCTTTTTCTGAAAGGTTCGCTACTAAGGAGCTGAAGGAACCTGCACAACCTTTAGTGGAATCTTCGGTAAGTTTCTCCTTTTATTTATTTTTCAATGTTTTTCACCTTATCATTTTATATGAGGTAGAGCATAATCTTGTATCAATTTAACTCTGCATGGCGAACAAATTCTACTGTTAGGTCTTCCTTGACCCCTCGGAAACCTTTTGTGAAGGGAATGGATTTTATGTGCTGTCATTCCTGAGGCCAATAGAACAAGGATTTTTGTTTTCTCCATAATCAAACCCTTTGTGGGATTTAGGAAGGTTTTTGGCTTGGTCTATGCTAGAACAAACAAGCCATGCATATTTACCTGAGAGTCGAACCTTGGCCTTTGACAATATCCTTTCCCTTAAGGATAGTTTTAGTGTGTCATGCTGATTTTGGCCTCCACCTCCAAAAAAAAAAAAAAACACTATACACAGTGTCTGCACACTTGCTTTCCCATGGATGTATACAGAAATCTGATATTTCACAAGTGTGGAATCCGTATTCACAAATGTTTCTGACTTTTTCCTGAGGTAAAAAATGTTGCAATACTAGATATCTACATATGCTTCATTAAATATTGTAATCACCATCCGCACATTTTGATCCACTGCTGGATGAAGGCCTCCCCAAAGATGTTTCCACTTGCTTCGATCTACAACTTCTATTTTTCATGTCATGTCTGCAAAGTTTTTGTCAGTGCAATGTCCAGCCCATTGCCATTTTAACATTTTTAACATATATATTTATTTTTCACACTCCTGCAGTAAATTCCATTTCAGTGTGAATATGGAATGATTCAGTTTTCTTGGTGCATGAAAGAACATGCCCATGAGAAAAGTAAAACATAGAAACAAATGAACCTGGAGATTAGGGTTGTGCAATATGACAATATATATATCGTATGACGATAGAAAAACGTCTATCGTTTCATATTATGCTCTATCGTTATATCGTGGTGTCGCAAATCCCACTCTTTACGGCAATATGTTTCGTCATTAGGACGCTTTGCATTCTTCCCGGTTCTTCCACACGTGCTGAATGTGGCAAGAAATGAGCATCAGAAACGCAGACGGACATGAGGAGAGAGAACTGACACACAATAACCACAATAGACAAAAGAAACTTTAATGTGCAAGCGCACACGTTCCACCCCGCTCTCGTTGCCGGGCTAAACTCGATCTGCAGGCACCCCCCACCCCTGCTAATTTAGACGGATATAATTTGTATACAAATTTAAGAATAATAGTTTGTTTGCATTTTGCAAAATATTAAAACAGTGCAAACAAAGTTTCATTAGATGGTGAAGTGGTACAACAGCTTTTATTATTATTATTATTATTATTATTATTATTATAACTGTTTAGTATTAACACGTGCTGTACCGGTAAGTAGAATCGAGACGCGACAGTCAGAGGAGAAATGTCCCTGTCCAGCAGATGCTAAATGCGCCACTATAAACCCGGCTGTGGTAAACCTGCTTGAATCTATAGCATTTTACAGCGCATGTCTTGCGGGATTACTATTACTTGTGTTGTTGTTATGTGACAGTAAATCATGTGTATATATGTATGTGTGTGTGTGTATATATATATATATATATATATATATATATATATATATATATATATAAATATAATATAATATCCCATAACAGAACACATGTAATAGTAATCGTACACCACATGCGCTGTAATATGTTGCATTCTGCATATATTTACTAAGACAGCCTGCATGTAGTTTTTGTTAGTTTTGCATATTTAATGATTAACGAAATACTTGTAGTTTGAATGTCTTTGGTCTTATTTTGTAGCTTGACTGGATAAAACCATGACATATCGAGATACATATCGTGTATCGCACAAACTTCTAAAAATATCAAGATATTACTTTTAAGTCATCTCGCCCAGCCCTACTGGAGATGGAAGACCAGAATTGTAGTAGCCAAGGCAGTGGCCAATGCCTGTTCTAACATCAGATTTGAGTGTTTCTGGAGAGATCCACAAAGCTCAGCTTGATGCTATGCAATCTGATGATAGAGTTTCCAAATTAAACAAAATAAATAAGATGGCTAAATAATTAGGCACTGACAGGAAGGATAGTGCAAGTGAGGATACGGAGTAGAATTAATATAACCATAATTGCATTTTCCACATAACCAAGATCAGGAGAACAAACTTAATTTGAATATTGAACCGACAGAAAAGTCTATTATGATTGTTATATACTTATATACTTCTGCTTTGTTTTGTAGGTTCCTGGTGCTTCAGATGCAATGTCTGTAAATGGAAGCTCAACAGGGCTTCTGCCTTCAAAAACAGAGTAAATGTGCGTGTAATTATTTGATGGATTACTTTCACCTCATGCTTTCTTAAAGACCTTGGATCAGAAGGTACTCTAGCATTCAACAAAACTTACACGAAAATGAGTGGATGGACTTTAGCTTCCAGTGGAGTGACTTTTTTTTTTTTTTTTCCTATTATGAAAATGTTTCCAAATACAAAATATATATATATATATATATATATATATATATATATATATATATATATATATTATTTTGTTACTAATTAAGTGTATTATATATATATACAAAAAAAAGTTATATTCTTTAAGATAAGTACATTTAGTTGATGGAGACATTCTGCTAAATTGGGTTTGCTGGTTTTATAAATTAAGTATATATGTAATTCAAAATTGAGGTTTATTTTAATGTAACTTTGAAAATATACTTTTTATGTTGACTTAATGTATTTTTTTCTGTTTAAATTATTAGTATTAAGAGAAAGATGTAATTGTCATCCAGGAAAATACATGTAGAATTTGAAATAGTTTATTGGCCTTACTTGAAGATATGGTACTGATTTATTCAAATTCTTCAATACATTTTTGTGTCCATGATTCTTATTACTGTTGCATTTGATTTCAATAAACCTGATACTTTGTATCCTGTGAATGTAATCCCTGTCAGTTACTATTACCAATTATATTAAATGTTGACCTTCTTAAGACATAAGGGATAATGACATTTCTCCAAATGCTAAAAACCAAAAAAGTAAATGTCATACCCTGCTATTGTTAGATCATGCGTGTATTTTTTTTAGAACAGTGGTTCTCAAACCTGTCCTAGAGAACTACCTTCCCTGCTGGTCTTTGCTCCAACCGAGCTCTTGATTACTTAATTGAACCCTTAATTTAAGTAATTTGATTACATTTGACACTTTAAATTGTGTAACTGATAAAAAAAAGTTGTCTCTCTTAATAATTTCCTTATACAATTTTATACTTAACTTAAAACCCCTACTGTTAAAAGGCTCTGATTTAGGAAATTATTAGTTCAATTAAGGATTGAAGTAAGTAATTGAGAGCTCGGTTGGAACAAGATCCAGCAGGGTAGGGGGTTCTCCAGGACAGCTTTGAGAACCTCTGTTTTAGAAGAAATAAAACAATAAATAAAACCTATCTACAGCTTAATTCAAAACACACTGTTACTGCTATCTTATGTCCTACCTGTAAAGCACTGACCTGGAGTGTCCCGAGACAGTCATGTTTTTAGCCACTGTCATGAGTGCCTTCAAAGGATTTGTTGAGCTCGCGTCAGCGGGGGGATGCTCACCTCGCTACAGAACCCTGTTGCTTTCTGGGCTCCTCCAGCACATCAGTGAGACCTGCACCTGTCGTCAAGCTTCTGCTCTGAGATTGCAATGTGAAGAGAAGCAAATGAACTGACCACATGTTTCCAAGGGTCTACGTGCGCTCGTGTCTAGCCTAGTCTCCTAGGTCAATGCAGAATTGCTGTTTCTTTTAGGTGAGTAGCAGCTTAGACCAGAAATGCTATTTGATTGAAATTATTCTACTGTGTTCTTCATATGTACTTTGCAGGGAGAAATGTATGGAAACAATGCCAGGAACTCCTGATGAAAGCCTTATGTGAATAGTACAGGAGTGTTCAGTTTTCTGTTTGGTGTTCATTTAAAATAAAATAAATAAATAAAACATGCTCCTTTCCATGTTTCCGAAATCTTACCTTACTACAGTACACCGAAAAAGTAAGGTTAAACAATTATGTATGCTTTTTATTTTATTTTTACGAGTTAACAAATTCTTGATTTAAAAAAAATATATATTTTCCATAAAAACAGTGTTTTAATTTCATATTGGTTGAATCAGTAGGCTTAATCGGTGTTAGCACTGTGATGGTGTTTAGTAACTTTTAGTCTGTTTAAAATATATATATTTCTGCAGATTTTGTCCTGATCATAAGTCTATTCTTTCTACTTGATGTCCTGATATCATGTGATCTAAAGGTGGGCTTTAGTTTTGTATATCCTTCATAGTTTTTTGTTTTAATCTCTTTTTTTACATAATGTACATTTCATTTTTTTTTTTCATTTTTGCACACCACTGTAACATTTTTAATTATTCAATTATATAGCACACTTGTTTCTTAAAATGTGTTTCTTGCCAGACACCCTTATCTAGGTTTACACACGTATGCAATTTAAGCATTACGTAAAGTAATTAAATGCATTAATACAAATGAAATGTAAGCATCACATCTTAGTTCAATGAGGTGGCAAGTTTATCCAGTGCAGCTTACATGGTTGTATATCTACACCAATATTCAAAGGTAAAAAAATCACCTTATAAAAGCATTTACAGATGGATTGGGTTTCACATATTTCAGCGCTGAATACCATATCAATATCAGAACCAAGAGGATATTTAAATGTAATTCATATATTTAGTATTATTGTAGTTTTCAAGTAGATAATGCTCTTATGTAATACATAAAGATGATTTGATCTGATGTTCAATCTTCTCATGTTAAAATTCAATTACAAAGACTTTCTACTTGCGTTGTCTTGGAAATGGCATGCCTCACAATAGTATACATAAGAAATCCTAGGATGCAGCTGATTGTTTTTGATCAGATATAGGCATGTGGTGCTCAGTATCTGTCTGATGTGAATGAATGCTATTGTTCAGTGAAATGTAGTGTTCATAAGAATAAGTTCTGTGGTTGCTTTGGCTACCATTGCTTTCAAGAAGAAAGATAAGGGATCATATACTGGATACTATCTGTTTTACATGTCATAAATTATTTTTCTCCATGGAAAACACAATTTTGTAGTTTCAGTCTACCGGATATATTCATCAGGATCAGGATCATATCTTGATGAAGATCTCTGGTAGATCGAAACATTGTTTGTGCTAAAAACCTGTGAAGCATGGGCTAAATAAATACTTTCTATTTTTTGGAGCTGTAGTAAGTGTGCAGGCATTTTTCTTTGTTTTTATAATATTATCCTTTGAAAGGTTGTGAAGGAACCGTGTAAATGTCGAAGAGGTGAGGGAATGAGTCACTTTCCTCTTTTTGATCTCCAGTATTTTATGATATTGTTCCAGACATCAAGGAAATAATTGAGCATTTGCTCATTTTGAAGAGGAATATTGGATGTAAGGAGTGCAGCAGAAGGGTTTCATAAATAAACAAGACACACGCACAGAACATTGACATTATAAACCACTTTCTAGCAGTATACTGCATGTTGTACAAGTGCTTCTGCTCCCAAGGGTTAACAATACTTTTCATAGCAAAAATGCTGAAACTTGTGTTATTGCTGTACTTAAGTTCTCTTTGATGTTAAAGATGTACAGTATAAAGGACATTATACAAGTGAATCTCCTTCATTCATATGCAGAGTTGATTTTAATGGCTAGTCTTTCTTTTTTCTCCCTTCCATCTCCAAAGTGGCTTCTCTCTTATACATGAATAATGGTGAATAATTGTTTTTGTGGCTGCTCGGTAAGGGACGATCTTTGTTGATCCACTTGTGGCTGAAGATGCTATTTGGGGCTGGTGTCTATGACTCACAATGGCCAGTTGGATCAGTGAGTATGTGGGGGTGGGTGAGCTAGACTAGACTCTAGACTCCGGTGGTCTTGTTGTATTGGGATGGCAGACCGATACCAAAACACGACTGTTCACAATGTATTTAATCTGGCTGCTGCCATCCCCCTTTTTAAGAAAGATGGCCAGAGTAATACAATTCAGTGCTGTGCTTGGTGACCTAAGTATAATTGACAGAAGCCTGTGCATTAAACTAAAAGGACACTGAATAACACTGTTTTAAACTATGCACATGTACACACACACATGGATGGGATTTCAGTTATACCTCCACAGGAGCAAACCTACCCTACCCACTTCACTATGTGGATATGTATTAAAATAGGAAAACTGGATAAGGTACTGAACACTTGATGACTGAAAGCAGTTGGTCTGTTCCTGAGAGGCGCCCTGCTGCAGCAATGGGAAGGGTGGGCGTGACGTCATGGCCACCTGTTCATAAGCTCGCTGTGTCGGAGGCGGATCGGAGACCTGCTGGGGAGAGGGGTCAGCCGCAGCACTGCAGGTAACCTCTCCACACGGACCTGTGCATATGTCTGCTACATAATGGAAACTATTGCCATCATCTAAATACATATACATGCCATATGCGGGAAAGGTGCTGTAGACATATTTAGGAGAAAGTTTCTATTGCGACCAATGCTTCAGATCTATGGAGAGGGAATAGCCTTTTAAATGGTAATACTTCATATTGTGTGAGTGGGTTAAAACACCATTCTGGATTCGCAGACGGAAAGTGAGATGCCTCGCTTATTATACCTGCGGTTCCCGTTAGGCTGTATAGTCCTTTGTGAAATACTTTTATTTATGTCTTTTATTGCAAGTCGATTTCAAATGCAATATTGCTGGTTGTGATTGAATGCACTGGCTGAATTTAAATGGCAGTGTATACCAGCTGGTCATTAACAGATCAGAAAGCTGAGTAGGTGAGGATAATGTGTTCAAAAAGTTATCCTGATGCCTAGCATGGCTTTTTCAAAAGCGGTCTTTCATTTCTGCTGCCATCTACTGTCCATGGAAAGAGAAAAATGGAAAACTGAAAGACTTATCTAGAGAATACAAATCGGGTGTGCAAAGTAATTTCTATATCTCTTCCCGATCTTTCATTATAGTATTTTCAAATGATTAATAATGTGATTAAGTGAAAAAAACAATATGACCAAACTTACCAATAATTGTAATTTGATATGATCATCATGCTATAAAAAGCATATAAACTAAATGTTTAACTAAATGCTATACATGTAACTTTTAAATTTATATTTTTTAGTATATAATTAATTACATGTAATGAAGCAATGTTAACGTGCTTTTTAATTTGCTTGCCATTAAGTAGTTTTTTTTTTTGTTTTTGTTTTTTGTTTTTAATTATTACACACTAGTTTTCCCACAATACGAGTCTTTAAGAGTAATGTACTGATATTTCTATATGTGGTAAGTGCTCTAAGTAAATCTGAAGTATAAAATGTAAACATATATTTTATAAATGTTAAGTTGTACTTATTAAGGATTGTGTATTGTAGGTGGGAAACCTAATATTTGCATTTGGTTAATATAAAAGCCAGTCAGTTGAAATATGAGACTTATTTGTATTAGGGCTGGCTTAAGGCCAATCCTATTACTGTCATATTGCCAGAGGAATGCTGGTGTCACTTCAGGAATTACCGGGGGATGGTGTTGCTTGATCCTTAATAGCTCAAATATTAACTGCAGGGCCAGGGTTAAGAAAATTATTAAAAAATATATCCCTAGTTTCTGGAATCTAGCCAGGTTGCTTCTCCCTTCTCAGATCAATCGTTTACTTAGTTTGAGGAATACAAAACCGAATTCACTTACTGAATTATATTCACAAGAAGTACATGCATATGCTTGGTTGATTCCAGTGTCAAAACTACTTAATTGACTACAAGCTATCTAGCCGTCTTGTAAGTCTGTAGCTCTAGTCACTGGACTTGTATGCTACATGACTGCTGTTTATTTGTGCATCACAGTGCAGGCAGAGGATTTTATTTTTGTATCTGTTTGATCTTGGACAGTAAGAGACTATTCATCTTTTTCTGTGGTTACTTGTTCGTGTGCAATTAGTGCTGAAGTTTAGAGAAACTAGAAGATGTTTTCTGTCATGGGGTGTATCATTATATCAGCAGATTAGAACGAGAGGTTTCCGAGGCCGTATTGGCATCTTGTGATTTTGTGTACTACCCTGTGATTCAGGGATAGTGTTGTGTTGAAGCAGAATATCTCTTGCTTTTAATAATGTTGTCATTATGTTCAAATCTTTGGTAATGGTTTCAAGAGTTAAGAGAGCTGTTTTAATTATGTTATAAAATACAGAGCTTCTCTCTTATCACCGCCACCTTTTTCTACAGATTGTCCCTTAAGATTGGGGCTAGGGCCCTTACATTTCTCTCTCCACAGCCGTTTTGTGCTTCTCTTGCAATCTCTTAATGTGTTTGCTGCTGATCTTCTTATCTTTTCTCTCCTTTTAGTCTGGCAGTTGTTCGCTAAGTGTCTTTCAACTAACTCATTCTGGATGGAAGCTGGAACTTAACCTCTCTAAATCTGTCTTTGGTGTCCTTAATTTTCTCTCTACTGACCTTTAAATATTTTATTTCCCATGACCCCACCACCTCCTCGTTCATGAAAAAAATATCTGGGGAAGAAAAACATCCTAAATTTCTAGTCTATTCTTACCCTATACCTTAAAAGGAATCATGCATAGTAACCAAAAAAAAAAAGTTTTTATTCATCTTTATGTATTGCTATAGTGTGTAAGGTAAGATGTATACCACTCTTGCAGATCAATTCTATCATATAAGCAACTTTTATCAATTAAAAATTTCACCTAATGGCCGATGTCAAACTCTAGCATGTATGATCTTTAAATGTTTCAGGATCTGTCGTGTCTTAACTTTTTACATAGCAGAAAAAGTACAAAAGGAACACATTTGTCTTTAGCCGCAGAAACTCTAACAGTTACCATCAGTTAGATAACGATGTATGTGTTTATTTCTTTATTTAATCAACTTAAAAAACTATTTTTTACCTTGATATTTTGTTAAGTAACCTTCTCCTGAGAAAAATTGTTCGACACGTAATTCGAGTGAAAAAAACGACATAAACGTACAGGACAGAAATGTATTTGTTTTTGGCTAAAATCTGAATGACTATCGTGGGGTCAGTGTTTCTCATAGCTGATCTGGACATTGTCCGAGTGAGTAACGATACCGAACGGCCGCTGTAGTATTGCGCGGGAACTGTGCCGGAGGCGGGGCAACGCTGGCAGAGAGCGGATTGGCTGGAGCTGAAACAGTGCTGCAGTTTGATTGGCTGGTTGTGAGACAGAGGGGCGTTTTGGATCTGCAGACCAAACCGTGCACCACTTGTGCGTATTGATTTAATCAATGTGTTCAACTAACTGTAGGGCATTTCACCATACCAGTATCTGGGAGCTAATTGGCTGCTGGCACACACTTATTTTTTAATGTATGTTACTGTTTTTGAATTCATGTAATCCACTTTAGATAAAGGTGTTCGCTAAATAATAATAATAATAATAATAATAAACCCCTATAAAGATGAATAACTTTACATATTCATTAAAGTAGTCATTGTGAATGATAACAGTTAATAGTGTCATTATTATAAATAAATACAGTTTATAAACAGATTTTAGAAATTTCTTTCCACCATTAAGTGAGTGATATGTAAAGTCAATGTACTTGACAAAATATTTTAGTGTGTGATTAAAGGGATGCTTTTTACTCCTTTATAGTCCTGTTTTGTAAAGGGTTTAGTTAGCTGAATAAGCCTCTTATGCATGATTAGTTAAGATTCCCACCTACTGCTAGCATTATGTTTAACATTATGTTGAGCATTAGGTAAGGGTTACTTTAAGCACAAATGCGATGGTTGCTTAACAGTAGGTTTGTGTTACACAATACCCTACAAGACCCTGGATCTAATGTCACTTTGGGCCACTCTGTTTACATATTGAGTTTAAAAATAGATGGGGAAAGCTCTTCATTGAATTCAATTAAAACTTAACAAGCCTCTACCCTTTTGGCTTTGGCTAAGTATTACATTTAGGTTGTTTTAGAGCATAATATTTTGAGTAATATAGTTAATTTGTGCATTTAAAGTAAGTTTGGTGTAGAAATTACGTATACTGTAATTTCCCTTATATAATTGATCTAAATTGTGATACAATTAGGGTTATTTTAGTGGTCTAGGGTTAGTGTTAGAATCCCTGGGAAGGCTTTGGTTAAAATTAGGGTTGCTTTTCCACTGACTTAATCAGTTTTAGATTTGTATGGGTCTTGTTTGGAACAGGTAACCTACTTATGTAATAGTCTACATTGTGTTGTCATTAAATGTCTGTAAATTCAGTATCACAGGTCAGCATATGGATTCTATATAGTATTTAGGTGTTAGGCTTGTTCATTGTTATTATTGTATACACTCAAGATTAAAAATACCCAGAGGTATGTTTAACCAATGTATATAGATTCAATAACAACAATGGAGAAAAAACTTACTTATAGAATTCCCTAGTGTCCTTGATACAGTATCATTCAGTGTGGAATTTTGATTTAATGTCAATCGGTGTATGAATGTCTGCAGTTTTTATTGTGGTAGAATCTTTATTGAAGTAATGGTTTAGTGATATTTATGGAAAGAAATTCAATCTGCAGGATATGTCACCTACGTTTCACCCACAATGCACCAGTAATGAAAGCTAATGCACAATGCAGCAAATATAGTGCTTGGTAATCCAGCTGAGTCCATTGAAAATTATAGACAATAAATTAATGTAAATGTCCCTGAGTGGCCCAGTCAGAGCCTGAACCTAAATCCGATTGAAAATGTTGAAGGTTGCTATCTATCAATGCTCCCCAGTTATAATGACAGAGCTTGAACAGTTTTGTAAAGAATAATGGTAAATATTGCTAAATCTAGGTGTGCAAAGTTGGTAGAGACCTATCCCAACAGACTCACAGCTGTAATTGCTGTTGTAAGGTGCTTCCACCAAGTTTTAACCCTGAGGCACTGACATGGCAAAATGTACAAAAAAATATAAAGGGGGTGTAGACTTTCTATGTCTATATATAACCATCTTAAAGTAATAAAACCGTGTCAAATATAGTTTCAATGTTCAACATAGTTTTTGTATTGTATATAATGTATCGGTATTTACAGGTAACATTAACTAGTTTTATATTAGATCCTTCTGTATTTATAGACAACATTTGAGTGGAGTATATAAACAAGTGTTTTCTACTTTATTCTGAAGTTAGTGTCTTCAATAAATATAGGCACTATAATAATGCTGTAATTATTATAGTAAATGTAGGCACATTTACATCTAAGTATAGGCCTAGTATTTATGCATTTATCATTTAGTTTGTTCACAGTGTTTTTAGTAGTATTATATATTTTGTTCTTCAGTTCTTGTAAAAGCTTCTTCAACTTCTTGTTAATTAAAACATATATTTCTTTTTTTGAGAGACACCGAAGACTGCAGGGAAGTTGACATGGATGGAATCTAGAAGTCAGCAGATGAAAGGGGAGAGGTATGGTGGAATGTAATGTTTTAAAACATGTAAAGATTCTTTCTTTTTGCTTTTGCTTTTTCTCTATACTGTCAATTTCAACCCATACTTCCAAAACGGGTAAATAAAATCCATAGGAAACTAACTGAAATCCTACATGCACACCCTAGCTATAATTGACTAATCTCATTGTTCAGATTCTAGATGTGTTGCATTTTAGGATAGATACATCTAAAGTATATTCTGTATGATTTCACATTCTGGAAAGAACTTAAGAATTCTTGAATGTGAGAGTTAGCAAAATCCTTACACAGGAAGAATGCCTGAGAGAGACGATATCCCATTACAAGCGTACTGCTGCTTGGTAGAGTAATTATGAATAATGTAAAATAAAATTAATTATATATATTTTGACATGGTCCTAGGAGGAGCACAAAATGTACAACAGGCCAGCTCAACATCTCCCAGAAAACAGAAACTTATGGATTATGGGCCCATGCTTGTCCCAAGTTCTGTATAAAAACAAGTTCTGTTACCTGAGGACTGAAAAAAGGTGGAGCATGGAGCAGGCACAATTTTCCTTGCTCACTCTCTGGGCAAAAACCTGCTGCTCCACTGGAGCTCCACGCTCCAACAATAGACACTTCAGATCTACAGAATTTACATTGTAGTAAGAATGGTTAAAAAGCATTTTAGTTGTTGTTGTTTTGTTGGTTATTGTTGTTTTTGCATCCTATTTTTTATTTCTGTGGTTAGAAAAATGCTGAAGTGTCTTAAATAAATCATTGCACAAGGATCATGAGTAATGTAGGCTATACATTTGTGCCTATAATAATGTTTCACCTAATTTTTTTTAAGTTAATCTTGATATATGGTATATTTGTATATTGTCATGTCAACTAATAACTGTACCAGATGGCTGTGTCTATTGCTGGACACATTGTTATACAATGGCATATTTTGATGTTGGATTGAATATCAGATTTATCTCTGCTTTTACTCTGGTAGTTGATGAATTGCAGCTTAACTGCCAAGTTATATAAAACTGTTATGTGTCACAAGGTTCTGCCTATTGTTATTCTAGCAGCATGTGGTGTTTTAGTAGTTCAGTCATGCACACAATAGCTCATATCATATTTTTTGTAATACAATGTTTTGTGGTAGTGTCAAACTTTTTTGGTTAAATAGAAGTATCAAAGAAAGACATTTTTAATGATTTTACAATTTAAAATAATTTAAAATGTTTTATGGATCTATTACCAATGTGTTTAAGTGTTATTTTGTCCTATTTTGCATCACTAAAGTATCAGTAGACTACCAATACATTGTCCATGTACATGTTTCTTTGTGGAAGAAAGTATAATAATTACTGGATTCTAAACTACATTCAGGGAATATTGGTTTGCCTTGGTTTGACAATTCTGATTTATAGTGTATATTATTTTTTCATAAAGATGTCCCAATGTGTAAGTTTGCAGAAGCTGGATACTTATACTACTTATGAGAATTAAGTTCCATAGTATATATTCTTAAATTGGACTGTAGTAGAAAGTATAATTTTATTTTAACAACATAATGTTTCAGTCAGGTGTGTTCTGTAAGTGTTCGCAAAGCACTGTAGAAAGATGATTTAAAACTACGCATCATTTCCAGAATTTAGGGGGGAAGCAAATTTTGTGTTATAATTTATTTAAGTGTAAGTACTAATTAAAACTGATGTAACTAGCAATTGCCATAAAATGTTTTAAATTACAAGCACAAAAAATTACATGCATGTATACTGAGTGTATTAAATAGTTGTGTGCAGTACAGTAAGTGTATGAGAAGTACACATTTATGCATATGTGTTATTTGGTTCGATTGATTAAAGACATTTATGTTCTTGTGTGAAATGTAGGATAAACGTTTACCCTTCCAACTGCAACAAGAGACCTTACTGAAATTAAAATCATCAAATATGGGCCCTGTCTGTGCAGGTGTTCCTAATGGTCTTTTTTTGGTCCAACACTCTTCTTTGCATTCATTGATTCATCGTCTGGGTATGCCAAGTAATTATGGACGTTGATCACACTACCTTAATCCAAGTCATTCAATCACTGGATAACAGAAACCCTTACAATCAAATTGTCAAGAATGATATCTGCTGAATCTTGTAAAAGCAAGGCTGTTGGCAGGTTGCCTATAGCACAGATAAAACCCGAGTCAATGGCAACTCCCATAAGCATAGCAGCCCTCACAGTCAGCTCATGTTTCCACGGCACTGCTATCTCACAACACCACCAACTTCACTTATTCAGAAATAATGATCTGCGTAGCCCCTGTCCCAAAGGAAAACACCACATAAAATGAACATACAACAGAATCCAAATTGTATTCAGACACTTGATGAAATGTAACTACAAGGTGATTTAACAAGAAAATGCAGTTGTACATTCTGTTTCAATACAGATCAATCAAAGGTAAATATTGCATCTGTGTTAATGTATGCAGCAATAACATATCTGTCAACAATAATTATACACACAGTTCTAAATATGCCATGTTCAAATTTATTCACTATATATTTAAGCCAATTTAGATCTGATAATATGGAGGAGGCACTTCCTATAGCCTTTTAATCAACTACTCAACTTAATCAGGAGGGATGTCCCCCCACTCCATGCAGAACCTCTCCAGGTTGTGTGGCGCCGCTTATGGACTGCTTTCTTCTGGTCATACTTCACATTTTCTATCGGACTGAGGTTGGACATTGTGACAGCCAATCAAGAATGTTGATTTCGTTCTTATTTAATCATTTGGTCATAGATTTAGATGGTTGCTTTGGAACATTGTTGTGCTGTAGAGTCATTTTGCAAGCAAGCTTGAGCTTCTTCACAGAAGGGGCCAAGAGTATGTTTTAAAATATCATTGTATATTTTGGAATCCTATCATCTCTCAGTTCTAGCAAGGGCACTAGGACCGGAGGAGGGAAAATAGATTCACCGCCATGCTTTATAGTGGATATGACGTTCTTCTTGACAAACTGGAAGATTGCATTTGTGCACTGTAAACCAAAATATGACTCAGTGTTTCTACAAGTTGTGCAAAATGTGATATACCTATCAGTGTACAGAATACCATGTTTAAATTATGTGTGTTAGCTCAAATAAATGCTTTTTGATGGTGATGTTTTTGTCTCAATGTTTAGGTCTCTAAATGTTTCTTGTAAAGTATTTCATTATAAGTTTATTTAATTAGTCAATGCGCAGTTTGTTCATATGGAGCCCTGGAGGGGACATTAAATAATATATATATATATATATATATATATATATTGTAAGGCTGTAAGGGGAATGATCTTGGATGGGATGTACTTTAGGTGGAAATGGCACCATCTACCGGCAGTTTGAGGTACTGGGTCCCTACCTGGAGAAGATCCCAGCCCCACAGCAGGTGCAGGTGATTGGAGTCCACCACACCTGGTGCTCATTAACCTGACTCACCTTCCTACATAAGGGGATGGGTTTCCTTTGTTTGACAGAGAGTACAACAGGGAGAAAAAGAGAGAGTTGGAAATAAGGACCCGACTTTGCTGATCATGAGCCTGGACTGGACGAGGACGACGACTAGAAGTAATGACCCCAGCATGGCCCAAAGACCAAGAGCCTTCCTACTTCCTATTTGATTTGCTTTGTTTGTGGTTTGTTTTCCCAAACCGGTAAGCCTCTCAGAGGTCCAGAGCTAGTTAAGGCAGATGCCCAGCAAGAGGTTAGCTAGACCCGAGCACGGAGTATAGGTTTCTTTTGTTTTTGTCTTTTTATACTTTACAAGACCCCATCTCGCAAGCCAACTGCCATTAATAAAACAATGGAATGCTCTGTTTTCAACCCATCTGTGGCTTCCTGGTTTGTCTGTCTCCCTGTACGCTAACCTTGACCCCGTGTCAACACACCCCAACCCCCAGCCATGTTACACTTGGTGGAGAATGTGGGCATGCTCTGGTGGTTCATAGACAGACCTGTCACCTTGGAAAATGGAAGCAATACTTAAACAACTCGTAGAAGCCAATCTCGCTCAACGCACATCGACTCACGAGTTAATCCAGGAGCAGTGTCGGAATACAACAATGCTGCAGGGTGAGCTGCGACGCCTCACAGAGGGATTGACTGCTGCCGGAGGGGGCTCACAACAATCCCCCTCTAGGAATAAAGTGGCAAACTTTATCCCTCAAATGATTGAACATGATGACATGGAGGTGTACCTGAGTGTCTTTGAAAGGACTGCGGAGCGAGAGAAATGGCCAAAAGACCAGTGGGCTGGGCTGATCGCACCATTTCTAACGGGGGAAGCACAAAAGACATACCACGACCTTGAGACGGCATGAGTGTATGACACTCTCAAGGCTGAAATACTGAAACGCATTGGCCTTACCCCGTATGTGAGAGCGCAGCGCTACCATGCCTGGACCTTCCAGAGTGGACAATCACCCAGAGCCCAGATGCATGATCTCATTCGCCTCACCAAGAGATGGCTGTGGCCGGAACAAGGAGGAATTTCTGCGGTCCTGGAGAGGATTGTCATGGACCGCTATTTGAGAGCACTACCATGGGAGGTGAAGAAAGTGGTGAGTCAAGGGGACCCTACGACCGCAGATCAGCTGGTGGAACTAGTGGAGCGCCACCAAGCCACCGTGGAGTTATTACGAGGCCCCAAGTCTGACAAACCTCAAGGAGTGACACCAAAGAAAAGCCCAGAAAGAGGGGCAGGACTCTGACCTAGGTGGAACTAAGAAAGATGCGATGAAAAGGGACCTCGACAACAAGGAAAGGGGTCGAGGGGCCTAGTTGACGAGATGCTCGGACGTGCCACCGCTGTGGGGAGACCGGACATATCGCATGGCAATGCCACCTGAATGATGTCCCCATGCCAACTGTATCTTCTTCCGGACACTCAGAAAGTAAGGGCTGTAATCCTCTGACCACCTTCCACCTAGTGGAACCCCCACCAGAATGTTCTGTCAGAATCAGAGGCCAAATGGTCCATACACTGATTGAAGCATGGTCACATTGGTCCAACGGTCTCTTGTCGACCCTTCTGCACTTGACCCAAAAGAACCTCTCTTCCTTTCCTGCATCCATGGAGACACCAGAAGTTATCCAACCGCTAAGGTGACGTTAGCCACACCCCGGGGTCCGTGTACACTCCAAATAGGGGTGGTGGAAAACCTACCTGTGGCCATTCTCATTGGGCGTGACTGTACACTTTTCCATGCACTTTGGGAAGAAGCCCGAAGGAAACCCGGTAACACGGTGATAGACAGCAAAACAGCAGGTAAAACAATGACCAAAAGAAAAAGAAAAGTGTTCATCAAAACCAAAAAATGGGCTCGTCATAATCCTCCTTCATTTCAGGTCTTCCAGGGAGATGCCGACTCGGAGAGAGAATCCTCAGAGGAGGATGGGGAGACAGCCCTCATTGATGAAAGGACAGGGGCGGGGCTACTGGACAACGTAGCTCCGGGATTCCCTGAGAATGAAGAGCCGGACCAAAGGGAATCATCGGCCCCACCCCTTCTAGGCCAATATGGCACAGCCCATTTGAACGACCCTAATCTAGCCAACGCACTGAAAAACGTGAAAGTTCTGGAGGATAGACAGCTGGATGATAGGCACCCTTTGACATATCCCCATTTTACTTTCAGGAATGGGTTGCTTTATCAAATAAGCAAGAAAAACAGTGAGGTTATTGAACAGCTGCTTGTACCTAGGGCCTATCAACCAACCGTCCTGCAGCTGGCCCACAGCCATGTCCTGGGGGCACACTTGGGAGAGGAGAAAACCAGAGAGCGAATTCGAACACGTTTTTTTTGGCCAGGTGTTTACAAGGCTGTGGAACGGTATTGCCGCTCCTGCCCAAGGTGCCAGAAGATGGCTCCACGACCAGTCCAACGTAACCCCCTTGTGCCTCTACCCATAATAGAAACATCCTGGTTATACTGGATTATGCCACGCGATACCCCGAAGCCGTGGCCTTGCGCAATACATCCTCTAAAACCATTTACAAATAACTTTTCTTGCTGTTCAGCCGAGTTGGCATACCGAAAGAGATACTGACTGACCAAGGAACTTCATGGCGCACCTGCAACGTTCCAGCGTCTAATGGACCGAGTCCTGAGGGACCACCATCAGTATGCCGTTGCCTACCTCGACGATGTTGTCATCCACAGTGAGGATTGGGAAACGCACTTGCCAAAGGTACAAGTTGTGCTTAATTCCCTTAGGAGAGCCGGACTGACGGCCAACCCAGCCAAATGCAAATTGGCATTCAACGAGGCAGACTATCTGTGGGGTTCACAATCGGTCGGGCCTGATTAAGCCTCAGGAGAAGAAAGTGGCAGCAATCAAAGACTGGCCCAGACCCGTGAATAAGAAACAGGTGAGAGCATTTCTGGTGTTAGTCAGTTACTATCGCCGTTTTATACCCAATTTCACTACGATAGCGACTTCCCTCACAGAAATGACAAGGAACAAACAACCGCAGATGGTGCAGTGGACCCCGGCTGCCGACGGGGCTTTCAAGGAACTGAAGAAAGCGCTGTGTTCCCAACCGATCCTGGTGACCCCTGACTTCAACGCACCCATGCTCGTACACACAGACGCCTCCAAAACGGGTTTGGGCGCCGTCCTTTCACAAGCCACGGAAGATGAGGAACACCCGGTTCTCTACCTTAGCAGGAAACTCCTACCCAGAGAGTACTCCCATGTGGAAAAGGAGTGCCTGGCCATTAAATGGGCACTCGAGACCCTGAAGTATTACCTCCTGGGCCGCCAGTTCATCTTGGTTACTGACCATGCTCCACTTACATGGATGGCACGGAATAAGGAGACAAATGCCCGAGTGACGAGATGGTTCCTGAGCTTACAGCCTTTCAAGTTTACTGTCGTCCACAGGTCCAGTTCCAGACATGGGAATGCAGATGCCCTGTCGAGGGTCCACACTCTCTGGGCTTCCATCGCTCCCGGCCCCACCTCAGAGCTGGAGGGGAGTGTGTGTAAGGCTGTAAGGGGAATGATCTTGAATGGGATGTACTTTAGGTGGAAATGGCACCATCTACCGGCAGTCTGAGGTACTGGGTCCCTACCTGGAGAAGATCCCAGACCCACAGCAGGTGCAGATGATTGGAGTCCACCACACCTGGTGCTCATTAACCTGACTCACCTTCCTGCATAAGGGGATGGGTTTCCTTTGTTTGACAGAGAGTACAACAGGGAGGAAAAGAGAGAGTTGGAAATAAGGACCCGACTTCGCTGATCTTGACCCTGGACTGGACGAGGACGACGACTAGAAGTAATGACCCCAGCACGGCCCAAAGACCAAGAGCCTTCCTACTTCCTATTTGATTTGCTTTGTTTGTTTTGTTTTCCCAAACCGGTAAGCCTCTCAGAGGTCCGGAGCTAGTTAAGGCAGACGCCCAGCAAGAGGTTAGCTAGACCCGAGCACGGAGTATAGGTTTCTTTTGTTAATGTTTTTTTTCTTTTTATACTTTACAAGACCCCGTCTCACAAGCCAACTGCCATTAATAAAACAACGGAACGCTCTGTTTTCAACCCATCTGTGGCTTCCTGGTTTGTCTGTCTCCCTGTACGCTAACCTTGACCCCGTGTCAACACACCCCAACCCCCAGCCGTGTTACAATATATATATATATATATATATATATATATATATATATATATATATATATATATATATATAACGTGTGAACAATGTATTATATCGTGGGAACGATTTAATTACATCATTGGAAGGATTTATTATATTGTGGAAAATTGTTTAATTATTGTGTGCTGTGCATGATTTGCATAAACAATATAGTAAGGATTACCCTGCATATAAGGCACTTAATGTGGATATCACTTTATATAGAAAATTCTCAACGTGGCTTACTGTAATTAAAACATAGCCTTTTACATCCAAACTATAAATGACAAGACTGTCCAAGCTGTTACACAAAAGATTGGATGTTTAAAGTGATATGAAAAGCATAAGTGTCTTGTCTTTTCTAAGCCCTATTGTAGCCAACCGTAAATAATGGTAAATATCGTAATCATATTGTTTATGTTAGTACAAACGTATCCATATTTTATTCATAGTATTAGGATGTGTCTAACTGTAAACGTACAAATTTTGAAATGCAGCGTTAAATGTTTTAAATGTTTAAAGCACATTAAGCCATGTTAAGCATTTTAGACTCTCTTTCTGCTGCCGTGTTATCTATGATGCCCGATGTTTTTTTTATTTTTAAGTCAGTGAGACAAGACTTGCAAGCGTGTAGCATGTATTGCAAATGAGCAGCAAGAAGTGCAATTGTGCAGCGAGATCTGTGTCTGCCCAGACAAAACCGCAAATGTGTAATGGTATTGATCGAGCGCAGAATGGAATTGTAAGTGTAAAATAAAAATTGCAAGTGTAGAAAATTCTGTTTTTCAGGTAAAAGTTATATTTCTGTGCTGGCTAATTTTGAAAGTAAATTCACTCCATATATTGTCTCCTTCTTCACGCCTCCTTTTTCACTCCTTCCTTCAAGCCACATGTAATTAAGACAGCTCTACATATGCATGCAATGGGTTGTAAGCAGGAAGTAGAAGGGAAAACTACAAATTATGTAGTTCCACAAATCGTGTGCACAATATATTTAAATCGTCCCAGCAATATAATAAATTGTTCCCACGATATATCTCCGTGGGTTCATTTTTAAATTGTGAAATAAATAAATTACTGTAAATTAGGAGGCTGTGGGGACATCTAGGGCACAGCATTTGAATTACAATTGGATAAAAAAACAAGTTGGCAAAAACTAGGGCACTGCATTAAAAGCACTATTCAACAATGGCTGAGGGTCTATATGGTAGGTATTCTGATGCTGCTGATGACAACATATCTTAAAATCCCTTTATTATGACATAGTTTGACTGTACCCTTAAACTCTCATTTCCTTTTTATGATGCGAAATGGAACTATGACGTGGAATGTTTGGAAGACCTTTAGGCCTTTGTTAAGTATCTGCAGGCAATCTTGGAAGGTGAGCAAAACTAAGGCTATGATTAAAACTGATTTACCCACTAATACAAAACTACAAACTTGTACTCAGAGGCACATTAATGGTTTGTAAACTGCTACTTTGTACAGGTCTGTAGTTTGCTATTAGCAGGTGGGCCTTAGCTTTGGTTTATTCCAGTCGTAAGTACAGAATAACTTGTGGTAATTTTTAGTTGTCTTTGTTAAATTATTAGTTTAAGAGAAATGACACAGGCCAGAATTCATCCTGTTTTGCAGAAAGTATCCAGAATGTTTTTTATACAAATAAGAAAGTTCCAAAAAGAACTTTGCATGATGGGGAATGAAGAGATAAGGTGAAACTCTCTTGCGTTTCTTCAATTATAATACTCCTCCATGATTGTATGAAATTAGTTGGTGCAAAAGTGTGATTTATGTCCTATTGTCATGCCATATTGGCTGTCATAGTGGTTAAGGAGGATGAGGTAGTACTGACACAGCTTTTGCAAAAATAGATTTGGCTCTCATCTTATACTAATGTAATTAGAAAGCATTTACTTTGACTGATACCAGAAGAATGCATTTCAGGGCAATCTATTTTAGGAGATGTCATGCTGCTGTAGCAGAACGTCCTTGTCTAAAATGTTAGCATGGCTGTAACACAAGGAAATTAATGGAGTTTTTGATGTATGAAAATAGGTAAACGTATTATATTTTACATGCAATGGAATTATGAAAATATTTACTGATTTAAATATTCAATCAATCACTCAATGTGCACAGAGCACATTACACACTGAAATCAACACAAGCTTGTGTTATTAATACGAAAGCTAACATAAACCATTAGGCACAGATGAGAGAAAAATAAAAACTCCTACAGGTTGACAGACTGCTACAGGAGCAAATAAATCTCTGGGGGTCCCGGGCTTAAGGCCTAGGCCTATTGGTTGGCTCCCTTCCAGGCAGTCTAACAGAAGCAATGAAGATCAGAAAGTCCTTGTCCTTGTCACCCCTGAGTCCATTGGAGACGTGCCTCTTTAGCCCTCTGAGGGGTGGGGGGGTGTCTGTTGAATGCCCTTCATATAATTTGGTTTAAGTGAATAGGTACTAATAGGCATTATAAGGCTGTCCCTCCAATTCAGTGCCTTTTACATGGCATGTGGATTACTGGATCATATACCACCTGATAATGCAGATCAGACTGATTTCTATTTAATTAGTAGGTGTAACTGAAACAAATCTGAACTGTGACAGAGCCTTCGTTAAAATGAATCTCTTCTTTGGGAAGGATTTAGCTGCAAAGTTCTCCGAAAGGTCAAGTACTTTCTCATGGCTTGTAGGAACTGGTTGCAACTTACTCTCTCTGACTGACAGCTTGTTTACTAACCATCACCTTTCCAGCTTTGAATCTTTTAACGGATTATCTCAAAGCCCAAGGCACTTTCATGTTTTCAAACAAGCTGAGTTTATAGACATATACAGCACATCTCCAGACATGGAGAATCAAAGGGAGACTTGTCAAGGGCCTGTTTTCTGGATGTGTCAAAATAAATGGCAGTAGGAATTCAGAGTGTCACTCTCTGTAGTGCTCCTGGAGATCAGATGTTTGTTACATTATGATGGCAGCAAGAGACTGAGACTCAAGTAATTTAAAAACACATAACATCCATATACTGATTGATGTATGTGTGTGCATATATATATATATTTATCAGTATATGCATATTATGGGACTTTTTAAATAACTTTTCTTAATTAATCCCTATGACTAGGATAATAGATTTGTCATCCAATCATCCTTTTAGTGTGACCCTGTGTTATTAGAGTATATAGATAATAATAAATACTAAATAAACTTTCATTTATAATTATATACATAATATTTGTTATTTATAAATGCAATTGTTGTCCCCAAACAATTGTATTAAAATTATAAAAACAAGTAGATAACTACATATACAGCCTGACAGATATCTTTGTATCTATCTATCCATCAATCCATTTTGATATATTTGCAATTGAGAAGTACACCATGCAATCACACACTTCTATACTGTACAAAGGAAGAGAACATGATAGTTTTTCAGTTTACAATACATGTTTCACTTACAGAAGAAATTGGATTTATATTCTATATAAAAAATCTGTTTTTGCTAGTTCCATGTGATTAAATAAATGTAATGATTACACACAATACATATATTACAAGAAAGAGCTATTCTTTCTTTTCTGCTTAATTATATACACACAGACACTTAGCGCAGCGTTAAAGTAATAATGTGATTGTCTCTTGTTCATGAAGACCATCATGTTTATTTCCAGTACACTTCTGCTCTATGATGAAGCACAAGATAACAGGACTGAGGACACATTATTTCCTATACCAGACAGTGAATACTTTGTCAGTATGTTTGCATATGACAGAATGTGACTTTACATTCCCAAACTGCAGCTTCAGTTAAACATTGATTTTCACAATGATCCAAACACTGAAACTTGACTGTAGGTAATCTTTATGTAAGTCTGCATACGAGACGAAGAAGAAAAAGAAAACAACTGAAATAAAAGCAATAACTTCATGTCAAAGTTTGTAGTTTAACATAGTTTCAGGATAGTACGGAGTTTAAAGTACAATTAGGAACTCAGTGCAAAGTCCATGACAAAGAAATAGTTGGTTTACATTCTGGAGGCATGCCAGATCTCATTACAGAACTAAGTTGCATACCAACAACGAACAACCTTTTGTGTAAGTTGCTCTGTGCCGTATTTGCTTCCAGGTAGTGCTTGAATAACAGGGAAGTCTGCCAAGCCCGCTGTGACAGAATACATTTCTGGAGTTTAATATGCTACTGTGTAAAAGCAACGAAGACTAATTTAGGAGTCATCACTTTAAAAATAACTTTATTGTGGTGGATCATGTTTTGGTAGGAGGGATCATTTATCCTGCTGTTGCCGACTAGCAGCACATGAAGCTCTGAGGTTAAGCTGTGTGAAGGGGCAGTGGAGCCCAATGTGTTGTCAAAGTTTACTATAGGTGCTGCAAGTCAACAGAACTTCTGTTCTTTCTAGTTTAGACGATGCCTTGGATATAGTCAACTCCATGAGTGATATGAATAATACACTAGAAGACTTACAAACTTCTGGGAGCCTGGGAGTAAGAACAGCTATATTTCGAAGCAGCAGGAGTAATGCAAGTGGTTTTTCCAGCCCATCTTTGATACCTCTGCGTGCACCCTTGCTACCACCAAATGCTCTACAAAACAAGGCAGTTCTTCTCAAGGGGAATAGGTATGACGTGTTTAATATTTATGAAAGCATATGTATTAATTAGAATGTTAAAATAATGACAAGTTCAGCTTTTTTAATGGTATGTTTTATTTTCATTTTGAAGAACTTTACATAAATAAAACTTATGTTGATCTCTTACCTCTTATATGTGTGTGTTCATATATATATACACACACACATACACGTGTATTAATAAGTATTGTGTAATTGTATAACTGTTTAAAAGGCAAGTTAATTTTTTTACTTTTGTGATCACCGAGTACTTTAATAGAGGAATAGGGGCTTCTTTGTATTCTCAATAACAGGGAACACTAGTTCTGTTGAAAAATTGCAATAGACTTTGTACCTGTAAACACATGCAACAAATACAGAATGATAAAGAATGAACTGATCATTGACTCAACTTTCAATTTGAACAGTATAAATAAGGAAATATTTAATTTTAACACCTGTTACTTTTCTGGAAGAAATTGGTGACTTAGTAACGTGTATAATCGAAAACTTACCATATAGATACTTTAAAAATTATATTCAAGTTATAAATGACTCCTACACCTGGCACAAAAACCTAAAATAAAAAAAACAACTCAAAACATTATTCTTTCTTAGTCATGCTTTATTTATAGCTTTTTCGGTGCTAATTAATTGTATTCATATTTGTTGAGATGTAAAATTAGAACTGCAGATATTGTACATGATTAAATATAGTTTGTTATATGCAAATATAGTGAAAGGTTAAAGTGATTTTCAATTAAGTGATTAAGGCAAGTCTACAGTCTGATTCCAAATGACTGACCAGTTTGTTTGACTGATGTGATAGCTGGAATCTACTCACTAATTTATGCAAATTAGAGAAGGCAGGGGAGATGAATGGCAAGGGAATTACTGTAGTTCTCTCAGTCTGTCTCCCTGTGCTTACTAAGCTATTTGCAGCTGATGTTGGAGGCACGAGTCATGTATATCTTTATTTATCTACCTATCAGATATCTATTTATCTGTCTGCGTTACTCTTTATCAGTGTTTAGAAGCATAAACAACACAACATGTTTATGCAGTGCAGCTGTTTAACTACATTTCCAAATTGTTTAAACATGTATTTATCACTTCATGAATTGGGGGAAACAGAGGACTCCCCATAAGTGTGTTTTTTTTTTGCTTGGGATCTGCCTTTAAAAAAGAAGTAAAATAGACTTGTGTGCATTGTGTCTTAAGAGACTTGTCTGTGCATTCAAGTTTAACTGTGTACTGTATTAAATCTAATATCATGTAGTATATTGTATCTGTGCATTATGTCAGTATTTGTAGGATTGTTTTATTGTAGTATGATTTTATTATTTTAGAAATGGTATACATTTAAGTAACTGAATGCATGAGATATGCTTGAGTATTAATTTGTATTCTGTTTGGTTAAAATAAAAAGATGCATCAATTTGATAGTATGTCTGCCTGTCTATATCTCAGTTTGTCATATCTTCTCGACTAATAAAATGTTGTGCTTGTCTTTACTGGATATTTCATGGAATTACATCTAATATAGTTATTTTCTTCAAATAGGAAAAGTAAGCCGCGTGAGGACATGCTGGCTGCCTCAATCCCAAATCCTTTCCCGGAATTGTTTTCTTCAACTGTGTCATCTCTAGTGTCAGAGTGCTTATTACCGTGGACCAAAAGGAGTAAAACGCAGGTCAGTAATCTTCACATGTTTAAAGCTTTTTTAATAAGTCTCTTTTCTGCATTGTGTCACTATGTAAAAACCTCTGAATGAAATGCAGCTAAACTGGCAAACTCTGCATATAAAGACAGTGCAGTGGAGTAAATGTTGTAAACAAAATTATAAATGTATAAACTGATAATTTGAGAATGGGGTACACATTGAGGAGCATATTAAGAATGTAAGTGAACAAGGACATTTGTGCAGGAGACTTACATTTTTTGACATGTCATTGATATATATAATATGAAATTGTTTATATGTTGTTTAAACAGAGTAATATTCTGTGATAGGTCTATTTAAATATATTATTTAATCTGCAATATATTTATTAATACCTTGCAAAACTATTTTTTAAATTAATTTGTGTATAATTTTAATTTAAATGCTTTAAGTTTTCTATTAGTTATTTTTAATGTTTCGAAGACACTTGTCTAATCTTTTCTTTACACAAGATTAAATCAGGAATTCTGCAGTAACACAAAAAAAAAAAAAAAACGAGAATTAAATTAATGTGCTGCAATACTAAGAAGCAATATCTGGTATTTATGAAAATACAGTACACCATACAAGTGAAATGCATACATGTGAATTAAAACATAATAATTTACAAACTGACTGCTTCAAGTGTGTGTATCTAAGAAAACACTGTATGCGTGCTTTAAGGAAGTATGTAGGTATTCAAGTATTGTATTTCAATTCTGAAATGCCAAAATGACCCCAAAATGCTTGCTGCTGCGTATGGTCAATTAACATGATGGTTTGGGTTTGTGCCAGTGCTGAGTATTAATTCAATGAGTTGGACTTTGGTAACTTTGATAATGGCAAACATTCTTGTGAATGGGATGTAAGGAAAACATGGGAAAGGAAATCATGACATGATAGGAAACAGAGCCCATATGTCTAAGGGCCAGACCATGAGCTGGCAATATAACAGACTTCAGTGTATTTAAGTTTCGTTCTGCATGAGCTAGCATTTTTCCTGAAAGGGGATTTTAGTCTTTCAATCAATGATTGTTCATTTCTTGGTTATGTAAGAGTATGAATTGCTGGCTAAGACACTTAACAGACCAGCCTTTTTAACAATCATTGTCTTTGGTTCATAATTTAATATTCAACATGAAGATGAGTAACATATAAAGACCAGTGTTCCATGTTGTCAATTATACAGCTTTCGATTATGAGGAAAAACGTACTGAAACAACAGTGTTACACAGCAGTGTTATTTCAAAACAAAATCTATTGCATGAAATATTTTTAGTTTTCTCAAAATGTATTTACGAAAGACCCAAATAAGCTTTATCTGCATTTGTATGTGTATGTAGTCCTTCTGAAGTGTCTCCAAAAAGTGTTCCTAATCAATACACTAATGTGTTATTGTAAAGGATGATGGCTTCAGGCAATAATTGCTAAAAGGCAAATTTGAATCCTGCATTTTTAACAAGGCTTTTCATATAGGAATATGCGCATTATTTAATAGCTTTTAATTTTGGTTTTGAAATTGTATGTATTGATTGCAAGAAAGAAAACATTTTTTTTTTTCTCTGAGACATTATATTTATTGCCGGTAAAACATCATGATGTTTCAAAAGAAAGATTTGAAAATTGAAACTTTGTATTTAGGTCTCTACTAGAGGATTGCTTAAACTGGCTGCGGCTCGTACACCGCATTTTTATTTCCTGAGTGGTACTCATTCTCACTTCAAATGGTAATTATAATCAATTTATTTGTGGATGTGAGGCAAGTTCACAATCCTGACTCATTTTAAAGCCTAAAATTATGGAGTAAGATGGAAACCAAAATCATACCAGCAACATTCGCTGTGCATTTTGGAACATTTTAATGAGATATTTTTTAAGTGTATAGTACTCTGTACTGGTTGGCTCAGTGCTTGTTAATTGTGATATTGTGAAATTTAAGTATTCGGTGAATCCCTTAAAGGGACATAATTAGAAATGTTCTGTCTCATCCTGTATTGCATTGCTAAATATAATGCATGTTTAGATCCAAAAAAACAAAAGTCTTATGTGTCATTTTCAGGAAAAGGCAATGAAGATCATATTTCATGTTCATGCTGCTAACAGGCCTTATACCCATTTCACTTCCATGTATATTCGGTTTGATATTAATTAATTTATGCTGTTTTCTGGTATTTAAAATCTAGGGATTATCATGGATTCTCAAGATATATTTTTTATTCTCATCTTTATTATTTTAAATAAATACCTAGGTGACCTCCAAAAGATGGAGAGAATTTGGATGATCTCTGTGTGAATTCATGCGTTGATTCATGTAATTCCTTCATGACTGGTCTTAATGTTGACAGGTGTCGTATTATTAAAAACGAAGGCTTGATGATTGATATGCTAGCTATGTCCGGAAGGTACAGTTGAAACAGACATAACAGATGCTACACAGTTAATGGTATGGGGACATAGAAAATGCATTGACTCATGAACATGAAGCATGTTCAAATTCATACATAGATAAGATTACATGCCAAACAGTAAAGTAATCCATGGCAGATAGGAGCATTTTAGATCAACCATACTGCAATACATGATTTCACTTCACTGTTTTGGAATCTGTTTATAAATAATGTTGAAAAATAAGATGATGACATCATTGTACCCTAACACGGTTGTAATAAACATATTTTCAGGTACTGATAGTGTTGCTTTTTTAAAGGGATTTATGGTATGTTTTTTAGTTACTCAAACTTGACTTTCATGTTTCTTCTTGATCTCCAAAATACGATTTAGCAAAGAAACTCTACTGGACCTAACAATCAAACTGAGTGCATAATATTGGTATCTCAGTTGGAAAGCCTGGGTCATCAAGAGCGCTTTAACACGCACTGTGCCAAAAAGACAATCCACACAGAGCTGCTATATATGTCCTCAGACATTTAAAACATTTTAAGTGTTATAACACGGATAATTAGGGCCGGATTAAATCAAAACTTTGACCCACCCGCTAATATAAAACTACAGAACTGAACTCAGTTGCAACTTTATTTTGAGTAAGTAACCGCAATGATGTACAGGTTTGTAGTTTGCCTTTAGCGGATGGGTCAAAGTTTTGATTTAATCCGGGCCTTAGTTAGGATTACTTTCACAAACACTCAGACATCTTTTAAACACAGTCTTTCAGTCACCACTGTTTTGCATATTATTTTAACAGAAGAAAGTATAATTATCACAATAATCCAGTGGAATGCAGGTCAGAATCTGAATTGTGGGATTTATTCAAAAACAGTAATTAACATTTTGTTTGTTAGTTACGGAATGACTGGGGATACAATTGATCAATTATATATTTCACAGAATGCTAAGGGAATGAATTGGACAACAGTTCAGGCAGCGAACATATCACAGAGCACTGTTTAATGTATTTCTTTGTAGTTTATAGTTGGCAGATTTTTACATAGGGCTTCTGTATGCTTCTATGTATATATATATGAAACATACAAGATACAGGAAAAGACAGCATAAAGACCCATTGTTCTTAAAAGCCGTAGTTTTACTTTTATAATTATTAATACTATTGTGTAACAGTTTACTTTGTGCTTCTGAGCTGCTTTGTGGCAGGACATTAACATTTAAAGTTAAGATTTGACTGAAATAATTTAAGGTGTTGAAAGGTATGAGACTGGAACAAATGGAAATTTCAGAAATGGCTATCTGGTTTCCATTTTTTTCAACAAGAGGGCAGTGTTCTACAGATTTTTAACAATGCAAAGCACGTTATTGTGCTTCAGGCAGCTCCAATAAGAGGCTTCAGCTGGACATATGTGTTATTAATTTAACATCATTTAATTTGTGATGAAGAAAGATTGTGCTCTATTACACACTGAACAAGCAAAAGGTGTAACGTATCATCCCAAACCGCTATTTGTCTTAATCTGTTTAACGAATAACATTTATACCTCAATCAGTCACATATGCTCTTTACATCACACCTAATTTCTGCTGTAATTTAGGAATGTGTATCACAAAAAGTGCCCTTACTACATCGATCATGCAGGTTTTGTGTTCCCACAACTGCACAAAAACAGCCAGAATGTCAGAGTTAAATACATTCTGACAGTATTCCAATTGAAAACTTTTGTGTTGTGAATTCACTGAAGACTGGCAATGTTGCTGTGAAGGTAACTCATGTATATATATATAATTATATAATAATTATTATTACCATTATTATTTGGTTTGTTTGTACAATAATAGCTTTCCCAAAACTTTGTTAAATGAAAATAAATGCATGCATGTTCTACAGTGAAAGCACAAGCATTCTCAAATTTAAAACTACTGTTGCTGAGACTACTGCTTCAGTTACAGTTTCTGTTGGAAATGTGTTTTAAAAATAATTTGACAGGACAATATAGGTCCCCAAGGTCAGTGATCCATAAAAGGGAAGCTGCAAAAATGTAATATAAATCACTAGACGAAAGGCATTTCACGCTACAAAAAGTACCTATTTAATTAGATTTAATTACACAAAATTGTATTTCTTGCCTGCCCGCAAAAATTAATCTTTTCTTATTTCAGAAGCGAGATGTTTTGTAAATGTGCCAATAGAAAATTATAGACTGTAACATTAAATGGAAACTTTAAAAGACTATAGGGTTCTCTAATCACAGCTTGCTTGAATTCTAATCAATCTGTAACTATTGTAACTGTCTAATTGCATTCCTTATGTTTATTTCCTTTTAGTGATGGGCACATTGAAAGTACAACAGTCAAACATTTCAGTTTATTTTCCACAAAGACCTGGTACTGCTTACTAAATTATACCCTCAGCTTCAGGTTTTTGCATGTGTGCATTGTCTTTTGACAATGGGAGTGAAATAAAGCCTTTAATTATTCCAAGCCTCTTCTGAGGAAAGGGCCCCATGTGTCGTGTACCGCAGTTCTACTATTGTGGCAAGACATTTGTTTCCTAAATTAAAAGTTGTCTATGTCTGGCAATGATTGGAATTCCTAAAAATTCTGGAGTTCAGGCTTTATCAGTGGAAAAAGAGGCAGATGTATTCTATCAGACCGTTTTAAATTATATTTAGAGCCACAATATCTTTAATGTCTCCACATCACAATGAAAGCCATAAATATATGGTTGATATAACTCACTCTAAAGATTGCACTTTTGAAAACATGTTTGGTTGAAGGTCATTTGGCCCTTTTATTCAATAGCCGTTGGTACCTTAAAAATGCTGTTTCAGAAACATGTTTAAGCTGAAAGTTTCAGCTGTTGAAATTGTAGCGGTGTATCTTGTTTTGTTTTGCTTTTCTCTTGAATAGAGGCCCAATTTAAAAAAATAGTTGCGGGAGAGTTGCAGCTCTGAATATCACAATGCCACTACTGGTTGAAATGGTATGAAATCTAAAATCAGTCAAATACACAAATGAATCAGTAAAACGAACAGAAAGACAAATTGGTAAAAACATATATATATAATCCATAAATACATTAAATTGACACATTGATGCAAAAACATAATTAAGTGACATGCAATATGAACATTTTCTCTCCGTGCACGAACGATACATTTCATTTGTATGGATGTTGTGCGCAATATCTAATTTTTTATATGCGGTGTTCACTTTCACTGCAGTTTCTTTAAGCATTTTATATTTTCACTGTACAGACAAGCAACCAGAAGTGTGTGGGTATACCTATGTAACACTATGTAAGAAGAGCTACAAGAGAATTTGCAGGTTGTTTTCTTGATGTAATACAGCTAGAATGTGACCACTCCCAAGGCATTATTGTGCAACATTTTTGGTTTGGTCACTTTTTTGTTACAAGTTTGCAACTGATTTCTGAATTAATTCAACATTTTATTGTATTTATTTTGTAGTTATTCAGTATGCACTCACTTGTTCCTAACAATCTAGTGGATTAAACTTTATATAAGTGTTGATACCTACTATTGTTTAATGTTTGCCTACTGATCAGGTGCAGTTACATAACTTGAAAAAGCTATTTTAGCAAAGTGCTTATAATACAGAAGCAATGTTGTCGGTTTAAAAAGCACCACTAACGTATAAATATTTCCATGATTTTTTGAGATAGTTCAAGGAAACTCTAGGGTGTCCTTTTCCTTTGCAGTACAGTTTGGCAAAACATTCAGTAGAAAACAAATGTCTCAAGGTAACAGGCATGATATTAGTGAGGTTTGTTATCTAGTGTGTTGTAGCTGTTTGTCCTTATTTTATTAGTTGCGCTTGCTATTTTTGTCCAGTTAGACAAAATGTTACTTAAGAAATTCTAAAACACCAGAGAGAAAATGCACATTTTTTTTATTACTTTATTTCTAAATCTACAGAAACTAATAAAGTATGGTTGTTTTTGTTGTCGTTGAATGGACTAAGTACTGACATCATTCTAGTTAGCACAACTATTGGAGAGGTAGTTTGAGGAAGTAACAATGCAATCCTTTAAATGGATTTGACAATATTCAATTAAATGAATCATTGTTATGTTCAGGAGGCCTGCACACTCAGATGCACGTATATAACTATCTTATGAAACAGAATACTAGTGCACTTTGGAGCATGACCTCAGAAAGTCTCACTTGCAAAGGTTTATAATTACTGCCAAGAAAAGAGTTACTCTGATATATTTTCAGCTTTGAGAACTTTAATGTTTACCATGTAATTTATGGCTGCAATTCATGCCGTCCTGTAACAGAGATCACCATATGACACATGCATGCTGTAGTTTGCCTTTTAGAATTGCCATTGTGAATATTTCATAAGTGTTTACTGTTGCCTATATGACTATTAACTTTTACAAGGTCAATCACCACAAGACGATTCCATGCAATTTCCATTATAACTAATCATTGAAATATTTGCATTTATATTTTATGAATTCAACTGTTTTGCTTGCTTTATATAAAAGCACAGTGGCATTACTTTCTCAGATGATTTGTGTTCCAGGTACCCAAACTGCATTATAACAGAATGCTTAGACACTGCGTGGATGAAATCCGCAGTCCTGGTCTTTGAGTATGCAGCCCTTTCTGGAAAGTGCTCAACAGGTCAATGTTCATCCGACCCCTGCCAGTAAACCGTCCTTTAGTTATATATATTCTGCACCAGGAATTGGCTACAATCCCTCAGACTAGGACTGGTGCAATCAATAAATGCTTACATAAGGGAAAGGGCAGCACCAGCAAGTATTAACCCCACTCACAGAAAACTCACTGGATGCAGAAGCCTAATGTACTTTTGTCATAATTTATTTGACTGCACTGCACTGTTCTGTTATATACACCTCTTTACTGTTATAAAGAAGTGGATATGTATTTATATTATAGACTGATTCATAGACCAAAAAAGTCTGTGGGGTGATATGGCTATTTTGTGCACACATTTTTTTGGGATGTTTTTAAATAAAACAGTGATCATTTCACATGAAAAAAAAATCTAATACCTTCTGTACATCCAGATTTGTTTTAGTTTTCAGATATTTCACGTTAGTCAATTTTAGACGATGTCTACCTTCAGTTTAGAATGGTGTAGCATCTAAACAGGATGTCTGTCTTTGTTTTGTCATTTGAATTGATGTAAACTGTGTTACATGTGTCAATGCAGTTTATTTTATGTTAACTGTTTAGTGGATAGGGATTTAATGTATGCCGTCTACGAGAAAGATGGTCATGAAGATTTTGTGAATCAGAACTAAACAGAGCATGTACAATCTGGCTGTGTTAACACATGCATCTGAATTTAGAAGAGACTGACAAATTGCTTCCAGACAAAGTGGCATAAGGTTTGGGTTTATGACTCCAAGAGAATTGCTTCAAGAGGTTTCTTTGACATATATTTCAAAAACTATGATGTATACAAACACCCATTGAGTAATAAAAGTAATCAATGTATTAAAGCATATGGGACTTATATCCCAGGGAACACATTGGATGCAAATATTAAAGTATTTTATTATATATTTAACATTCAACAGATTTGTTTTATGCCATGCCTCAGCAGTTAGTGAAAGATACTATTACTCATTTTGTCAGTAGAGATTTGTATATGTATTAGGAATAAAATGAATACATGGAAAAGGTTGTTTTGCCTGCAATGGTGAAAGTGATATGTGCCCAGATGAAAAGTTAGACGATGACAACAACAAAAAGCCACTACACAAGTTTTGTCTCTAATCTAGATGATAAAAAAATGAGCTCCAGGATGTTAAAAAAGTAATATAATATTACATAACAATAAAGATTGCACCATTCACTTGATGTTGTCTTTTGAAACTAAGGAAAATCTTTAATATGGACAACTAAACTTTGTCTAAAGTGAAGTGAAAAGTTAAGCAAATTAAAATAAGTACATCAATAAAAAACTAAAGACATTGTATTAAAAAGTTGGATGATTTTAAAATGTTCACAGAATTTCCCTAGAAGTTACTTCAGCATTGTTATGCATAGCCCCTCCTCATAGATACTTTAGAAATGGCTGTAAACAACTTCAAAATGTACTATATACATTTTGAGTTCTCCTCTGTTCTTCAGGTTATACACAATGTAATTCTTAGACTGATTACATTTCTAAAATGTATGGGAATGTGATTTGTTTGGATATGGGACTCCCAGCATTCTTGTTATTAATAGGATTGTGTAGGTGTCTTGTTTGGATCAAATCTTTTTCTCAAGGACGGATTGTCTGGGGACTGTTTTGTTATGAGAGTTAAGGAGACTGTTATCAAACTGGCTCCATTAATTCAAATTAATTTCCCTACACTCTGATAAGATTCAGCGTCTGCTTGTCTGCTCTTGCAAGAAGATGTGTCCTGATTTGAGATTTAGTTAGCAGAGCCCTTGTTTTTTTTCTCATATCCATATAAAATACATTTTCCATGTAATAATCTTTTCTGTCAGCTTGGGACCAGGATACTGTATTTGCAAATCAGAGCCTTCCTATTATTTACCCCATCCTAATAAAATATTTAAACTAATAAGGAGTACCAAATCCAAAATCTTTCATGCTTGGCAAAGTACAATTGTACATGTTATCAAGAAGTCCTGACACATTATAATGCATATGTGTTTCTGTTGATCAGTCTGACAGAGAGATGTTACAGGCAATATATGACAGCCATTATATTGGCAGCATGATTGATAACATTGTAAGCAATAATGATCAGCTACCATGGCCAGAGATGAGTATAAGGTGAATTACAAAGAAAGTAGAACCATTACGATATTTGTGTGTTGAATAAAATACTTGTGTCACATGCAGGGAATTCCTCTTTTGAACAGACAAAAAAAAAAGACAACTTGACATGTATTCTAAATATGAACGGTCTAGACAACTAACTTGAAATTATTGACTTTCTCTTTTTTTTCCTTGGTATTGTAAAATATAAGTTTACTATCTGACCTAAATGATCCACTTCAAAAACCACGAGTTTAACTCTTGTTTTATACAGTGTGGAATTCCTGTATTTGTGCTAAAAATAGATTTCAGTTTGAAACAAGATGTTTTTGCAAAACATACGGACCACAGCAAATGTAATTTCATATTTATTGCCACATAGGTCATGTTACTGTGCAACTAGAGTTCGGTCAAACATGCAGGAAAAATGCTTTTCTGGATTCTTGTACTGTAGTTAGGGAAGAAAAGTTGAACATAGAACTACCTTTTGTGTGTGGCCTGTATTAAATTGTAAATTACTGGGTCTATTTTAACTGTGACCTATTGTTGCCTTTAAATGCATCACTGAGTTTTATGAAAGGAGATTTATCACATAGACATTTTTCTAATCTCTTTTATGCAGCAACTCATTTTGTGTATGAGAATTGTTGCAGCTGTCCCTGAATAGGTTTTAAAGTTAAAACAGCTGGTAGCATGCAACAGTAAAAAAAAATAAAAAAAGTATTTTCATATGCCTTTTTATTAATGCTTTGACTATTCAATTTTTTGTAATGTTTCACAGAACAGCAGGGGAAAGAAAAGTTAATCTTTGCAATTCTGGGTTGCTTCATGTTGCCATTATTTTGGCCTTTTTTTAAATGGACACACAAAAAGCATTGAACAAGTTAGAGTTGATGCAAGGGGTTAAAGGGAGTGAAAACAAGGCCAGATGCCTTTCTTCCCAGATGGATGATAATCACTTCCTTATTCAAGGAATTGCAGACTAAAGATGCAGTGCTTCATAATAGTTTAAAAATAGTTTATACATAACCCAGAAGGTCATAACAGTGTGAGCCCTGTGGTGATAATTTAAGACTTGTATTCCGTACTTGTTACACTGTTGTGTTAGTCTTACTTTTAGAAAGAAAGAAAAAAGAATGGCATGCAATTGTATCCAATGAAAAATTGCATTTGAAGATAATGCTAAAGTAAAAGTATGTAAAGTATTTAAGTCAAAGCGTTAATATGTACAACATTCTTGTCACTTTCTTGTTCAAGTAATCAAATGTTCTTAATTCAATCTCCTTTCTTCTCTTTTTAAGAAAAGCTAACACATTTATCTATATCTATTCCACCAAACATACAAAACCAACATTGTTCCTGCTGGTGTGTCATGTGACATCACTCAGAACTAATTTTCTGTGGATATTAAGGGTGGAAAGAAAACTTGGAAGAAGTTAATCTTTGATGTATAAATATTAAAAATAGCCAAACTGCCTATATGTCAAAAACTAAATGATTCAGTGATCATTTATGTAAAAACAAACATACCAACAAACAAAAGCACTAACAATTACCGGATTACTTCTGTTATCAAAATAAATTATGACTTAATCTCCCTTTTATGCATCTGAAAGGAAGTCTAACAGGAAGTACAGCGGTCGACTTGATGTCAAGGGATGAGTTGTGTGAAATTGTAACATGTATGAAGAAAATGCAGCAGGCGGCATTCCAATTACATTGAATTACCAAAGTGTTTTTGATGTGTGATTCTGAAACAGCTTGTGATCATTCAAAAATCAATACGTACTTTATTTGGGAGCAGAGAGACGTGGACAAACATTTTCTTACACTTGTCAGTAATAACACTACCCAAGAATGATCTCAAACCATTGCAAAATTGGTTTAAAAGGATGCAAAGTTTCATCACTTTGAATTATGACATGCCTTTATTGTAACTCCAAATGCTATAGTAGGATAATAAGAAAATCACTTCTGCAGGTCACAAGAGTACTCAAATTAGCGGCCATTAGCGCTGGAATACTAGCTTGGTATGCTGGTGAAAGGCAGTGTAAAACATTCACTACTCTGATTAATTGTATAAGGAACAGGGTTAAGGGGAAGCTTATCATTAATTGGTAATACTAAAGACAGAGAGAGAAAAAATGACTTGTTGTAAAAGGTTAAGTTTCTGTCATGTTAAGCGTAAAGTCTGATATATCACGCTGTCTGAATATATTATGATGCTCTTTATATATAATGGACGACATTAAATCTGCGTGTATCGATCCAGTGTGTTATAAAAAGCTGTGAAAACTAGAATACATAGTGACTTCCAGCATTGAAGGAAAGCAAAATATAACATCTTCACATAATTAATTAATACTGTGCTACAAAGGGTATATTGCAGCATTTGAAGAATAAAAAAATGTGATTTAAATTTTTGTATGGTGGTGGATTATTACAGCATTACAGTAATAATTCTGACTTTACTGTGTAGAGTTTTATATTCCTAAAAACAAAACTAGCAACACAGCAAAGCCTTAAAAACATCTGGACATTTTTATATTGCAGGGTATATGTTGTTGTATAGAGTCCCTTGAGACCATGGTAGCAAAAATGAATTTGAATGGAATTCCCTGCAACTGGGGATCTGTTCCATCCTATGTTCTTTAAGTTAAGTTATTGCAAATGTTATATAACATAGATGAAAACAAATCTGATTGAGTGTGAATGCATTAAAAGCTTGACTTCACTTATAACTAGTTTCTCTTAGAAATATTCCAGCTTATCTACTTTGGTGCAGTATGCTTTTTGATTAAAAAACTATTTGTAATGTTCTAATCTTTTGTAAACCTATTGTAATGCTATGTGTTTTGGTTTGGGTTTTTGGTTCTAAAAGAGAAAACAGTGCTTAATCTGAATAATTAATCCTATGTGTAAAATATCTATGTGCATAAAGTGTGGACATCACCACTCACCACATAATTGACCAGTTGAATCTTGTGAAAGAATGCACATTGTTTACCTTTGTGGAAGAATGTACATTGTGATAGAATAAATACATATTTAAAAAGTCCTTATTCCCTAAGCTTACTGTAAACTCCAGTAAATTTATTTTTAGAAGAGTTTCTTTATTAACACAAAGTATATTTAACTAAAGTATTTTGAGTTTTCAAGGACAAAGGAGGAGTTAGTGTGAGCTGTAACTGGTTGATCCTTTTCCATGTCCCACAGTCCCATCATTTGGCTGTTTGCAGTTCTGCTGGAGATATATATATATATATATAGTGTCATCTTGTTCATATATATATATATATATATATATATATATGTATGTATATATACATATATATGTGTATATGTATATATATACATATACATATGAACAAGATGACACTTAGTGAGGTTGTAAGTATACGCATTGTGAAGGCTTTTGAGCATTAACAAAGATTCCCTGATACACATTTCAAATACTGTATGTGTTCAACATCTTATGAGGATATTTTTTCAATCGCTCTGATGTTTTGAAGAGAAAATTATGAACTTCTATGCAAGAAGAGTCACCTTGCCTGCGATTACTCCAATATTTCTTCAGAAACGGGTAGGAGTTTTTCTACTTATACAATATTATTGCTCTGATTGTAATTCAGCTTCTGCAAACTATTTATACATTTTTGCATACATTTTGCATTTAAATGTATAAAACTTGTGTAAGATGAGCGTTGGGTATAGAAAATACAAATAATTGACAACTCTTTATAAAGTAAGCATAATAGTGTATTTCAAAGTTTGTATTTCACTGTGTCTGTTATTTTTTTTTATTATGGCACAATGGCATTAAAGTCTTGGGAGGGAGCTGTATTTGTTTAAAATAATGATGATGATAATATATATATATATACTACCGTACAATATGGCAACATGAACTAGATAATATTGATTTGATTTTGAGTTTATGCTGTTGTTTTTATATAGCTGAAGGTTTGTGTTTTGACATTTATAATGCTCATAACATTATAGTCCATATCATGTTTTACCATTTAAAAGTTATCATCAGTCAACCAAGGACATATAAATTATCCACATTTTCATCGAAATTGTGAATTAATTATAGTAATTAATTTGTGTAAATTACAAAAATCAGACTTTACAATTGCTTATTGATACAATGACCAAATAATAAAAATATTCTTTATGTCATGATCCAGAAATTATTTATCTCAAGATCTCAGTATAACCATAGTGTCATCTTGCAATAATAGCTTGTGATCAGGAGATCAGGCCTTTTAAAAAACAAATCACGGCAGCAATAAAAGCCACCATAAAATCAGATTTCTGATAACATATGACTATAAGTAATTCTTCTTTCAGTTATATGTGGACATGAATAGTCCCTTTATGAATGTATTTTCTTGTTTACTTATTCATTTAAAAAAATATAAGTAAATACTCATACAATAGGTATTGTTTTACTATTATATAAATTAATTAATAGCATTAGATAAGTAGATGGTGTTTTACTGTGTGTGCTGTAAGGAAAACTAGTCTATTGCAATTTTATGAAAACATGTTTTGTTTCACTGTTTTTTAAAGCGTTTCTAGCTTCACATGTTCTTCACTTTTATGTAGGCAGTAGATGATGGGAGAGCAGCGAATAATATATTCCTTTCACAAGCTTTCTTTCTTTTCACTATCAATACTGTCAAAGTGTTCAGTTAAAATAATTGGGGTTATATTTGTTGGCTACTGAATAAAGAGTGGAACAGATGTAACTTCAAAAATCTAATCCATTCATCTAAATAAATTAATATGTATCAATGATATATTAAAAAAACAAACAAATTGAACACTTATTTAGTGTGGAGAAAATGTTATGTTGCAATGCAGATCGCGATCCTTGAATAGCAATCGTACAGATTTCAGCTGATTGAACTGAGTTCAGACAAACTTGGTGAAAGGAAGCATCATCAGAGGGTAGGAAGATTATGTATTGCTTGTTTAGCAATTGCTCATTTATGACTAACCATAAGTGGCAAACTTAAAATACTACTTCTCAAAGTTACAGCAGAAGAAATTGCTACTGGTTTTGTACGTTAATATGTTTATAAATATTGAGTGCAGGGTATACTGGTGTTTCTCTATAAGGAACATAGATAGTTCCTGCTTGATGATGTAAATGTAGCACTTATGTACAAACAGACACTGCAATTTGACTTTCTGTTTTCAAGATTATCTGAAATTAATTTCTCTGAGCTGTAAGAACACATACAAGCCTCAGGGACAAGACTGAAAATAGATCAAAACCCAATTACCATTTAATGACAAATATGTACAATGATGAGAAACTTTACACACAGAGTTTCTTTCTAATTTGGGCCTAACTTCAAAGCTCTTGTGTTCTGTCTAACAGGCTTTTATAAAATGTGTTTGAAAAGGGTTGCGAAGTGGTGAGCCCAAGGGTTGTGTAGTGGAAAACAGATGTGTATAAAGTTTGAAACTCTTTTCAGGGACTGAGAAGATTAATTTCCTCCTACGACAACACTGTACAGTGAGTAAAATAAAAGTGGGGACATGGTACTAATACATTTATTTAAAAAGTTATGAACACATAAATACTAATGGAGGCTGATTTATTTGTGGAAAATATAAATTCATCTTTATTTAAATTTAATAATTATGTATTTGTTGTAATGACCTCTTATGTACTGTTAACTTTACATCTACAAACATTTATTTATTTATTTATTTATTTATTTATTGCCTTGACTTTTTATCTTCCAAAAGTTAGAGGACATAATAAAATGTATCTACTTCTGCAATGTTCAGACATTCTGGTTGTCAGCAGATTTGAAGTCATAATCGTTCTCCAACAGCTGCCAAAACACACAATCTGAACTTAGAATAGGATACTTTAATAACATGCAATTATGATCCTTACAATAAAACAACTGCAAACTTGAGGTTATTTATGTCCTGTGTTCACAGTACAAACAGTTTGACAAGAGGAAGTCAAAATACAGACTATATTTCAGTCACCATGTAAGCCACTATGAAAATAATTTTAGACCTCGAAAATAAAACGTCTTGCCTCAAATGGACACTAAATAAATATTAATTTGCACCCCGTAATGAAATGTAACCTTCATCATGATTATATTGAGATTTGTTTCATGTCATCATGAATACCAGAAAATCAATCTTCAATCAGTCTTTAATGTACTCAGGCTGTGGCTTTCCATTCAAAGGTTGCACGACCAAATCTTTAGATATTGCACATTTTCTATTTTCTGCTGGTGGAGGATGATATTGGTTATCTTAATTGAATGCACCATGTGGGCTCCCTACACGTTGACAAAACCAAAATCAACCCTATCTAGATTGGTTGACTATGATGCATAATAATGCAGAACCTTAAATTCATATGAACCAAGCATGCATTGGAGAAAACTTTGTAACATGCAGAGATATAAATTGTGCTCTGCAGCTGTGGGAGTGGAGTTCAAGGTAATACCAGGGCTGTGTAATTAGAAACTGTTATCCATAATTCTGTCCTTGAGATAGAGTGGCTTAAAGAACAGTGTATTCTTAATGAGCAATATACAGTTTAGAGTATAGGTCTGTTTTTATCTATTGCTCGGCACATTCTTTTACTGCCCTGTCCCATGTGTATGTTGAGCTAAACTGATTAATGTTAACATGTTTTGTGTAACTATGTGGCACATCTTAGCTTCATATTTTTCTATTGTAGTTCAATGGTTTTTGAAATAATATTACGGTTGCTGCAATAATAGATGATGGCGGGGCCTTATTCTGTCTTTGTGATTTTTTTAATGACAAGCAATCAGACGTTTTGCTGATTACTGATTATGAACTCTATAATGTGCAATTCGACCTTTTATTCAATATATTGAACTGACTTTTCAGATCTTTAAATTGTAAAATATGGCTAAAGTAATAACCATGCTTTCGCCCCCAAATGATTTATCTAGTTTTATTAAGAGGCTAATATGTAATATTTAAAAAACCTACCAGAAGCCCATGTTCAATAAATTATATTGAGAGTCAGAGTTTATTAGTGACATTCATTGTAGCACATTTTCAGAACAGGATAATGAGAAAGATTATTCGCACACCTACAATATAATTATATAGTCTTAGTATTACTTTACCATTCCTCCTGGAACGCAGATTCTGATGTAGAGATAGATTCCCTCCTGTGGTCTCCCCATGATATGGCATTCAAGTTCATGCAAAAGTAGTTTTAGGATTGAGGTCAGGGCTCCTCTCAGGCCTATATGCATGAAAGATTGAAACGTGCCTCCATGCCCAGACTCCCTTTGGAAGCAGACAGTGCATTACACGTGCATTAATGCAATCAACTGCTGTCACTTCACTCGGATACTCTGTCAGCTCTGGACCACATGCCATACTGACAGAAACTGGCTGTATCAAATTGCAGATTGCCATTGTATACCTTTGAACTACCGTACCGGTCCTGTAAATAGCATATGATGAAATGTTTTACTAGTGTCCCAATAGTTGATTTAATATGTTATGTTATATCATAATATAGTGTATAACATATTTTTGTGGGATAGTGGTAAAGATTGAAATGCTACATATCAGACAGCAGCTGGTGATAAACCCTGAATAAGGCCATTGTTGAATTTAGTCATTGTATTTGTATATGGCTAAAATCGCTTGCATGCTGATTGCTCTGGAACAAAAACAAGCACTTTCAAATACATTGTTGTTTCAATTTGTAGCTGTAATTATGAGAGCAAAGGGCAAATATGGAAATGTGGGCTGGAATCATTATTTGTAAAACAAGTCAGTCCTGACAGATTTGTACTTTGTGGATACATGTCTTTGTATTAATTGATATCAGTAACTTCAGTAGTGATTTATCAAGGCTGTTTTGAGTTAGTGGTTGCACTATGTATACTTCTTATTAAGTATGCAGGCAAGTTAATTCATTTTTTATTTTTTTAGCTTTAAACTGGCATTTGATATAGTTTTACTAATAAATACAAATTTGATGGCAATGAGAATACTCTGGTTCCTTCCCTATCTAGCTGAGAGGATGTCAATATGTCCTCACCCTCCAGCATAGGGAATGTCTGTGGCCAATCCCTCTTTTTCTCAGGGAGCTGTAGTTCCTCTTCCCTGTTGAGCCGGTGGGGCCTCATAGGCGTCTCCCCTCTGGCTCAGAGGACGTCAGTGGCTCCTCCTATTCTGACACGGTGAGTGTAACCGGTGTCTCCCTCTCCGGCTAGGGAAACCCCTGCAGGTCAACCAGCACCCTTGCGCTAAAACGCCATGTGTGTGTTCGTTACGGCCAGGTAGTGCTGCAGCAGTCCCTCTATTTTTTTTCCTGTTTGTTGTTGTTGATGTCGTCTGTTTCTTTGTTGCCTAGCCCTCACAGCCTTGCCCGCATTCTCCACCAACTGTGACACCGTGTGGGGTTGGACACGGCGCCTGGGGCTCTAAAGGTGGGGCTCAGGAAACAGAATTCAGGGTACGGTGCAAAAGACATGCTTTTATTAATCAACATTTAAAATAAACAGACACACAGAAACCCACACAAAACCCTAGCTCCTCTCGAGCCTAAGGTACACATAGAACAGGTCCCTAACTACACATGTACCTAATAAAGACACACATGACAAACAGCAACCAAGTCCAATAACACTACCTGTTTTATCGAGGAGGGGAGCCGGTCTCAGAGGGAACAGCCAATCAGATGTTCCCCAGTAATTGTCCTCCTCCAGGGTCTGAGGAGGTTCAGGGCAGGCCACAATATATAATATACTTATTTACTCAATAGAATATATATATATATATTGCAGTTAATAGTATTATCTGTTGTGTGTGTCTATCTCTGTGTGTGTAGAGAGAGATATGTTATTTTTGTGATGTCCTGTTGAAATCAGCAAATTTAAGAAGAGGGCTGGTGCAGAACAAATTAGCATATCCTTTGGTCAATCTGTCTTCTCTTTAAGTGGTTTCTCTCCCTTTCATTTTCATAACTAGTAATTAGTCTGTATCTGTTGATTGTGGTTTGCACTACAGGTTTACACTACCTGGTGAAGAGGAAACATCCAAGCCAATAATTCTTATTTTGAGCTGTAGTAACTCTTTTTCTATACATTCCTCCTATTCCCTTGTTTAGGCTCTCTGAACTGGGCAGCTGGCTCTTGGTTTTTCCAGATTTTCATTTGGCTGTCTTCTCTGATTTAGTCAAGGTCCTGAAAGCAGTCTGCAACCTTCTGACTGAGAGAGGAATTTGTAATCAGTGCAGCACAGTAATGAGAGTAACTGAGGTAGAATACCATTACAATGTATCCACTTTTATATTATCATTTGAAATTGATTATATATTTTTTAATCATAAACTAGTTATCCAAGGATAGTTTTGAACTCTTTTTAGGATTTCAGTAAGATTGTCCACATTACTTTGATGTGCTATTGCAGATATTTCATATTTGTAATGTTTACATATAATCCTGAGCTATATAAATTACATTTCAAAAAATGATTTAATCATTAACAACTAGACATTTGAATAAATCAGAAAATTGGACAGGAAATGCATAAAACAGAACATTCGTAATTAATTCCCACCATATATATTTAAAAGGAAGGGACATGTATTACAGTTACTTTAAATGTATATTTCTTTTGTTTCTAAATTACATTTATTATGGTTGTTCAGTCTGAATGTTTAAACTATTTTCTTTAACAGTATGTTCTATTCAGAATAGATAGCTTTGTGTATACAAAACCTAAATGTATAACAAATGTATTGTGTAGCCCTTGATCAAATTATTGTCATAACTCTAAGAATGGGTTGTATCAAACAGAAAAATGCATAAAATGCTCATTTATTTGGTGTGAACCTTGGCAAAAATCTGAAGGAAGAAAATCCAGTTGGTATTCCCAAGGGTATTAACTGATATATGTGTCAAACTCCTAAAGTTTTTGAAAAGTTTTTTTTAATTTTCAGATGCAGTCAGACTGCGGAGAAAACATACCCTAGCAACAGCCCTTAGTAACAGTCATTCGCATTAATGTTTCCTGACAGTGTTCTGACAAACCCTATGTAACATAATAAAATAACAAGTGCTCTCTGATATAAGGCTTAAATGAAGAATGCATTTTAACACATACTGTACAATATATTTCCTAGCACTTTGTAGGCATTTCAGAATAGTTCACAGACACAGAACGAGCCCAAGAAACATAATTATTGTTTAAGTGACAGCTGGAAATGATCTTTATTTTCTTGGTTAACCGGTTTTATCATAGGATGCACACCAGAATTTCAATAAACAAATCTGATTTAATTATGTACATATGGAAACCTAAAGCATAAAAAAAAAAAACTAAAGGATCCATAGTAATTAAATGACAATAAATAATATCTTTAATGTCTACAACTTATATATATGACCTACCTGAGACAGCCTGGTAATGCATTCTAAGTTCTGCACCTTGTTACAAACATAGTACTGTTCTTCATGAAATATGAGAGCTCTGAGATTTGATTTGGCAAATTCTCAGGAAATGAAATGCACACAGGGACACATTTGGAATAACGCCTAGATGCAATTCCCACATCTAGCTTTCGTGGGAGTATTTTTTATTTATTTTTTAACAACTCACAGCTAACTGAAAATATATTGTTCAACATACCAGATCATTTTAGATCGTCCAAGTCACAAAATCTGAGTCTTGTTAGATCCTTTACTATTGCAGCACATTGTAATAGCAATTAAGACATTATTACCCTCTTTTTTTAATAGCAAGAACTGATAGGTCATGCAGGAAAACTGCCTGTGAAAGAGGTTTCAGTAAATCAGCTCTTGGCAATTGTTAGGTGCCTGCAAATGGAGATCCTTAAGTTTTTTTGTCTTGTAAATCTCCACACTGACTGATTAAACAGCAGATCGTTTACCTCATTTAGGGATGATGTCATAGCTGAAGGTTCTCATTCGCTGGTCGCTCTTGAAGGGTACTAACCCTGCCCCAGCTGGAACACACTGACCTCCTTTCTTGTACAAAGCAGGCTGCCTTGTCCTGCCCTGCCGATCCGCCTTAAACCAAGAGTGGAGCACAAAGAGCGTGGCACCAAGTTGATCTTCACTGCGCCTCTTTCCCTCCCCCTTTCCCTCCCATCTCCATCAACTTTGGACAGAGTTGACCCAACTAGCATTATATTTAACTATTACCTTTGTAATTGCTTGAGGACTCATGCAGTGCTTTATGCTCAGAACTATACTTGTCAAGGGTATGCGAATCGGGAGGTGGAGCAAGCCTTGTGACTTTTTTTCTGGTGTTCAGAATCATCCTGTGCTTTTTCCACTTGAAAAGGTAGCAGGTGATTGGGCAGAGTCTCTGTGACATGTATCTGTGGAGTCAGGAAACCATTCTGCTAAGAGGCAGCTTTTTATAATCACCTCATTTCAGCTTGCTGCAGTGAAGAGTGGGTTGCTTCACAGATGACATAGTGGTGTCTGATGTATGTTTCTATGTTACATGCACAAAGGTTTTTTTTATAATGCTGTGCACTCAGCCTTACATCAGCTGCAGAGCTAGCCAAAATTCACAAGTCTGCTTGTCTCCAAATACACTGGTAAGTCTGTTTCTTTATAAATACAGTCTGTACTGAATGAATCATGCAGTTTTAAATATTTTTTTCTCTCTCTCACTTCCTTTTATTATTGCATGTTAACCCATGGTGTTACATGCAGGGCATTTTTTGTATGTATTTTGCTTTATCAGAGGTTTGGTGTAGCAGAGCTGGTTAAAAGGAGGAAGACTTTGCCTCTGTATGATTGCAAAGTGTTTTGTGAATTCAGGCTCTAAATGTGAACTTATTATTTTGTGGGTTGTAAGGGACTGACAGTGTTGAAACAAAGTTAATATAGGCCTGGAATTCGCATCAGGTAAGAATGGGATTTTAACTACATAAATGGCCTCTGTCATTGTGTGCTTATTAGAGCAATAGATGGTAAAGATAATATTATGACAAAGGGCAATCCCCAACTGATATGTGTGTGTGTGTGTGTGTGTATATTTTTTTTCTGAATTTATGTATGTATTTGTTTGGTTATTCATTTAAAAGTCTATATTCATGTTTTAATTGCAGGTAATCAAAGTGTACAATGAAGATAACACAAGTCGAGCGTTAGAAGTACCAAGTGACATCACCGCTCGAGATATATGCCAGTTGTTCATTCTAAAGAACCATTGCGTCGATGACCATAGTTGGACACTTTTTGAACACCTCGCCCACTTAGGCATAGGTAAGAACTTACAAATTAATAACATTTTGTGTCTATCTGCTTCATTATTAATACTTCTAGCACATATGTTACAGTGACTGCTATCATGAGATAACTACGTGTCAGGCCAAGTGACTGCACTAAGCAAATGTGGCAAAACCTCCTTGAGTCCAATAAAAAGCCTTCTGCTTCAAGAACCAGTCAGATATACTGTTAATTAAATTGTGTGTGTGTGTGTGTGTGTGTATATCTATATCTATATCTATATATCTATATATATCTATCTATCTATATATATATATATATATAAATAAATACCAATTTAATTGACAATAAGCTTGTTGACTATTATTTGCTATTAATTTGTCTTTCATCATAGGAATAATGGAAAAATAATACATATATATATACATACAGTAAATCTCGTGTTTAACATAGGGGTTATGTTCTTGAATTATACCATGGATATCAAAACCATGTTGTGCAAGGGATTATGGGAAATATGGAGTAAGGGGTCTCGGCCTCTGAAACATATGTATATTATATAAAGCTCAAGATAAAAAATAAACAAGTATAGTTAATATATATTATAGGAAATGGCATTTATTTATACCTATTGCACATATAAAGTGTGATACCATACTGTTCTGTATAAAATGTTTGTGAAGGGCTCGTGTTTTCACTGCGAGACTCATGGCACCACTGTGAGAGAAGCGTGAGCCCATCGTGATCTCTGTTTCATATAGATCTTTGCATTTAAAAGAAAAAAACACTGAAATCTTCTGCATCACTGTGGAAACACATCATCGAATCTTATAAAACAGATGTCTAAATATAAATCATGTATACTCAAAACCGTGTTAACCAAACCCATATATATATATAAATAAGATGTGTATTCCAGTTAGGAGACTACATCAAGTTTTATTGCTCGTCATCTATTTTTATGATCATCAATGTATGAGTTGTATCAATGTGTGTTAAATACAGGATCAGGTTTTGAAATATCCTAACACTTTCCATAAATGTTGCTAATTTTTAAGTTTTTAAAACAAACAGAAACAGCAACATTGCAGTAATCTTCCAGTCATTCACAAAAATAATAAAAATACACAATTTATAAATTTAAATGTTTCCAGACTCCATGTTTCTTTGTGTACACTGGCTGGTTCGGTTTCCAGAAGCATGGAGTCTTGTCTCCTGAAGTAGACTGGGCTACTGTTTTAAGAAACAAATGGAAGACAATTTGCCTTTGTCCTGTCAGGAAACCGTCTGTGAGTTCGATCATCAGTAATGTGACTGCAGGACAGCAGCATACAGAAGATGGCATGGTTTGAAGTCCTGCTGCAGTTCATATTTTTATTAATATTAAAAGCAAACTCATAACAACCAAAAGTAAATAAAAAGGAAACATCTTGTACCTTGCTGCTATGACTGTATTTGATAAGCACTAATAATATTACTTATACTAATACTATTTTCCAAAAAACATAATGCCAACAAACCAAACTTATCCAGTCAGTAATACACAAATCAATTCTCTGATCTGTAAGGAGAGCAGGGTCCGGGGCCTGGGGCCTGACTTTTACTGACACCCACCACAGTAGTGTCATTTACCCATTATATTGCCTGTATTGGAAATTTTGTCTTGTTTGGGAAGGCCAAGTGCTGTAGTAGTGTTTGGAGGGAAAAGGAATACATTGTTTTCATTACCATAAGTAATAACATTATGGGCAAGACCAAATCAAAACTTTTAAATGTTTTACCATATCATGTTTTGATCTACAAATAATATTATAAAGTGGCTTTTAATAACACATTAAACTACCGGGTACAAATTTGTATTTTGTGATTCGCGTGTAGGTCACATGTAGAAATTTTGATTTGGTTCGAATTTAAAAAATCCAGTGTGATTAATTGACTAAATTGATGATAGAACTGTGATTAGTGTAGTTAACATAAGGTCTGTGGCATAATAAACCCATTTTGTTAAATTATTTTTTAAATATTTTAATAAATACTGATATAACATGAATATGTATGTAGCCTATGTATAATATTTTTGTAATTACAAACAGGAACCACAGGGAGCACATTTTTGTAAGTGAAATATGTTACACACTATTATTTTTGCCGTATTTATAATGTAACTTATATCTGCTAACTATACATGAAACTATACACAAAAGAGAACTTGAGTTATTTAATAAGGGTGATATGGCATTCAATTAGTATATGTCTGTTCAAAAATAAGCTTCAAATAACATTAATCAGAAAACCTGGACAACTGACAGCACTACATACAGTCACCAGTGTTGGATTACATTGTATTATGTAATGTTGATTTATTTGTGTATTTATTTATTTAGATAGTTAATAACCAGTATAGGTTGGAAAATAATATCTGTGAGTGCAGCCTTTCCCAATTTTTTTGTAAAACTGCTGAGCTGTAATATCTTATTGCCAGGGTGCAAAAGATATGTGTGTCTATAAAACAGAAAATAAAATCTATACATATTTATAATGTGACATTTATTTTTGCCCAAAACATGCTGTTTATTATTATAATTTCAACTCTTTGTGTACATAAGACATGGAAGCTATATAATAAGTGCTGTGTTTAATGAACAAGTGTGTAACTTCAGTACAAAATAATTAGTACCTTGGAATACATCAATGCCAAATAATATAGAATACCCATTAATTTTACTACAACACCCTTGGCCTGTGTGTGTGTGTTTGTCCAGGTCAGTATGTTTGTTAGTCAGTTTGTGTGTGCAGTGTGTATGTGCCGACTTCTGCTTTGTAAATAGAGACTGTTAGACCTCCACTGTACCAGAATACAATGAGCTTAGTGGGTGAGAACAGGGTTTACTCTGAATAACCGTCACTTCTCAGTCACGACTGTCATTGTGTTGCAAAAGGCCAGCAGGATATATAGCAGGAGATGGAGTGGAGGGAAAGCCTTCTAGGGAAGCATTATGTTATATACTGAGATACCATATATGACTGTTATATAATTATATATTCAGTTATTTAAAATAAAGGCATTTGCAATCATTCTATTTACTATTATTGGAATTTTAATGTTATTTCATCAGATATAGGCTACATAACATAAATTAAAACAAACACATCTATTCTAACTGGTAGCCAAATTTGCATGTGGAATGGTTGAGCAGATTTCAGACAAATGTTAATTGCAGGTAATAAATCATCCAATTTCGACTCGTACGCCACTCAAACTTTTCACAAGCTTCTGAACTTTCCTTACGATGGAGGTCTAAGACAATACCGCAACTAGAAAGCTTCACATACGGTCAATACAGAAGGAGGGACGCAACACTACTTTGTCAGTAGTCAGTACTGGGGGGTGTCAGTAAATGCATCAACTTGGTACATCAGCATTGTGGCAACATGAAGGTGTTTGGGAACATTTTATTGTTATATTATCATTAAATAAAATCACAGCAGCAAGGTAGCAATGTTTTTATTTTATTTTATTATGCAGTCGTTACTCTTTAAGCAAATGTATATGTTCATTTAGGGGGTTGACAAAGTAAGTGAGAGTTCAGATGCAATGAAAACCAGATGTCCCTTGGGTATTGGCGATCAGGATTGGCAAGTCCAGTCCCAGTATACCCGGAGATAGGGAGCAGGAAATGCAATTAGCGATGCTAATTTGGTGTGAACCGTAAAACTTTCTTCCTATTAGTGTGAGGGGATAATCAAAGCAACCTGGAAATATGGTGGGTGGTACATTGTATGAACTGAATTTCCTGGGATCTGTTTTAAGCCCTTTCTTATTAGAAAATGAGCAACAAGCTTATTTTTCCAGAATAATTTAATAGACCTGGAGGAATGCATTGTGATTTCCAGCTTGCCTTGACTGTGGACATGCTAAGGGAATTAATTAGCACAGCACAGTTCCAGATGGTTGGCTGCAAACAGCTGGCTTCCATAAATTCATAAAATATTAATTTTTAGTTATAAGAATCAAATAAAGTTTGATACTAATATGAAAGAAAGCCTGCAAAACCATCTTTCATTAAACATGTAACATCACATATATTCATTTTTTTAAGTTATTTGTTTACTAAGAATAATTGTTAAAAATGTTAATAATTAATCTGTTTAGTACAGTGTGCTTTAGGGCACCAGAACAATAATATTGATACACAGCAAGGTATGATATTATATACCAAGGGTCTTGTGTAATAAAATTTAAGCAATATCTATAGTTACGTAATGCTCAAATACCATTGTCCAGACTTTCTAGGCTTGTAAAGAGCATTGGCCATGGCTAAGCATTTGCAAATCCTTCTAGCTTTTGAATGCAATCCAGATTTTATTCCTGCAGATATTGTGACCATATTTTGTGGATGTGTCTTACATCCCCCCATTTTTTATTTTATTTGTTGCATCAATGTCTCCTTGATCTTTTATTCCACACTGAATTTTATTTTCGAAATATTGCGGTGTGATTTCCGACACAGACCTGCATTAATACCTTTGGCAGCTCCTATATACTTCATCACTTAGACATCTGCTTGAGGGATAATGATGACATGTATTTTTGCTTATGTGCCATTGTGAAGCTGCTGAGTTATGAGGACAGTGTTGTAATCTAGAGTTCAGATAAGAGTTGAAACTTGACATCTTCACTTTTCACGAAGATGATTCAAATAACCTGTGTTCTCAGCTGCCATTTAACTTATTTTACCAAGAGTTCCCTCAAATGTACAAAGGTGCACCGTGTTTATGAAACACTTCAGTGTGACTTCCTAAAAAAATCAGGGGAGATTTTTTTTTAGCTCACTCCAGTTGTTTCATATCAGTATTTTTAGTTCAATTACAACAGTGATAATGCTGCATTTAATAGATTTGTTGATTAGTTAGTTAGATTACTTGATTGAATTACTGGTACTGATTTCATTGTGCTGTTTGTAAAGATGGAGTGACATGAAAAGGATTTTCTTAAACCTACATTTTTTGAGGTTGTCTTATCAGTACAGCTCTGCTTTAATCAACATGTTTCTTTTTATACATTCCCATTAATAAATGTAGAATGTAATTGTTTGCTATGAGATCAGTCAGTTTGCAATTATTCTCTTTGTTCTACAGAAAGAACCATAGAAGACCATGAATCTGTAATTGAAGTGCAATCAAGCTGGGGAATGGAAGGAGACAGCCGTCTCTACTTTCGGAAAAATTATGCCAAATACGAATTCTTTAAGAAACCATTGGTAAGTATAGCACATATATTTTAAAGGAATACTGTTCACTAACTGAACTTCAGCAGCTGGTTTTGCTAATTGTTTTGTATGTTGGATTTTTTATACAAACTAAATTGTTGGCCAGCTCAGAGTGAACAAACTAAAGATTGTTCTAATTGTAATTTCAATAAGAATACTTATTAAATAATAATACAAAATATTTACATTTAATTACTTATCTGTTTGCTTAATTGTTAGTGAAATTTAAACAACAGAGAAAAGATTAACCATAGTATGTCAGAATTGCTCAAAGAATCTTAAATAAATACATACATATGGTGCACTCATATTCCTGAATAAAAAAGGGGAAAGCACACCATATAACAGAAGGTGTATAAAACTTTTATACTGTAATTGTATTAGCATTGCACAAAGTCATATTTGTCTTAAAAAACTTAATTCCAGTAGACATAAAGGATTCATTCACACCTCTAAATATTAATTTAATTAAAATACAACAGAAACAAATCTACAGCATTTTGCTCATTGGAAGTTCAGTGGAAGCTTCTGGAACTATATAGAGGTTTCCTGTTGCCCTGGGGTATAGAAGGAGGAAACACACAGAAGACAGTCAGTCGTCGCATCATCAAGTCTGAGAGCTCTCCGAAGACTACAGACTAATGGTCACTGACCTCCACAAGTTGGGGGTTGGCTATAAATCCACCAAAAACTGAATCAACCATTGTCCTTTATTATTACATTTAATGCTTCTGATGCAGTCGTCTTCTACTTCTTCTTAGTAGTTATAGCTTAGTAGCTATAAGAAGCATATTGTGACTATATGAGTATAACTTTTACATTTTAAAAGACCAATATGTAGCTAACTTAGCTTAATACAACCTTCGTAATGTATTTTTCTTCATTTCACCAGGATTTTTTCCCAGAATACATGGTGTCTATTTCAAGTGAAACCAATGGGATTATGAACCATTCACAACTTATAGAGGTATTTATCTTAGATCAATTTTAACATAAGGATCAGAATGAATAAAATATGTATTATAAACATTATATTATTTTAATTTGTTTCCATGATCGCTAAAAAAAAACAAGTCAATTATTGTGTTGTTTCTTCTGAGCTAATTAGCAATATCAGAAATGAATAGAGCAGTTCATCGGGGAGTAGGGGATTATCATATATTTTCAAAAATGTTTTTTAACAGATTATAAAGTAACCTTAAGAAATAGATAAAATATATAATTATTATTTATTAAGTATGATTTTAGATATTATTTAGAAAATATTATCTTTAAGGTAAATGATTATAATTGCCCAATTGCCTATTGTCTAATATTTTTTTTCAAATAGTTTATGTATGTTGATAATAAATTCCACTCCACAGACATTTCTCAATTCCAGTACTTGTCCTGAAGTCCATGGCTACCTACATGCTAAAGAGCAGGGGAGGAAGTCATGGAAGAAATTTTTCTTTGTTTTGAGACGGTCTGGACTGTACTTCTCAAACAAAGGGACATCAAAGGTCTGTGAATGCCATTTATGTCTGATGATATTGTCGTATTTCGGGGGTGACTCGAACCCTGTTCTCCTGCACCACAGTGCAGCAATCATACTGCATCACTGAAAGGCCCAGGCCTCTTAGCAGGGCTCGAGATCACTACGCTACCCTCTGACACACGCTACAATACTAAGTAAGAAAACATACACATGCAACTTGTATAGACAATGTATTAGATTTTAGTTCACTGTGGTTTCTTAATGAAACATTCCAGAAAGCTTTTGATGGCAGTGAAGTGCAATTAATATTTGTTGGTTTGGATTCATTGCTTGAATGAAACTTTATGATGCATAACATAGATAGACATTATGAACAAAAGCTTAAAATAAGTTAATAATATTTTATGCAACATGAGTCCAAAACTTTTGTCTAGGGTGATTTCCTAGTAGTTGTCAAACATGTTTGATTGGATTTTACTCATTGAGTCAATTTGCAGGTTCTTAAATGAAAAATGACAATCACTGTGCCAGCTACTTAAAATGTAATTATGTATTTATCTATTTTCTGATGACATACCTGAAGTATGTGTACAGCAAATAGATATGTATTCATACTCTTTCCTGTACATTAGACAGCTTAGTTCTAAGACAACATGGATCTGCATTTCCAATTAAGCCATTAAAATGAATGTACAATATTCAACATATGTATGTATTTATTCATTTTCTGTAGGAACCAAGACATCTTCAGTTCATTGCTGAATTTAGTGACAATGATGTTTATACATTGTTATCAGCCAGAAAGATGTATGGAGCACCAACAGACTATGGATTCTGCATTAAGGTATTTTTGCACAAATTGCATCAGTGTTGAGAAACATATATACAGAACATGTGTATGCATTATTATTATTATTATTATTATTATTATTATTATTATTATTATTATTATTATTATTATTATTATTAATAATAATAATAATAATAATAATAATAACATTTTTGTCACAAAAGCATCTGACTGATGCTGACTTGCTCTGTATTTTGTCACTTTCCTTCCATTAAAGACATATAAAGATAAAGTATTATATAAGAAAGTGAATTTAAAGTCATTATTTTCAGATAATCAAACAAATTACTTTTATACATAACCTAAACCCGCACAGTTAAGGGAAACAGTGTTATATTCTTGTTTGAAGATCTACGAACATTATTATTAAGCAAAGTTCGTGAATTTAAACACCAGTCACCAGTTATTCATTCTTTAAAGTAGGAGAATTTTAGTGGCTTTTATTCCAACAGGTGTTATCGTCAAGATATACTTTAATCCTAAACAATGTGCTGTGGCCTTCCAGCCTAACAAATCAGGAGCCACCAGAGACCTGAAGCTGCTCTGTGCGGATGAGGAGCAGACTCGGACCTGCTGGGTGACGGCCATCCGGCTCTTCAAGGTAAGACTCACAACTCAGGGTCTTTACAACCACTCGGAATTATTGTTTCATGTGCTGCATTTTAAAAAGACTCACCAAATCAAAACTTTGACCTACCCACAGAACGTAAATTACGAACTTGCACCCCATCACGGTTTGATTTATAAGTAGTAGAAAGTGGGTTTTGACAATAAATTAAAATGTGATCGCACACTGGTTTGTACTTTGTGCTACGTGGGTAGGCCAAAACGTTGATTCAGTCTAGCCCTTAGTTTTGATCGTATGCAAGTGCAATAAATTACATTTCATATGTAGAAACATTCTTCCCACAACAAAGTTATTCCTGTTTTCTCCGTCTCTGATGTATTTTTTCCTCTTCCTTTTTTCATCCCTCTGCTGGAATTGTGTTTTGATTACATGTATTTGCATTTTTTATTCCTAGTATGGGATGCAGCTGTACCAAAATTTCATCCAGCCACATCAAAAGCAGAAAGCTTCTCCGATGGTATGTGCCTTATTTGCAGCAATTTATTTTGAATCCATAAAACTGTAATGAAAAAAATACTAAAATATCCAGACTTAGCCCAAATTCTCAAATTGTGCATATTCAGTAACACAAGCTTAATGATTTTGTGGGTTACGTAATCGAGAATGTTCCTTTTAAAAAATTATAATTATAATTCTTCGTCAGTTTCGGGTAATCTAGTGTGAGATATTCCTTTAAAAACGTGGTGGCTACTACAAAACCAGAAAATTTGAGTTTTGAATAACTAAACCACTTTTCCATTTTAGTCTCACTGGCTAGATGAGAGCCACAGTCTTTCCAAAAATAGCTTCTGGATCAGCTGCTCTTAGACTTAACAGCTCACCACCTCTGCTTCTCTATTAGAAACATCTCCAGAGTGTCTCTGGATAAGACAGTAGACTTATGCTAAGGAATAAGGCAAGAAAATCGCACAGCGCCGTCAAGCACTGACTTATTTCTACGATATGAACTATATCATTATGTTGAGACAAGCTCACTTGTTTTGGTTAGAAGAGAGTAAATTCTATTTAAGATTTTGTTCAGATTAGTTTGTTATATTACAATAATGGATACAGGCAATTGTGAGCTGCGGACAAAATATTGAATTAAACAACCTTCTCATTAATCCTAATAAAAGGAAAGGTTTCCACACACTTGCAGGAGACCATTAGGGAGGCAGACAGTGTGACAGCTCAATTCAGAGCCTAATACTTGTGTTTTCCAGCTTTTGATGAATAACTTTCATTAACTTTGTCCATTTTTATTTGTAGAGTGGCTTGTGAAGCTTGTGAGAAAAATGCTCAAGAAGTGTAATACTGTATTGCATTGAAATGTATTAATTGTTAGGCCTAAACCCTTCCTTTCGAAAGTGAAAGTCCCTGTTTTTACCATCAGTGTGCCACTAGATGGCAGTAAAGCATCATAATACAAGGCTTTCTTGTAGAAATGTTTTATCCAGCTTTAATTAATCGAAATAATTTAACATCTTTGAGTGAGAATTGTTGATGATGTGCTTGTTTGTCTCCAGAGAAGTATTTCTGAAAACTCCCTTGTGGCAATGGACTTCTCAGGGCACAAGAGCAGGGTCATCGAGAACCCCACAGAAGCACTTTCTGTTGCAGTAGAGGAAGGACTGTCTTGGCGGGTACTGCATTTCTTAATCCTCTTCCCCCACACACATCTGAAAGGTTACCCGCATTTAAAGGGAAATACCTTGACTGTGTGTTTGAAAATTGAATTGCTTTCTCTCACAGAGGAAAAGCTGCCATCGCCTCAGCTCACACGGAAGCCCTTCTACGTCCCAGAGCCCGACGTCAAACCTGGGTCAGTGAAATAAAGCCACTAATTAGTGTTCAGTAAAAAATAGTTTTTCATCAATTGTGTCTGAAACTTAGAAGTATATTCTATGATAATACATTTCAGGTTCGTAGTTGTACGCATTAACCTAATATGTGTTAGTTTTAACAAGTTATTTCTTATAGCTATCCACAGAGCACATCCCTGGTTTCACTGCAAAATATCAAGAGATGAAGCTCATCGCCTAATCGCGCAGCAAGGTCTTATTGATGGGTAAGAACACTGTCTTATTGTTTTCAATATGTTAACCAATCTAATCAATCCTGCCCCACACCCCCACTGTTGTCTGAATATAATTAGAAACATGTACTTTACAGTTATGTGCTTTTTAAATGGCACTACTATTCTGATGTAACTAGAATTGTATATGTTAACGTTATTCTAATCAAACCGATTCAAAGACTCAGTCCAGCACCAAACCAAATACATCTCACTCTAAATTTTAATCCTAACAAGTATAATGCAAAGACAAAACTCATTGTATCTCTGTTCACAAATCTCATATATGAAAATGACCTTCTGGAAAGTCTTACCCTAAAGGTAAGAGTATGACTGAGCTTGGTTTATGTCTATTTTATGGCATAGCTAGAATTTTCACATTGATTGAAGTGTTCAAAATGTAAGAGATCTAAAGCAGTGAACTGCCAGACTGGTATCTGCTGTTCTTTAAGTGGATTTTAGCACCTGAGTTGGAGACATTTTCATGATAGAGAGCGAGAGAGAGAGAGAGAGCGAGAGAGAGAGAGAGAGAGAGAGAGAGAGAGAGAGAGATTGGCTAAATTAAGCTAAAGTTTGGCTAGTGTTGGGTCTATTTGTATTGTCATCAGGATGTCGTATAAGTATCTTAACCCCCAAATGAATAAATAACACCAATGGTATGTTTTATTTCAGGGTTTTTCTATTAAGGGACAGCCAAAGCAACCCTAAGACGTACGTCCTTTCATTGTGTCATGCCCAAAAAATAAAACACTTTCAGATTGTGCCTGTAAGTATTCACACACAATTATTTTAATGTTTTCAGACAATACTTTCCATTTCTTCTGTTTTTATTGTTTATATGTTATCTGAAGTTTCCTAGTGTTCCATCCTGTTCTTTAAATACTCACAAATGTCTGCAATTAGTGTTTGCAGTGCTTGGTCTGGATTGAATCAAAACGTACAGACCTGCAAATTACAAACTCGGCACCTCATGTATAAGTTGCACAGAATTGAGAAACCACTTGAAACCAGGTCCCGGTGCAGATATTTTCAGGAATAATGATAAGCTGACCTCATCCTTCTTTAAAGAGCCTGTGCTAGGTCTATAATTACATTCAAATATTGAAATATTACAAGAGGCAGGTTTTGATTCTCATTTATGAAATGTTTACATCATTTACAGGTATACTTGTCCCTGTTAGAGATAAATGTGAGGTTTAGACCAATCTTATTTCTTCAACAGGTAATTGTCTATTTTATATTCACTTTATTGCCTTTATAACTTAATCTGTGTCCTTCCTGTGACTTCTGCAGCTTGAGGACGAGGGAGAACTGTTTTATACCTTGGACGATGGTCACACCAGATTCACTGATCTCATCCAGCTTGTGGAGTTTTACCAGCTTAATAAGGGAGTATTGCCCTGCAAGCTAAAGCATCACTGTGTTCGAATTGCTCTTTAATCAGGGCATGCCATTTCTCACATTCATCCGATGTTCTCAAAGGAAGAATCACAGAAAATGAAAGGCATTGTACGCTGAGTACAAACGCACCTTAATTGGAAGGTTTTGAAGATAAATTTGAGCTACACATGTGAAAGCATACAGTGCCTTGGACAAGAAAAGCACTAATATCAATGCAGCCAAATTAGCCTGAAGGTAGTGGTTCATATTTATGGAAACATTGTGATTTATTTTTAATCTTCATGATAAGAACATTTTCCACAAAAAAAGGAAACAATAAAGTATTATTAAAATTAACAATCTGCTTTGGAAACACCAGATTGTGCATTTAGTAACCCGGTGCAAGTCAATAGTATGAGCCAATATTTTGCCTTTTCATTACACATATTAAGTGATGAGTGTGTGTCTTTTTATGAAGGCAGACTGGGTTGGCCTTGTTTGTAGGGGAGAGAATGAAAAGTGTATTGTGAAACCATGGACGTGTAGTGGACATTGTGCAGGTGTGGACAAGCTTTTCAAATTTGACTGTATATAATGTAAAGCATAAGCAATTTAGATATCAATAATTTGCATTTGCTAAGCAGTCAGGACCGTCGTATAATGGGAAGTATTCAATTTTTGTGAATAGTTTGTACTCTTAGTGTTTGCTCTTAAAATTCCTAACCAAAATTGTCCTTAATGCAAGTAGATCCAAACATCTTACTGCATATCCCTATACATGTATTATTGTACCATAACCTGGCTGAGGGACACTCATGAACGAGGGCTGTAGTAAATAATTTGAGCATGAGAGACACTGGTCCACAGGCGTTTTGCAGATGTCTGGAATTTGGGTATTTCAATATCTTGCACTACAGAGGGAGAGTGGTTATTTAACTCCAGAATTACTTGAGTGAATACGGCTTTGCTTGTTGTTTTATCTACATTTCAATGTATTCAGGTGTTTTATAAATGTGATTGCTTTCTTGTATGAGATGCAAGACTGCCAGATGTGGAATGCATTTCATTGCTTGCTATAAAACCTGGATTCCCCCAGCTGAAGTGGAGGAACACAGTGGCCATGCATACAAACTAACTTTATGCTAACTCATACTATGTAAGGTCATGAAGAATGTATTGATTAATATAAACAATACCAAACCGCACAGTTCCTTTTCCTGCTTTCGGATAAGGAGTTTAACTTATTTATTTGGTGCAGATTCAGAACAATATGCTTAAAATAGGGATACATGTTAATATAGGTGTTTTGTCTGTATTTTTTTTAACAATTATTGTACATTCAAATGGATGATTTGCAGGCCTTACCCAAGATTCAGCTAAAGCCTTGTGCAGCACTTGAAGTGGTTGAATGATGATTGCAAGAACATTGCAAGGATTTCAGGAGTTTAAACACATTGATAGATTCTATTTTGAAAAAAGATATATGTATAATTAAAATTATTTTGCATTTGCCAGTTTTGTGATTTGTACTGGTTTGTACTGTAAATAATAATAAAATTAATAACAACACAATACTAATAATAATAATATAGGGGACAGGCCAACCCCCCCAAAAAAGAAAACCAAATCTTTTAAACTTCATCTCTTAAAATAAACTAACAGACTGTTGCACTTCAGAAAGAAAATGAAAATCTTAAGAATATGATGCACTTTTTTTAAATGAGCTGGGTGGGTTATATATTTTCATTAACTAAGATTAGTGCATTGATAACAATAACGAATGTCCGACTGCAATGTTTTGTATAAATCAATGTCAATTTGCACTGTGTGTATTCGGTTTAGTCATTTTTATGTATTCAGAATTGAGCAGCAACACAAGTTTATAAAATGTTTTCCATTCAAAGATATGATTGCTTTTAAATCTTTGTAGAAGACAATATTAATTGCACTGTAGTTGGAACACTGGTAACAATTCTTTCTAATACTAATTATTAATATTGACTGTAAGGACTGTTGAAATATGTTGAAATGTTAAATGCTTGCATTTTTCATCCTTGTATGTCTGGTCAGTTATGCTTTTGCTTACATTTTATATGGACCTAAATAGCCTAAAGTGTATTTAAAATGACCATGTAGTAAGTGTATATATAATTTAATGTCTTCAAATAAGCTTTTCTTGACGTACATTTTTTTTCTACATTTCATCCCTTATATTTGTACACCATCTGCCTTTTCTTCATAGCCAGTATGTTTTTAAATGTAATATTTTTGAAGATATTTAGCCACATTTAATGATCAATCAAGATCACAATTGGCCCCGAAAGCAACATATTACTGGGTCACGCAATTTCTACAGCAGCATTGTTTTTAACACTACCTGCAAAATGTTTACAGGGTTGTGCAAAAATCCCAGTCAAAATAATTTCTATTGAAACATTTTTCTTTTTTTTCCAATTTCTGGTAATATTATGATATAATATTCTTAAATACTTGTCACCAATGTGTGCCAAGATGTTAAGGATTCAAGTACGCCACCATTTGTATTATGTATGTATTTCACTATTCCAATTTCTTTAGAGGCTATTAGTAAACTGATGCTAGTATTGTGTAAAGTAAAACTTGAAATAAAACGTAAAGAATATCCAATAAACTATTTTTTTGCATCAGATGATTTTTTCTCTATCTTTTATAAACAACAATATTAATAATTTATTAACTTTTTTTTCTTTCTCCACAAAGGTTATCGACTAAATTATTATCGATTGTGTGTGTGTTGGGGGTGGTAGCGTGTAAAACTATATGAAGGTTCTATTTTACTTGATTTTGCTTTCACTGGTCACAGAAATCCAGCGCTGTGAAATATAAACGTATTCACCTCAAGCTTTGTTTAACATCATTCGCACACCAGCGCCAGATTGTATTTTTTTCGTCTAACGAGTCCAAATTCCTTTTAGGTTAACTCTGCAGCAGCACTTGTTCCAGTTTATCCCCCAGTCTTTGTAAGTCACTTTGGATAAATGCATTGGCTAAATGATTAATTTTAATTTACTTGAAACAATTGTGCCCCTAATTAAAATTAATAATCTTATATAAATGGCGTCACATTTGAGTTGTTTTCTCCTATGGAGATACAGCTTATTCAGCTAACACCACTATAGCCAGCGTAGGAGTCTTAGATGGATGTGGAAGACTTTGTAAAGAAAAAAGGTGAGAACATTATTCAGCATAGAATGGACTTTTGCAAAAAAAAGAAGTAACCTCTTTAACGTTTAGAAAATTCTATGGAGCCCCCGAGAGGACAGGCTGGGATATATATATATATATATATATGGGAAAAATGTATTTGATCCCCTGCTGATTTTGTACGTTTTCCCACTGACAAAGAAATGATCAGTCTATAATTTTAATGGTAGGTGTATTTTAACAGTGAGAGACAGAATAACAACAAAAAAATCCAGAAAAAAACATTTCAAAAAATTTATAAATTGATTTGCATGTTAATGATTGAAATAAGTATTTGACCCCTTCGACTTAGTACTTGGTGGCAAAACCCTTGTTGGCAATCACAGAGGTCAGACGTTTCTTGTAGTTGGCCACCAGGTTTGCACACATCTCAGGAGGGATTTTGTCCCACTCCTCTTTGCAGATCCTCTCCTAGTCATTAAGGTTTCGAGGCTGATGTTTGGCAACTCGAACCTTCAGCTCCCTCCACAGATTTTCTATGGGATTAAGGTCTGGAGACTGGCTAGGCCACTCCAGGACCTTAATGTGCTTCTTCTTGAGCCACTCCTTTGTTGCCTTGGCTGTGTGTTTTGGGTCATTGTCATGCTGGAATACCCATCCACGACCCATTTTCAATGCCCTGGTTGAGGGAAGGAGGTTCTCACCCAAGATTTGATGGTACATGGCCCCGTCCATCGTCCCTTTAATGCGGTGCAGTTGTCCTGTCCCCTTAGCAGAAAAACACCCCCAAAGCATAATGTTTCCACCTCCCTGTTTGACGGTGGGGATGGTGTTCTTGGGGTCATTCCTCCTCCTCCAAACACGGCGAGTTGAGTTGATGCCAAAGAGCTCGATTTTGGTCTCATCTGACCACAACACTTTCACCCAGTTCTCCTCTGAATCATTCAGATGTTCATTGGCAAACTTCAGACGGGCCTGTACATGTGCTTTCTTGAGCAGGTGGACCTTGCGGGCGCTGCAGGATTTCAGTCCTTCGGCGTAGTGTGTTACCAATTGTTTTCTTGGTGACTATGGTCCCAGCTGCCTTGAGATCATTAACAAGATCCTCCCGTGTAGTTCTGGGCTGATTCCTCACCGTTTTGATGATCATTGAAACTCCACGAGGTGAGATCTTGCATGGAGCCCCAGAACGAGGGAGACTGACAGTTATTTTGTGTTTCTTCCATTTGCGAATAATCGCACCAACTGTTGTCACCTTCTCACCAAGCTGCTGGGCGATGGTCTTGTAGCCCATTCCAGCCTTGTGTAGGTCTACAACTTGTCCCTGACATCCTTGGACAGCTCTTTGGTCTTGGCCATGGTGGAGAGTTTGGAATCTGATTGATTGATTGCTTCTGTGGACAGGTGTCTTTTCTACAGGTAACGAGCTGAGATTAGGAGCACTCTCTTAAAGGGAGTGCTCCTAATCGAGAGTGCTCCTAATCTCAGCTCGTTACCTGTATAAAAGACACCTGGGAGCCAGAAATCTTGCTGATTGATAGGGGATCAAATACTTATTTCACTCATTAACATGCAAATCAATTTATAACTTTTTTGAAATGCGTTTTTCTGGATTTTTTTGTTGTTAATCTGTCTCTCACTGTTAAAATACACCTACCATTAAAATTATAGACTGATCATTTCTTTGTTAGTGGGCAAACATACAAAATCAGCAGGGGATCAAATACTTTTTTCCCTCACTGTATATTAAAATTAATATGTGGCTACGATTTACTAACTCATGCGCACATTTTAATAACTTTTGCGAATGAGTTCATATTAATAACATTTGGGAACGCATTAACCATTTAGAGGCAACATTTTATAATAACTCGTGGGAACAAATTAATTACTAGTGGGATTGATTTTACCACTTGGTTTGCTGATTCGTGCACAGTTATTAGATTAGTGGGTGATTCTTTGCATAATGGTACATCCATCTATAACCACGCAAAGGGCACTGATCCTTGAAGTTGACTTCGAATAATTGTTACAATGTCTGTCAAACATGTGTAGGCCTAGTTACTGTGGCGAAACTGGTCCCTATTCTTGAGTATCCACTACAGTTTTCTCACGATCATCAAGTCAATAATGTCATGTCCTAATTTTAAAAAATATTGGTAAATTAATTACTTTAATTCACAAATTATATTAATATATATTATATTAATAAACAAATTCAAAAGCACCTCTACAAAAATGTATTGACAAAAATAAGTGAATTAATACTTGAATTAATAAGCTGTGGTAAATAATGCACGAATGAACAAATCAAGTGGATCATTCGTTCCCACGATGATTTAAATGATTACTTCCCACAAGTTATTAACTAATTCGCACAACTTATTAAAACCAGTATACGAGTTCGTAAAGTGTAATCAGAAATGAATCCAACTTCTTTCATTCCCCCCCTAGCCTGTACTGTCCACGATAGTAAATCTTATGCACCCCCCTTTTACTGATCCTCCATTCTGATATAATTGTCAGTCTCTATGACAGGATGTTTATTTTGTTTGTTGGCGTTTGAATTTTAAACAAAGTCAGAACCAATCTTGGTTGATTGTTTCTATGCTGAGGAATATACTGGAAATAACTATTTGAACTGATTAAATAAGTAATTGTGAATCTTTTTATTATTATTTGCATATTTTATGACTCATTACAATTATAAACTACATGTATCTGACTTTATACACAACAATAGTTAAGCATGCAAGCCCTAAGCAGAGGTGATGGTATAAGCCTAATAGAGCTCAAGTAACTAATCAACGCGGTTACTCTTACATTCATGTCTTTTCAAACTAAAATCATGACTCGAGTAAAAAAAGTAATGCCACCAACACAACGTTTACTCATTTTTAAGAATGAACAGAGAGATCAGTTCAATCCAAAAAGCTATTGTAAGAACCTAAGAAGAGACCATCATCCATTTTTTATGAGTAAACCAGGACAGCAGCTGGGAAGACATTCAATTTTTCAGTGAGTTTTATTTTCTCTTGAGTACTTGTTTAATTGAAATAATCAATCTAATATTTTTACATTTAATTGTATCTAAGCATAGCATGAAACTAGTATACTACCTTAAGCTTTTGACAGGTTCGTTGACACATTTGTCAAGGGGTAAATGTGTCAACTAATACATACATACATAGTCATAGAATATATCAAGATATTTAATTGTTTTTAGTGGTAGTGGTCATGGGGACTATTTCTGACTCTTGCACTTTCATAGATTATATGATCATCTACAGTATTTTTCTGTTTTCAAACTATATTATACAGTTAGGTCCATAAACATTTGGACAGTGACACAATTGTCATCTTTTTGGCTCTGTACGCCACCACAATGGATTTGAAAGGATCCATTGTTTTAGTTCCTGCTTGTTCTTGAGGTGTTTTGGCTTCAGTTTTGCCTTCAGCAAGTGAAATGCTGCTCAACTGGATTCAGAACAGGTGATTGACTTGGCCATTGCAGAACATTCCACTTCTTCGCATTAAAAAAGTCTTGGGTTGCTTTGGCAGTATGCTTCAGGTCATTGTCCATCTGCACTGTGAAGTGCCATCCAATGAAGAATTTGACTGAATCTGAGCAGATAATATAGCCCTTAACACTTCAGAATGCATCCTGCTGCTTTTGTCAGCAGGCACATCATCAATAAATACAAGGGAACCAGTTCCTTTGGCAGCCATACATGCCCATGCCATAACATGCTTCAGAGATGAGGTGGTATGCTTCGGATCATGAGCAGTTCCTTCCCTTCTCCATACTCTTCTCTTCCCATCATTCTGGTACAAGTTGATCTTTGTCTCATCTGTCCATAGGATGTTGTTCCAGATCTATACAGGGTTCTTTAGATGTTTTTTGGCAACTCTAATCTGGTCTTCCTGTTTCCTGTTTACATCTTGTGGTAAACCCTCTGTATTTACTCTGGTGAAGTCTTCTCATGATTGTTGACTCTGATACAGATACGCCTACCTCCTGGAGGTTGTTCTTTAAAACAAAGCACATGGTTTCCTGCTGGCAGACAAATTCCATAGGTCTACAAAGCATTACAAATGCCAAGATCACATAAACAACTGCCCTGAAAACAGGTGTGCTAGATGTCTCCAATACATTGTTTAAATTTAGATTTTATTATTATTATTATTATTTTTTTTGTCAAGAATTCAAGCTCAATCAATCTCTGAGTCATCTGGCAAATAATAATTTCATAAGTGGGTCAACTGAACTTCAACTGAGATTGAAATTCAAAGGACAAACTGATCACACCATCAAAAATAGCCTTTGCTCAGTTTGTGTGTGGAGTATACTGTTTTCTTGATTGTGGATACATATTTGCCTGCATTGACTAGTCTCTGGGATATGGAACCAGCTTAGCCAGGGATCTTCTTCATCTTCATCTTCCTTATCTTCCATTGCTTTAAAGGTGAAATATTCAACAATATGCAATAGTTATTGACAGTGATGAGCTTAGTTTCTTTGGTCCCATTTGTAGCATATAAAATACTTCAAGATATTTAAGATATCTAGCTTTGATAGTGAAAGTGAAAATGGAGCGGAATCTACGATTTTTTTGAGAACTTTTGTCCATAAAGCATCAGAGTGAGAACCTGAGATTCGCCGGTTGGGAATTTTGAATTTACTTAATTCTTTGTTCCAAATATTGAAGTTCAAATCGTGGCAGACATTGCCAGAAAAGAAACCAAGACAGACATTTTAGTGTCCCTTCAGGAATTAGATTAATCTCCAGGATACTCTTTTAAAAGCTTTTTTACAAGCATAAACAGTCCGAGCAGCAGAAATAAAACAATATGACATTTGAAGTTGCAAATAAAGCCATAAATGTTACCAATTTCATAGGCCCTCATGAAAAAGTTTAAGTTTGCCAGTGGGTCAGTTGTTAAAGCTATAAGTCATGTAATAAAACTTTGCAGGTTTTGTCAACCCTTATCTACTGTATTGTTATAAATTATTTATTTATCTAGTTTTTCAATAATCTGAAAAGGGGCTTTACAAATGCCTTAAAATACACAAGGGCATAAACACTTCAGTATACTAAGATGTCTATATATAAAGTAATAATATTTAAAATGTGTTGGGAGTAATGGCTATGTGTGTATCAAGGCATATCATACCTGCTGTTTCTGCTTTTGGCACTGTGTGGCAGCATAAGGCTGTTATCTAAAAAATGTTCAACATGCCTATCTTCTCCATTCTTGACATCTCCCAACAATAATATGTGTTGACTTGAAGTCTCTCTACACCTTCAGAAAAAGCCCAACTGTTTTCACAGATATAAATAATTCACATGTACTGTACCAATTAGTTCTGTGAATTGCTGGGTTTGTTATCATTAAGCCATGAGATAAGACCCTGAACTTGATAAATGATTAAATTTTTATCAGCATAAATCATTAAAAATGTAAATCCAATATTTTAAGCTCAAAATGGAAAATCTTCTCTCACTTGTTAAATGCTAATGCAATGTAGAATTTTGGAAAAAAATGTTTTTAATAGCTTTCAAAAAGTGTGAGTTCTAGATAGTGATAGAAAACAAGAAAATGGTTAAGATCTGTTTGGAATATGAACATAGATACATACATACATATGTGTTTTCTTATATACTTTAACAATTGCATACCATTATATGAATGACTGTGTGTCTGCAATAGAAATTGGCACTGTATATTTAGTTTTTACTATCATACAATTTCTTGCAAATATTATTAACACAGGGGTCATGTTTATGGACATATTTCACATTTTAAATTTTCAAACTGACATTTAATAGATTCGTATATTATGTTATTGAAAACTATTCTGTTAAAATGAAATATTTCTTTCATTTCTTATGCAAAGGCTGTCTGTAAGGTTTTTATTCATTGTATAAATAGTATAAAAAAGGAACATAAGTTTGTATGGAGTTGGATTTTCACCCTGCTAATTCTCCAGCAGCTGACATCTGTAGTGAAAGGGCATATGGGTACCTGCCAGGCAGTGAAACCTAAAATGTTCACTTGTAATCTCTGTAAAGATCAGAAGAAATCAACTCACAGTCTGGGGAAATGTATAGAGTGAAATATCTAAATACATTTCTGGTTTCAGGTTATGTTGTTAAATACTCTCTCCATTGTATTTTAGCCATTGATCCACCTTTGGCTGCAGGGAGAATGGCGGCCGCGTGAGAGCTCTTCCACTAATTAATTCATTCAGCCAGACACTGTTAAACAGCCTGTGGATACCCTTCCATTCCTCCTTGTTAGTGTATGATCGTAGTTGTCTGGTCCTCAACTGGTATTCAGGCAGCCAGCACTGCTTCAATATAGGTCAGAATGGGGGCTTAAGAGAGGACAGGTCACATATTTGTTTTAACCCAACGATGCACACGTCACAGTATATACAGTAAATGCAGGCTGTGTGATTGCACTTCAGTCACAGGTGATATTTCAGGTGACCCTTGAGTATTCCAGCAGGGCTCTTCTTCGGAGTGCACTGGGGCCCCCGGGGGCAGGTTGGCGGGTGTCACTGTCACGGTGAATGCCACAATCGCCCCAAAGGGAGAGGGCTGCCACAAAGGTAAATGAGTTGAAATGCAAAAACGTATCTAAAGACAACATACAAAAGGAAGGGCTCATTCTGTTGTACAGTGAAGTAAATTGAGATTGACAACTGATGGTTCATTGCTCCACCTCTTCAAACATGCCTAAGGATTTGGTTGTTGTGCTGGAGGAGCAATAACAGAAAACGAAGAACTGGGTGGAACAATGCCAAGATACTGAGAGCTAAATACAGTAATGAACTACCATCTGTAAATCATATCATTAAGTGAGAGCAACGTCTTCTTATAGTTGAAATGTCATTGTCAGAATGCAATAACATACTCTTGACTAGGGATCATAGAATTAGATGTATGTGTGTTTTTTCTATAGAGAACAAGGCCTGGTTGATCATAATTAATCAAGGGGGCAATGCATCCCACCTCATATGCTTCACACATTTGAGCAACTTCAGTTATTTTTTGTATTATTATATAATATTACATTTAAGAAAACGAAAATAACGAATTATAATTTCATATTATAAAATCTGTAACAATGTTAAAGTCTTTCTTTAATATGAGAAGCAGGAGTTTCGGTATTCTGTCTGGCAATACTGTTCATAGAAGCTTAAGTTCCAACAATCACTTACTCAAATTGGAGAAACATAAGCAGTAATGCTATATTAAAAAAAAAAACTAAAAAAAAACTTGGCTGACTATTTAAAATGTACATCTTTCCTAAACTAAAATATAGGCCTATACTGCAAAGAAAAACTTTATGCATTACGTGAAGGTTTTATAGGTATAATCAGTTGTGATGATAAGTAGGAACACGGTACACAAACAGCATGAACTATACCAGTTGTAATCTATTAAAAGGCAAAGCTTTGCAGGAGGGCTCATTAAAGCAGAAAGTTATTATAAAGTAATATATGTGTTTTGACAACCATACACATTAATTCTAACATTTAAGCTGTATAAAACACTAAAGGCATTTTAGTGCATACAGGGTTACACAGAATTAGCTGTGAAGGAAATAATCCAATTGATTGATGTGAGCTGTTAAATGTAATGCAACAAATCTAGTTCATCTATACATTTTCTAATAAAAAGGATAAAGATGCAGCAGAAATGAAGAAATTAAGATATTAGGGTTTGGATTTTGCAGGGTTTTTAATTTTTTTAATTTTGCTTGTAACAAAAATAGATGCTCTCCAGACACAATATATTTTTATCTTTAAAACATTGTGTACAATTTGTGTAATGTACTATATTAATTTAATGAATTACACCTACTGTAAGAATAAAAACACGGTGGAGGTGAATTAACGGGGAAGCATGTGACCCTCTGCGTCACTACTACTGGCTCCTCCCCTCGATGAAACAGGAAGTGACTGCTGGTGTGGAGAGGCAGCTGGACGTGAGACAAGGATCAACAAACGGTAACGATTTTGCTTTCCAAGCATCGATTACGGATTGGATTACGGACTTGGCTTGTGTGCTAGTGTGCATGTTTGTTTTACGTTGTCTTTTATTCGTTGCAAGTGTAGGGAGGGATCTGTGTTGCACATGGCTCAATAACGAATAAGGTTTCTTTTTAAATTTGTGTTTGTCTGTTTTGTTTAAGAGCACAAAGTACTGCAAATACAAAATACACAATGAATTCATGCACCACACCCCTGCCTTTCCTAGAACCACACCTAAGGAACCCGAAACTGCCACTATAACCTATCTATAGCCTATATATTGTATATGTTATAGCAAAACAATATAGTATATACAGCAAAATTAGCCTACTCCAGATTAATACTATACTATGCTATTGAACAGAGGATGCTTATCCACCCACTAAATAATACATGTATAAGTCATTGTAACAACTGTATAATTACAAAATATTATCTGGTAAATTGCACCGTACATTTTTATGATGCAATATAACATTAAGTTGTAAATGTTACGTTATTGTGCAATTAAGTGGTATTTGCTGGACCCATGTAAAAGGTTCCACTATAAATTCTTAGAAACATGATACTGGTATGTGTATCAACCAGATAAAGACTATATATTAATTGTTTTCTATTCATTACATGTAAGGTGAACGATTCCCTCCAAGACATTGTTTTAGACTAAGAAGGAAATAGGCAGGTGTTTGTGTTTTAAAAGAAAGTAGCAATAAAAGGGAGAAAAACATGCTGAGGGAAGTCTTTCATGCTTTGCCTGCAACTCATTCTTAGTGGAATTCTTTATTTACAGCATCAAAGAAACAAAAGAAATAATAAAAATCCTTGAGAAGAAGCTAGAGGCACTAAACTAAACCTTAACTAGAGTTTGCATTTGTTACACAGTATTCTACTGTGCCAAAGCAATCCCATTATCTCCAATTACAATAAGCATTGCAGGAATGATAAAATGGCTAATGAGGTTAAAAGTGTAAACAGCGACTCCTCATATTTCAGTTAAAGTTTGCTAAGCTTTTACTCCTCTGTAGGACTTATTGCCTTATTCCAGAAGGCAGAAGGATGAACTGCCTTTTTTATCGTACATCCTGACAACAAAGATCATTTTAAACCCCTTGAAATAGGAAACGCCTTGATTTGTTGTTCTTGTGTTGCCCACCTTCGTCAGTTGAAACATTTCATCCTGATCAGAACCAGGCTTGAATGACCTCCATTTGATTTGCCTTGAAAACATTTAGCAACTTCCTATGACGTCTTATTCAAAACATACTCTAAATTTCATTCCTGAAAGACAGAGTCAATTGTCAGTATCACCCGTCCAATACAGTGACTACTTGCAGACATCTTTCAGACAATATTCGTCTAGTAAGTGTAGAAGAATAAATACATTTGGTTACCATTAACCTCCTCACCTCGGTACAATTGCAATTCTATCGCCAACAGAGCAAATGGTTACAAGATACCAACTAGTAAAATAACACAAGATTCAAGTAATATTGTTCCTTATAGCAAGAACAATGCAATCTTTATTAGTGCAATTAATTAGTCCAACTAATGTGATATTTGTCTGCACATTACATGAATAATAAAAATTCAGTTTCTCTACTTTTGATTTGAATAGTGTTATCTCCATGTGGGTCTATTATTTGTCCAGATAAATCTGAATTTAGACAAATGTTACTTTAATTCATGCAGTGGATTTAATATTTTTCATTTTTCAACCATTTAATCATGTTTTGTTTATAATTATTACTTTTAATTTGAATCATTTAAATTTTCTACTCCACATTGATGTCACTAAGTATTTTTTTTTTAATTTCTATTATGATTTACATCAAACTATATCAATGTTAGCACTTTCTGTAGTTTATATAAATCCAATTAAAGCATACATTTCAAAGTGCCCCCCCCCCTCCAAAACATAAATAAATAGTGAAAATCCCTTATTTCAAAGATGTATTACTGTCTATTGTTGGACAGAGACATACATCAATAATATTTAGCATGGAATTTGTACATCTGTGGGCTTTACGATTTATATCCAAGTGAGAGCAAAGCTACACATTTGTGATTGACAATATGTATGTCAAGTAGTAATTAATGAAAAATAACCACAGACTATCTAGAATGTAACCAAACATAGCCAGGGTGTGTTTTTTAATTGGCTTCATGCAAATGTAATCCACATGTTTTAGAAAAAGATAACAGAAAGAGACGCATTGTCGTATTTGTCCTTGAATTTTGAAAACATTCTCATTACACTCAAAGGAATATCTTAAATGGCTTATATATATAACCCATATTTTATCAAAATTCTTTAACTTATCTTGACTTGGAAATTAGCATCAGTTTTTTGGGGGTGTCAGAGATGAGCAGATAAAATTAAAACTACAATGATATCCTTAAATGGAGACTTCTAAACTGTTATAGTTTACATGTACTACAGTGACCTGTTCCTTGTAAAGTGGAATACGAGCTGGCTCTCTTTTAAAACTGCTTGTAATAGATTTTTCAGCTTATTGCCCTTTTTCATCATAACATTTTTCATCTGTTCACTAAATGACTTGCTAACCGTGGCTTTAAGATTTTGCCGGCTACGACTACTAGAGGACAGCAAGTCCCCAGCTTTGTTAATTACAAGGATAACATATTCACTCATCTAATAATGGATATGGTTTGCAATTTCAAGTTTTAATAATCAATTACTGGAAGTAATTCTCCATTAAATCACAAGAGAGTCATTAAGTCTCAAAAGACGAAACATGCGGAATGCTGAAGTGTCAAAAGCTCTATTTTTAACAACCATGAGGGAACTGATTCTGTTTCATTTCTATGCATTCTTGCTACTTTATTCTTATGCAAACTACCTCATTTAGTTCAGGAATATTAAAAATGAGATTATTAAAAAAAAAAAAAAAAAGACCTACAGCTCTTCGGTGCAGGCAGGTACAATAACAGCCTCATCTGTGAGGAAATCACATGACGATACATCATTATGAAGGTTAGAGCCAATACATTTGATATTATTTTTTATATGAAGAGTAGTTATTGATGTGGAAAATAGTAAAAATAAATGGTTAAATAAAAAATAATGATTACCTTCACATAGTATATACTTTTTACTATGTAAACACTGTTGTACCATAAAGGGCAGACACTTCAGTATTCAAATACCTCTATGCTCGGCATTTTATTGAGACGCATGGTGACACATTACTGATGACATGAGTGATATGCTTAACACAGACAACATGATGAAAACATTTTAAAATTGAGCTCTATTAAGTAGGCAACCAAACAAGTGTCAGGATCTGTGAATAAGCAGTGGAACTGAGATATCGATTATAACTGCACCTTGGTGAGGCATCAAAATCACAATTTTAAAGCATTGTAAAAACAGGCCTCAACAAAATCTAAACTTTGACCAAACCACCAATTGCAAATAAAACCCCTGGTGTCTTTGTGTTCACCAGATCTTGTTCCTGACATCACGCAGGCCTGGTGAGGATCAAATTCCTTTTTTATTTCCTGTTGAAAATTAAAATAACTTTCTGTTAGAAGTGTTAGAAGAAATACCTACAAGATACAAAAAGGGTAAAAAGCAGTAAATATTTATCAGGCAATTTAGAATTACAAACTAATGAAGGGTGACAGGGCCTGCTCTGTTCCAGTTTCTATAGTCTGAGGCATTTTTTCATCATAAAATATCTTGACAGCAGCACCGGATAATGGAAAGTGAAGCAGTCGAATTATGAACATTGAAGTTGAAACGAGTATCTGTTCTTTTAAGTTGAAGAGATAATTCCTTCAGATTAGCCCTATAAAAGTGACTTTAAGTGCAGCTAGATTTCGTTTTTCACCCTCCCTGAGGAGACAGACTTTTTTATTGATCCTTGCCAAACCTGTAAATCACATTCAGGTTCATGTTGTGCAAGTGGTAACAGTAACTCAGTGTCGTAATTATCAGTCTGTCGTAACATTTTAAAACAAGAAAACAACAGCTATTCTAAAGCCAAGTTTTAAGAACTGGCCAAATTCTTTAGCTGCTTCTCATAGCAGTACATGGATGGTTTTCATGCAGAAAGTAACAGATTTACTGCATTAATACTATAAAAGAAACAAACAGTGAGACAGGAGAATGATTTAGGTTATTGCTCCATTATATGCCTACCTGAGTCCTTGTCAAGTTCATAGACAAAGCAGCCTCATCACACATGTAATAATTACTATCTGTAATACATATCCAGTATATCGCTTCAAAAGCTGTGGGACCAGGTTTGAAGACGTTCGGCTCCTGTCCTCATGCCGACCTACCTCTGAGGAGCTGGGAGAGAAAAAAATAAATTCTCAGTGCAAAATACCAGACTCTAATTAACAGTTTGAGAATAAGATGTCTACATTACTGTTCGATGGGTTCTGTCTCATTTGCTTAACTGGGACATTCAGACACTGCTCCTGCCATGGGGAAATTAGGTTATTTGGAAATTAGCTTATATATAGTCAAAAGGATATTCCTCCTGTTCTCACATATTTCATTGCGGTTATTAATCAATTGCAAAAACAAAGAAATACAACCAATGTCAATGCAGAAATGAAATTTGTAGAATGTAGATTTTAAAAAGCATTTATTTTGGTATGAAGGGCTACATTAAACAATAAATGAAAAACACTTATAGACTGCTTAGAGAATGTTTTAAAATCAGTATAATGTAACTTTTTTCCCCATGTGTTAGTGTAAATGAAAATCAGCACAGTTGGATTCTGTAGTTCTAATTTTATTAGTTGAGAATTATTTAGATATTAAATATATTCAGTAAGGTTATTCCAATTCTTTATTGCTAATGTATCCTTAGTGTACAAAGCTTGATTTCAGCACCCTGTATCATTGCAAATGCAATACTTCTTGGCTAAACAGGTAGGAAGTGTTTTATGTTTGTTTTTATATATATTTATCGATCCAACTTGTTTTGGTGTACAGGATCTCTTTTACAGGTAATGCCTTTATATTAAGGGGTATTTTATATATTCTAATTATATATAAAATGTCAACTAATTAGAAAAGGAATGATATGCATGTAGTGTAATTTGTTTATAACAAATATGACTGTATGCAAATCCTATGCCTTGATTTACTCTTTGATTTGTTTTAGTTTTTTTCTTGTTGTGCTTCACTATTCTGTGAGAGGAATACTCTTCCGTAATAATAATAATCTTGTGAGAAGACATGTTGTAAATATTCTAATTTGCCTGCCAAATACTTTTTTTAATCAGCATTGTCATCAGCTTGTCAAAGAGTAGTTCATATGTAGATATGTCAGCTCAAGTTCCATAAGCCCTGCGTGTGAATCCGAACAAGAAAGGACACTTTATACTGTGGAGAGCATGGCCTGAATTAATTAATTAAGTACTGGAGATATATTCATAAACACCAGAAAACCCTGCTGTTCACAAACCTGCTCTCGTTTGACCCTACACCTGTTTGTATAGGTATAATGTTAAGTGTGATAAACTTGAAGGCAGTATACAAAAATTAATACCCTACATCCTATTAAAACGTTTGAGACTCTGATATTCGAGGAAGGAAGGAAATTTCTTGAAAATAGGTAAAGGAATGGAACAATCCTATAACCAGAATTCAGAAGAACTGGTGCAGCATATGTTCCGATTTAAATACGCAATCGATGAATAACCTAGAGCAGTATTTTTCTGGACTCAATATCAGAATATTGTGGTGCACAGGGATGGTGAGACATCCCCACAGTGAGAATCAGTGGTCAAAAATATTTGCAATGCCAGAAGGTATTGTGAAAATTGTCGAAAAATCCGATATAGTGCTGACCTTTCACTGGGCATACAGTACCACTCGCATTTGGTGTCTCATGCTTTCCAGTAGCTTTGGGAATCGCAGAATCTTCCATGTTTAACTGTTCATATGAATGCTCGGAAATTTGTACATTTTAAAAAAACTTCTCACAATTAATTAGAAAGATCAAGTTGTCGTCTGTCTGATGACTAAAGCATCAGTCGTGTCCAATATTCCAGCCTTTTGCTAAGCTGAATATTATAAATTATACAGATTTTCAATTATAATGAGGTTAAAGTCACATATAGAGTTTATATTGCATGATTTAAACACTATGGTGGTAAGTATAATTTGACTGTTGGTTTCAGTTTACTACCCTAAATAAGAAAAGGATTTTGTATTACACACGTGATGTTGTTTGATTCCATATCTTGGCCAATAATGTTTCACTGTTCTGGATAAGAATCAAACATTTAATTGATGCTGCATTATTATTAGTAGTAGTAGTTATCAAACCAAGACTAGATTTAAATGGAACTGGAAAAGTATAGTCTATGAATTAATTCATATTTGGAATTTTGGAATAAAAATGCTACTGAACTAGTTCAGTGTCTAATGTTATTCTTTAAAGAACACACAAGAAAATACATTAACATTTATGTTTCAGTGGTTATGATTAGTCAATATATTATACAAACAACTAAAATATAGTGATCAAATAGACATTTATGCCAATTGAACTGTGACAATTAATCAAATCTTCTACTATATTATTTTTCCTTTAAAAATATATATAATTTCTCAAACAACATCAAACACATTATAAACACACACACACACACACACACACACACACATACATATATGTATCTTTTTATTTTACTTGAAAGTATGTGCTTGCAAGTTGATCTTCAAAAACAAACATTCACGGATACTGCTATTTCAGAAGTGGATGAAAATGCAAGAAAAGGACCACATCAAATCATATTTACTTGTTTCAGGTTTATAAAAGAGATTGTGAACAGGATCTGACAGTGAACAATCTCACAGGGAATGTTATATATCTGGAATGCTGGTAATGTGCTTAGTGTCTCAAATGTTGCTTTAGAAAAAATATATACATTGTTATTGGTGATCAGATCAGGCATGGTAAAACTGTGTATTTGGATAAAGCATTTTCCATCCTCATTTTTCATCGTTTTGGTTCCTCAGTCCCTGAAACTGCATTTGGAACAGCAAGCATACATCAGTATTATGCATTTTACTTGATATTTGCACACAGGCGATGCATTCAATTGCACAAGCGTTAGACATAAAAGTCTCTCATGTCAAAAAAAAAGGTAACTGTGGGATTATTAGATCAACTATGAGATTTGTTAAATTCTTAAGTAAAGTAATAAAGTAATTCTTTAATTTATACCTCCTTGCACATTGTCCCATGTGTTTGTGTGATATATAACTACAATAAATGTCATAATGAATGGTGATAATTAAGGAATAATCTTTAAAGATTTTTTTTTTAAATTGCTGCCTACCTTTCATACAGCAGCATTATAACCACAAGAGGGCACTACAAGCACTACTACAAAACTATTCCAGTATGGGGGAAAAACCTAGTGTATGCTTTTGATTTTGATAATAGTCAAGTAAAATAATACATGCCTAGATATAATAGGAAACAATACTTTACAACAATAGGTGAACATAACTTAAAATTGTGTTTTTAATTGAATCACGATTCAGACATTGTTTTGTTTTCAAATCTATTAAACTAAACTATTTCAAAGCCTAATTAATGTTTTTCAATCAGAATTAATTTCTCATTCAGCGCTCCCAGAATAACATTTAAAATAGACCTACATGCATCTGAACATGGTCTAAGATTTAGTACTACTGCATTTATTCTCTATGTACATATTAATTGAACCAGCATTATATATTCATTGTTTCCCTACATTAATGTTTTCCAATCACGTTGAAATGGCACTATTTTAAAGAACAAAAGTTTATGTTCTAGCTTATGAAGGATCATAGAATATCTCTCAATTTGCACCTCTTTAGATGATTTCTTGTAGTTCCTTATCAGTTTATATATAAAAACAAGAAAGTGCATCCCCTAAATTAATTATAGAACAGATGTCATAATCTCTCATATAGAAGGATTTAATATGTCATATGGGGGTAATGCCAGTAATCGTACAGAGCATTGGACATTAATGTCATGTAAAGATGAACAGCTGTACAGAAGCCTGTGATTCTGAACTCAGCCATCAATGCTTTTTAAGAGAACACAGGACAATGATTTTGTGAGGAAATCTGCACAATGCTTATCAAATACATGATGGACAATAGATATAACAAAATCAGCATGTTGAGTATAAAGCATGAAGACTTTTTCAAATGGTTGTGGTAACAAACTGATTCCAGGTAATAGGAAAGCTGATTTGTGATGACAGGAACCATCACTTTGCTTTATACACTTTTACCTTCTCTTTGAAAATAAACACTGTGTATATCAGTTTAATCTTGTACCTGTCTATCTATACCTATTTCTCCATGCTTGGTTCCAGTGCTTGTATAGTATAAGGAGGAAAACGTTGGTAGACCAGTATGCTTGTGACTTTATCACTGAATTATCTTGTAAATAAATAAATAACTTGTCTGGGGCTCAAGGACATTGACTAAATCAAGGGTTTAAGTATAGAAAAATGAGCCGTACAATGCTTACCCTTAGGCTTTCTGTGTAGTATGTGTTGTCTTCATACTTCCTATGGATAGATTTCTGTTTTGTGCTGCTAACCGCCTTGTTGTTTCAAGTTCTCCTTGATGCTTGTAGCCCCCATTAAAGCTACCACTACAGTTTGTTCTCGAAAAGGCCCCGCTGACAGTGCTCAGCCTGCACTGAATGATCACTCTCAATAGCAATCGATTTCATGAGTAGTGAATACAAACCCCCAGGCAATTGAGGAAAATGGGATGATGAAGGGCCGCAAACTAATATATTACACTTCTTCATTGATTAGCTATTATTTTTCTTAAATGACAAAAAGCTTGTGCAACAGTAACTGAAGCCTGTGATTTATTTACTTATCAGTGAGATATAAGATTGTTACAAGTGTCTGGCTTGTGGATGAAAAGTAAGCTATGGAGGAGCAAATACATTCCATCTGACTTCCAGATCATAAAAAGAGAAATCTAGTGCAAGTTTTTTTGGTTTTTTGTATGGACACTTCCATAATGTTTTATAATATATATTTCAATTCAGTGACATCTTCTCTCTAATTAAGTTTTAATTAATTTCCTTGTTGGATGAAAATGGGTTTGTTTGGGTGTACTGAGGCTAAATCAACTTACAGCTGAATTGTAATTGCTGACAATAAGAAGCACACATCCTAATTACTTCCCTCAATTAGATGCTTATACCGGTGTTCATTTGGGCCAGCTATAGCACAAACCATAGACTTTGCAAGCAGTCAATGGTATGATGTCACATATTTAAAGAGACAATGAGATAAATGTCAAAGTTTTGATAGATTAGTGCAGTTGAGTATCCATGGCTTTAGTAAACCCATCTGCTGAACATGCAAAGTGCTGCTGACTGGTCACTCCAAAATCTCCATGCTTGCTATACAACCTGCTGGCTGTATTATTTTCAGGTGTCAATATCTCTAACAAACTGGACAGAAAAGGGAAGTACAGTAATTTTTGAAGAGACCCAGACAGAGGATGGCATTTCTCAAAACGGCTAAGAATCATAATTAAAAGTCCAAGTCTTTTGTGAATAATATATCCCTTCAAATTTTCTGAATGTTTTGTCAGTTGTCTTGGAAAATTGTATTATTCTGGTTCAGAGCTACTACTACTAATGGATAAATAGTCCACCCGAGTCATTTCAGGAGACACATTTTCACATATTAACTCTTTTAAGATGGCCTATTTCTTCAAGAGGTGTAATGAAGTGTAAGGAAGACTATAAAACCAGCCACAGTCTATAGTACCCTCACAACTCATCAACAGGCCTTTGTCTAAGCCAGGTGTACCCTTTTATCCAAGTAGGTTATAACAATAATATTCAGAATAATACCTGTACAACTGTAGAGGCTAATAGTACTGCTTCCTGTTTCTGAGCACAATGTTTGGGTACTTTCCCTCCGACGCACACCACTGGACACAAGAACAGATCTAAAGCTTGCGGCTCTGGATGAAACAACATGGCTGCTTCGATGTTGTTGGGAGGAATGTAAAGAGAGAAGTTAATTATATTACCAGGTGTGTTTTCTAGAGTTTTATTTGACAGTAATTACAGACCACAAACACGATAGTTCACGTTTCTGCTGTTGTGCTGTTTTTGTTTTGTTTGTTTAAAAGATAACTTACTGTAGAACAAACTGCATGTGCACGGCCAATTTGCTATTTTTAAACCGCAACACTTGCAAGGGTATTTTACCAGTGGGTAATCTGAATAGCCAGTTACAGCCATCCTTGCAATAGTACAAACCACAACAACGATATGTTTACTCACAGAGACCCAGCATTCCAAAATACGTTTCATGGGGAAATATCCGGTTCATTTTTTCATTCTGCAACACATTCATGTGAAACATTTCAATAGTGCTATATATATACATTTATTGTACAGTTGATAGGCAATATGATTATTAAATGGACAGTTTGAATAATCCTTGAATAAGTTATATAAAACATTATTTAGAGTGAAAAGATGGATCAGGGCTCCTTTCAAAATTGGAAAGAAGCAAGGCTGCCTGCATACCTGTCTAACCAATCCTATTATATTTCACTGGTGGCTATTGACACTGTTCCTTTAGCCTTTCTCCACTCTTTCAATATTCCCTTCCTTTTAGATTTTCTTCTCCGTCATGCCCTCTGATGCCAAAGCAAAGACTTGGCCTTCGTATCTCAAGATTTACTGCGTAATGCACTGACTTATCCAATTTATGTGAGAATACAATACTTGTCCATCTTCGTACTGATCTGACAGCTTGTTGCTTCTTTAAAAGACATAATTAATCACACTTTCTCTGGAGGGAAACAATGGCCCACAATGCAATGCTTTTGAATGAGTTTCTTTTATTAATTGTATGCATACTTTGTTAGCAAAATTACTATTTTATTTTCTAGCTAGTAAGCCTAAACGTTTTTAATGTAACTCTCAAAACCCAGGGCTATAGCTCATTATGCCTTTGCAGTCTATCCACATATCTTGTATAGCCTATTCCACCACAATGTGTCATAATACAATTTAATTGCGCAGATATTCAGTCTACCTTGTGAGATTCTTTATAGAAGGGAAACTTAGGGGAATGTTACAGGTGTATCAATATTAATGTGTTTTATTTGTGTTGCATATTGTGCATCCTCTGGTAAGGTTAGAATACTGGCATAGCTGGCTTTTGTAAAAAAATTAAGTGTTCACCACTGGATAATATTCCTATGATCTACCTTTCAAAAGACTATACTTTGACCTATTCATATATTAATCTATTGATACTACGGAGGAAAATCTCCATCTAATCCATTATCAGATTTTCTTTGGCACTGTAGCCTTGGTGGAGTGTTTTCTTAGAATGGTTGTCATTCTCTAGTGTGAGCCCTGGGCAAAATGGCCATGACCTTAAAGCGACAGTACCTTTTAGGAAGAGCTAGGATTTTCTCTTCAAGATGATAACTTTTGTGTGGAAAGAAAATTGAAAATGGTAACATCTTTAAAGATCTACTTATCTTCATTCTAAAATGCAATTGCTTTTTCCTATTAAAATACAAGTAACTTCTGTGAAATCAAATCCTGCCTTAAATGCTGTCTGGGACATTTTGGGAGAAATGTTTAGCACTGAGTGAATGATGTATGTATGATGGGGACAATTGTGCTACTTGATACTTGTAATTGTACACTTTTTCTTGAATACTGAAGGTAACTATCTCAAACATTCAAGGTTGAATTATTAAGATATCTGGAACAGTTGTGGTTGTTTGATAACAAAGATAAAAATGTTGTTTATTATTAGGTGGCACATACAGTGCTTAAAGGAAGTATTCACACAGTAGTCACAATCTAGAACAAACTACCTAACAATGTGGTCGAAGCTGAAAATTTGGGAACATTCAAAAACAGACTGGATAGGATCCTTGGATCACTCAGTTATTAATGGGCACCAAACGAGCACGATGGGGCGAATGACCTCCTCTCGATTGTAAACTTTCTAATGTTCTATTCACCATCCTTGGACTTTTTCACATTTTGTTGTATTACAACCTGAAATTCTGACATATTTACAAGGGATGTTTCCCTGTTTGATTATACAACACTTTTTATTGTGAAACTCTGTTGGGTTTGCACTAGACATGCTTTGCATTTAGGCCAAGTGTTTCAATTGTTTATTTAAATGAGACCTCAGAATACTTTGCCACATCTTTTCAGAGTCTCCTACATGACTTTTTACAATTTCCAAGTGGGATTTTCCATTGGATTTGTTTGGGAAATGGGTTCCTTCTTGCCACTCTTGCATAAAGTACCTGAGCTGTTGTTAACACATGGACAGTTTCTCCCATATCAGCCATGGAACGCTGTAGGTATTAAATATCCTACCAAATGTCCTACAGAGTTGCAATGGTCCATGGGCCGGTGTTTGGGAGCCACTGGCATGCATAACAATCTGTGAAATGGCAATCTATTTAAAATATGAGAGCTTTTGTGTTCAGCTTTGCATAATTATTAAAAGAAGCTGACAAAAAAGCCCTTAACCATGCAATATGTATGTTTGTAAATTATAATATTCAACAATTTGTTTTTTAAGGGACCTGTTGTAGAGTGCTGAAGTTGATTCACACTCTTGATATGTATTCAGAACTTTGATGTTCATACCAGGAATCCCTGGTGTCCTCATTTAACTTTACACCTGGGAACTGAACCTTAGATATTCACATGATGCGTATAGTTGACAGCATTTTTCTACAGTTCTGGTTGGAAGCCCTGCGTTTAGTTTAGATACAAATGTCATTAAGATTGGTATAGACTGAAGATTCAAAGTTATGCTGCAAGATATAAGTTAGTACTGCAAAGTACTTACTTCCTTTAGATGTCTTAAGATATTTTAGGGTCAGAACTTTGGCAGAAGGCATTTAGGCTAACAAGACTTTCTCTAATAATATTGCCTTTTGCCTGCTACTTTTTTGAAGATTTCTCTATATGTCCCCCAGCAGTTAGATGTTAAGAATACTATCAGGAGTATATAAAGTATGATAAATAGAAAGGTAGGACCTGTAAACTTGCTCCTGGGCCATTCATTTTCAAATTAAGAGAATCATGAATGATTTATTATTTTCAACTGGTTTTAGAAATATTTCTGAATCAATAACGGGGTTCTCATCTGTTTTGAGCAAAACATTGTTAATTGATGAACCAACTCATAGCTGTGTAAAGTAGCAACATTTTTTTTTTTTTTGTATGACTTTTTGGAGGATTTACTCATTTTAGGGAGAAATTATTGTTAGAATTCCAGAAATAGCCATTGTTTCTTGTATTTTAATTTTTTTAAGTGAACACTTCAGGAAAGGTTTGCTGCAGTTTTAATATCCCTAAAAGTATATTTCCTTTTTGCAGTGCAGTGCGAGTTTACACCAGTATATAGAACATTCCAAGTCAACACTCAAAAAGACCTATTAATATAAGATGCACATTTGTCCTTAAGCATGAAATATTTCCATGATAAATTTAATAAGTACATTGAATTTAAAGTATTAAAACTAATTTAGCATCTTATTCAGGTAAGTAGGTCTTTTGATAAGAAACATCTCTCTTTGTAATTAACCTGGCTCATATACACTTTTAACTGTAACCTGAAACCAATCCAGGAACCTTTCCACGAATTACCTAGGGCATGTCCCTGCTAATCTCATTTTTCCTCTGGAGTCCTTTACCTTCAATAAAATAAACTGCCATAAATGTCATTGTTTTAGCTTATCTAGCACTTCTGGATTTTCAACATTGGTTATCCCAGATTCTTGATTTATATTGATTTATATTGTTTCTGAACTCATTTAAGATATTCTGACAAACTAAATTAAAAACACTACATGGATTAATGTTAAATTAATAAATTAAACAAATATATTGTTTTGTTCGTAATGTTGCAGAATTAAAGAATGTATGAAAAGGTAAATATATAGAGACTATTCTGTATGAGTTTATGAAAAGGCTGGTCATAAAGAACTCCCCCCAAGCCCTTGGTACATTGACAGCTTGCTTTAACCAACAGGATCATGGTAGTTCATTCCAGGACTAACATGAAGATCAGCTCTAATTCTGCATTCTGAGTGATTGCTAGGAGAGTTTTTCTTTTTCTTTTTTGCAATAAATGAAAATAATTAAGGGAAACAATAATCCTCATGATCAATAAACTGGAACCCAGAGGGATTATTTGTTTTTTTTATTTTACTGGGGTTCTTACTATAATGAAGAATTCAATGTTATATTTTGAAAAATATGGGAAAGAATGCAAGCACCAGGGTAATTTCCATTTTTACATTTAATAAATGGTATTTTCTTTTTCTTAAGGATTGTTTAAAATTGTTAAGACAAAAGGAAAAAAGAATAACAATCTAGGTTAATTATTTGTAATTTAAATGTATCAATTGCATGGACTGTGTGTGCTGATCTGGATGTGTATTATGGATATTGTGAATACTGAATGGATTCCAGAGGATTAGATGGTTTTTAACTAATTAAAATGCTCTTGATTTACTCTGGCAATGCTTTATTATATTTTATTCATGAACAGTTCTTGAACAGCAAAATAATTAGGTTAATTTCATTTGTTCATTCAAATAAATTAATTCAAGTAATAAACTGAGCATTTCATGAAACATTCTGCACAATTCTAATGATGTTCTTGGCGAAAGAAACAGGCTTTGTTGTCCAAATAATGTGTTTACGTATCATTCCCAAAAGTACATAGCTATTTAAAAAAGAACAAAAGTATAGTTGGGTATTACATAATTGTATACAGGTATTTAATTCTTATTTGGAAGCATTTATCAACTGTAATGTAATATTTTCAACTTTTCAACCAAAAAAAAAAGCTTGTTGTACCTGTTTTTATACTTATTTCAACCATTGAAAGGGACAAATTATTTTGTCATGTTTAAAGTTTAGTTGTAGTTAATCACAATACACAGAAGACTCCAGTGACAACATAGCAAATAACTAAACATTGAAGATATATGGTAAAAGATGTATGATTTAGAGGACCTCTACAAATTCCCACATGTAGCAGATTCTGTTGTGTGAATGCTCACATTTTTTTTTTTCTTTAATTAATTACAATATCCAAAATGCCTAAGGAGAAATGTTGATGCTCGGTGCAGATTGTTTTTGCTTGTGTGGTTGTTTGTTTATCTATATTTTATATTGCTAAGGACTCTAGTTAGAGAGATTTCCTATTTTTCCCAGCTTAAAATATGAGCATCTTATCATGGAAGATATCTCACATCCCCAAATAGAAAATATTTTAATATTGTATAAAATTATGCTTGTATGATTTTGTATAGGCAGCACCCTACCTTTAATTTTAGATTTAATTTTGGTTATTGTTGGCAAAAACATATATACTGGCAATGTAGTCAGTACCAAATGATTTGGTCAAGGGAAAGAGACTCTGTAGATCCAGCAGAGTACTCATCACCTGCATATATACTGTCCTAAGTAAATAAAAAAAAACATTGAGGAAAAGGAAAATTAGGAAAAGTAGAATTTAACATTTCTCATGAATACTCGATTGCTATCTGGTTTATTGATTTTATTCAGGTCCTATTCTGAGGTAGAGCTCTCCTTATTTAATGAATACATGTGCATTATTGAATATACATATTCATGAAATCTTCAGAGTTAACTTAATATTGTTCAACACACATCTTTGCATTTTGTTTCCAGAAGCAACACTCTTTTTGACCCGTTTTTTTAAATACTAAAGAGCCTTATTATTAGGAATGAAATTACAAAACATTAATATCAACTCTGCAGAATTTGCCACTCCTCTGAGATGTGAAGCACTACTCCAGATAAGGATAGCATTTCAATGTTATTGACAGAAAACCATTAACTCTCCAAGTACACATGCACACTTCATTTGTCAATGACATTCTATATTTAACTGGTAAATTGATTCATAGCACTTCAGCAGCTTTTTACTTTGCTGATTTGTTTAAAGATTATTAATCATTTTACAGTGTTTAGAGAGGCTGATAATATTGGAAAAAAACAGTATTCCATAATGTGGAAAATAATGTAAAAACTCTAAAGTGATATACAAGACAACCTCGAGACTGAACTGAACTCATACCACCCCAGCAACTGTCTGTTTAATACACTTAAGAATGTTTATAAAGTGGGGATTCTTTGTGAATACATTTATTTTTTAAAGTCACTGGCATTAGGAATGTGTTTCTACTTAGGCTAGTTAACTCTATTGTGTGGAGTTTTGTATGGGCCTAGCTTCACATTTTAGTTTTGGCTAGGGCTAGTGTTCAAGCTGCTGTCAGGGCTTAAACTGGTTTAGGATATCTAGGTAGTACAATGGTGTATAATGTAAAGTGTCTCAGTTTCGCACCTCAATATAATATCACAGTTCAGAATAAAGATACTGACCAATTGGTAATTGCCAGTATAGATGCTGAAAAGATCACTTAAAATTACATTATGAAAATGCTGTACAATTTCCTACATTTTGCAACATAAATGTTGCAATTGCTGCACAGATTAAACATTTTCACCTGTCTTTAAAATTTACACATTTGAGTATTAACTGTATTTACTGTGAAATACTGCTGTGTTTTGAGCTGTGTCACTAATGTGTGGCTCAATTCTCAGAGATTAATATTGGCTGTGCGATACTTAATCTAAGGGAAGAATTTGAGGGTAAAAAATAATGCATAAAAATACCAGACACTCTTTCTGAAATATTTTCAGAATATACCAAGGCTATTTAAGAGAAGTTGCAAAGAGAGGGAGGATGATCTCTCAATTCTTATGTTTGTATATTACAAACCCCCATGACCCACTTTCAGACAGATTCAATTCCATTTTAAAATGAACTGGTAAGAGAGTTCTGGAATAGAAGCATATTAAAAGCTAATGTGATGTAATCCAGCATCTTTATATAAACATACAAATACTGTCCAAAATGTCTGGATCTATACTATATTTACCCTGACCAGTGGAATATTGTTTTATGTCATTGTGAATCAACTGAAACAAATCTTCACCTTCAGGCTTATTATAACACACAGAGAATACAAGTCTTTGGTAGCAATATAGAAAACAAATTGGTTTAATCTTGCTCACCAATGTTATATGAGACCACTACTTTACAGCTTGCTGAATTCAGCTTCCACTTTGTGTTATTATACACTCACCTAAAGGATTATTAGGAACACCATACTAATACTGTGTTTGACCCCCTTTCGCCTTCAGAACTGCCTTAATTCTACGTGGCATTGATTCAACAAGGTGCTGAAAGCATTCTTTAGAAATGTTGGCCCATATTGATAGGATAGCATCTTGCAGTTGATGGAGATTTGTGGGATGCACATCCAGGGCACGAAGCTCCCGTTCCACCACATCCCAAAGATGCTCTATTGGGTTGAGATCTGGTGACTGTGGGGGCCAGTTTAGTACAGTGAACTCATTGTCATGTTCAAGAAACCAATTTGAAATGATTGGACCTTTGTGACATGGTGCATTATCCTGCTGGAAGTAGCCATCAGAGGATGGGTACATGGTGGTCATAAAGGGATGGACATGGTCAGAAACAATGCTCAGGTAGGCCGTGGCATTTAAACGATGCCCAATTGGCACTAAGGGGCCTAAAGTGTGCCAAGAAAACATCCCCCACACCATTACACCACCACCAACAGCCTGCACAGTGGTAACAAGGCATGATGGATCCATGTTCTCATTCTGTTTACGCCAAATTCTGACTCTACCATCTGAATGTCTCAACAGAAATCGAGACTCATCAGACCAGGCAACATTTTTCCAGTCTTCAACTGTCCAATTTTGGTGAGCTTGTGCAAATTGTAGCCTCTTTTTCCTATTTGTAGTGGAGATGAGTGGTACCCGATGGGGTCTTCTGCTGTTGTAGCCCATCCGCCTCAAGGTTGTACGTGTTGTGGCTTCACAAATGCTTTGCTGCATACCTCGGTTGTAACGAGTGGTTATTTCAGTCAAAGTTGCTCTTCTATCAGCTTGAATCAGTCGGCCCATTCTCCTCTGACCTCTAGCATCAACAAGGCATTTTCGCCCACAGGACTGCCGCATACTGGATGTTTTTCCATTTTCACACCATTTTTTGTAAACCCTAGAAATGGTTGTGCGTGAAAATCCCAGTAACTGAGCAGATTGTGAAATACTCAGACCGGCCCGTCTGGCACCAACAACCATGCCACACTCAAAATTGCTTAAATCACCTTTCTTTCCCATTCAGACATTCAGTTTGGAGTTCAGGAGATTGTCTTGACCAGGACCACACCCCTAAATGCATTGAAGCAACTGCCATGTGGTTGGTTGGTTAGATAATTGCATTAATGAGAAATTGAACAGGTGTTCCTAATAATCCTTTAGGTGAGTGTATATAGTATATCCTTATTGACTTTTAAAAGTTAGAAATACAAGGAAGTAATCCAAAGTGAGAAGACTTGGTGATTTTAATTCAGTACAATATAGATAAGTGTGTATATATATATATATATATATATATATATATATATATATATATATATAGTACAGTGTAAAAGTTTTAGGCAGGTGTGAAAAATGCTGTAAAATAAGAATGCTTTCAAAAATAGACATGTTAATAGATTATATTTATCAATTAACAAAATGCAAAATGAGTGAACAGAAGAAAAATCTACATCAAATCAATATTTGGTGTGACCACCCTCTGCTTTCAAAACAGCATCAATTCTTCTAGGTACACTTGCACACAGAATTTAAAGGAACTCGGCAGGGAGGTTGGCCCATAAATCTTGGAGAACTAACCACAGTTCTTCTGTGAATTTAGGCAGCCTCAGTGGGCCCCTCTGTGGATGCCATACCATCACTTCCAGGACTCCTTGTTCTTCTTCACGCTGAAGATAGGTCTTAATGGTTTTCGCTGTATGTTTCGGGTCATTTTCATGCTGCAGAATTAATTTGGGGCCAATCACATGCCTCCCTGATAGTATTGCATGATGGATAAGTATCTGCCTGTACTTCTCAGCATTGAGGAGACCATTCATTCTGACCAAATCCCCAACTCCATTTGCAGAAATGCAGCCCCAAACTTGCAAGGAACCTCCACCATGCTTCACTGTTGCCTGCAGACACTCATTCGTGTACCGCTCTCCAGGCCTTTGGCAAACAATCTGCCTTCTGCTACAGCCAAATATTTAATCAGTCCAGAGTACCTGCTGCCATTTTTCTGCACCCCAGTTCCTGTGTTTTCATGCATAGTTGAGTCGGTTGGCCTTGTTGCCACGTCGGAGGTATGGCTTTTTGGCCACGAGTCTTCCATGAAGGCCACTTCTGACCAGATTCTCCGGACAGTAGATGGGTGTACCAGGGGCCCACTTTTTTCTGCCAATTCTGAACTGATGACACTGCTGGACATCTTCTGATTGCGAAGGGAAGTAAGCATGATGTGTCTTTCATCTGCTGCAGTAAGTTTCCTTGGCCGACCACTGCGTCTACGGTCCTCAACGTTGCCTGTTTGTTTGTGCTTCTTCAAAAGAGCTTGGATAGCACATCTGGAAACCCCTGTCTGCCTTGAAATTTCTGCCTGGGAGAGACCTTGCTGATGCAGTAGAACTACCTTGTGTCTTGTTGCTGTGCTCAGTCTTGCCATGGTGTATGACTTTTGACAGTAAACTGTCTTCAGCTGAGTTTAGCTGTTCCTCACCCAGTTTTATTCCTCCTACACAGCTGTTTCTGTTTCAGTTAATGATTGTGTTTCAACCTACATATTGAATTGATAATCATTAGCACCTGTTTGGTATAATTGTTTAATCACACACCTGACTATATGCCTACAAAATCCCTGACTTTGTGCAAATTTACCTAGAAGAACTGATGCTGTTTTGAAGGCAAAGGGTGGTCACACCAAATATGGATTTTATTTAGATTTTTCTTCTGTTCACTCACGCACAGTACTGTATATATATATACACACACACATTGTTTTTTCTTTCTCATAAATGTTAAAGGTACTCCCTGAAACAAGATAATGTACCCGACTGGCTCCAGTTTAACTCTCAGACAGTCTAAAGTTTAAAGATATGCTAAGTAAATGATGTGTCATTCAGTGGATAAACATTATCCACATCTTTTCATATAATATATACATTACAAGATTAATATACACTCACCTAAAGGATTATTAGGAACACCATGCTAATACTGTGTTTGACCCCCTTTCGCCTTCAGAACTGCCTTAATTCTACGTGGCATTGATTCAACAAGGTGCTGAAAGCATTCTTTAGAAATGTTGGCCCATATTGATTGGATAGCATCTTGCAGTTGATGGAGATTTGTGGGATGCACATCCAGGGCACGAAGCTCCTGTTCCACCACATCCCAAAGATGCTCTATTGGGTTGAGATCTGGTGACTGTGGGGGCCAGTTTAGTACAGTGAACTCATTGTCATGTTCAAGAAACCAATTTGAAATGATTCAACCTTTGTGACATGGTGCATTATCCTGCTGCAAGTAGCCATCAGAGGATGGGTACATGGTGGTCATAAAGGGATGGACATGGTCAGAAACAATGCTCAGGTAGGCCGTGGCATTTAAACGATGCCCAATTGGCACTAAGGGGCCTAAAGTGTGCCAAGAAAACATCCCCCACACCATTACACCACCACCACCAGCCTGCACAGTGGTAACAAGGCATGATGGATCCATGTTCTCATTCTGTTTACGCCAAATTCGGACTCTACCATCTGAATGTCTCAACAGAAATCGAGACTCATCAGACCAGGCAACATTTTTCCAGTCTTCAACTGTCCAATTTTGGTGAGCTTGTGCAAATTGTAGCCTCTTTTTCCTATTTGTAGTGGAGATGAGTGGTACCCGGTGGGGTCTTCTGCTGTTGTAGCCCATCCGCCTCAAGGTTATACGTGTTGTGGCTTCACAAATGCTTTGCTGCATACCTCGGTTGTAACGAGTGGTTATTTCAGTCAAAGTTGCTCTTCTATCAGCTTGAATTAGTCGGCCCATTCTCCTCTGACCTCTAGCATCAACAAGGCATTTTCGCCCACAGGACTGCCGCATACTGGATGTTTTTCCCTTTTCACACCATTCTTTGTAAACCCTAGAAATGGTTGTGCGTAAAAATCCCAGTAACTGAGCAGATTGTGAAATACTCAGACCGGCCCGTCTGGCACCAACAACCATGCCACGCTCAAAATTGCTTAAATCACCTTTCTTTCCCATTCAGACATTCAGTTTGGAGTTCAGGAGATTGTCTTGACCAGGACCACACCCCTAAATGCATTGAAGCAACTGCCATGTGATTGGTTGGTTAGATAATTGCATTAATGAGAAATTGAACAGGTGTTCCTAATAATCCTTTAGGTGAGTGTATATACTACCGGTCAAAAGTTTGGGGGCAATTGTTTGTCCATTGTCCTTTGTTAATGTTGTAAATGACAATTGTAGCTGGAAATGGCTGATTTGTAATGGAATATCTACATAGGCGTACAGAGGCCCATTATCAGCAACCATCAATCCTGTGTTCCAATGGCATGTTGTGTTTGCTAATCCAAGTTTATCATTTAAAATGCTAATTGATCATTAGAAAACCCTTTTGCAATTATGTTAGCACAGCCGAAAACTGTTGTGCTGATTAAAGAAGCAATGAAACTGGCCTTCTTTAGACTACTTGAGTATCTGGAGCATCAGCAATTGTGGGTTCGATTACAGGCTCAAGATGGCCTGAAACAAAGAACTTCTTCTGAAACTCATCAGTCTATTCTTGTTCTGAGAAATTAAGGCTATTCCATGCGAGAAATTGAAAATAAACTGAAGATCTCGTACAACGCTGTGTACTACTCCCTTCACAGAACAGCGCAAACTGGCTCTAACCAGAATAGAAAGAGGAGTGGGAGGCCCCGGTGCACAACTGAGCAAGAGGACAAATACATTAGAGTGTCTAGTTTGAGAAACAGATGCCTCACAGGTCCTCAACTGGCAGCTTCATTAAATAGTACCACAAAACACCAGTCTCAACGTCAACAGTGAAGAGGCGACTCTGGGATGCTGAGTCAGAGTTGCAAAGAAAAAAACATATCTCAGACTGGTCAATAAAAGAAAAGATTAAGATGGGCAAAAGAACACAGACACTGGACAGAGGAAGATTGGAAAAAAGTGTTATGGACAGATGAATCTAAGTTTGAGGTGTTCGGATCACAAAGAAGAACATTCGTGAGATGCAGACCAAATGAAAAGATGTTGGAGGAGTGCTTGATGCATCTGTAAAGCATGGTGGAGGCAATGTGATGGTCTGGGGGTGCTTTGGTGGAGGTAAAGTTGGAGATTTGTACAGGGTAAAAGGGATCTTGACGAAGGAAGGCTATCACTCCATTTTGCAACACAATGCCATACCCTGTGGACAGCGCTTAACTGGAGCCAATTTCCTCCTACAACAGGACAATGACCCAAAGCACAGCTCCAAACTATGCAAGAACTATTTAGGGGAGAAGCAGTCAGCTGGTATTCTGTCTATAATGGAGTGGCCAGCACAGTCACCGGATCTCAACCCTATTGAGCTGTTGTGGGAGCAGCTTGACCATATGGTGCATAAGAAGTGCCCAGCAAGCCAATCCAACTTGTGTGAGGTGCTTCAGGAAGCATGGGGTGAAATCTCTTCAGATTACCTCAACAAATTGACAACTAGAATGCCAAAGGTCTGCAAGGCTGTAATTGCTGCAAATGGAGGACAAAGTTTGAATGACAGAATTATTATTTCAATTTAAAATCATGATTCTAACTTCATCAATGACTATGTTTCCTATTCACTTTGCTATATTTCCTATTCAAACTCATTTCATGTATGTTTTCATGGAAAACAAGGACATTTCTAAGTGACCCCAAACTTTTGAACAGTAGTGTATGTGTGTGTGTATATACACCGATCAGCCATAACATTACGACCATATGCCTAATATTGTGTAGGTCCCCCTTTTGCCGCCAAAACAGCCCTGACCCGTCGAGGCATGGACTCCACTAGACCTCTGAAGGTGTGCTGTGGTATCTGGCACAAAGACGTTAACAGCAGATCCTTTAAGTCCTGTAAGTTGCGAAGAGGGGCCTCCATGGATCGGACTTGTTTGTCCAGCACATCCCACAGATGCTCGATTGGATTGAGTCAGCACCTTGAAATCGTGATTCATCAGACCAGGCCACCTTCTTCCATTGCTCTGTGGTCCAGTTCTGATGCTCACGTGCCCATTGTACGTGCTTTCAGCAGTGGACAGGGGTCAGCATGGGCACCCTGACTGGTCTGCGGCTACGCAGCCCCATACGCGATAAACTGTGAACCAGCATTAACTTTTTTCAGCAATTTGAGCTACAGTAGCTTGTCTGTTGGATCGGACCACACGGGTCAGCCTTCGCTCCCCACGTACATCAATGAGCCTTGGCCACCCATGACCCTGTTGCCGATTCACCGCTTTTCCTTCCTTGGACCACTTTTGATAGGTACTGACCACTGCAGACCGGGAACACCCCACAAGAGCTACAGTTTTGGAGATGCTCTGACCCAGTCGTCTAGCCATCACAATTTGGCCCTTGTCAAAGTCGCTCAGATCATTACGCTTGCCCATTTTTCCTGCTTCTAACACATCAAATTTGAGGACAAAATGTTCACTTGCTGCCTAATATATCCCACCCACTGACAGGTGCCATGATAACGAGATTATCAGTGTTATTCACTTCACCTGTCAGTGGTCATAATGTTATGGCTGATCGGTGTATATATATGTATATATACATTCTCAGTTTCTCTGGTTTTACTATTTATAGGTATGTGTTTGGGTAAAATGAACATTTTTGTTTTATTCTATAAACTCCTGACAACATTTCTAAATAAAAATATGAATGGAATTGAATGGCTGCCATCAGTGGCGCGTCCAGAACTTTTCAACGGGGTGGCTGAGTGTGGACACAGGGTCAATTTAGGGGGGCCATCCTTATGTCATCAAATCCGGGGGTGGAGGCGCGGGTGCTGGCAGAGATTCATTCACGCTAAAGTGGGAGGGGGTGGGGGGGTGCTTACAGTGATGGTGGTGCAGACAGTGGTGCATATATATAGTCATATAGAAGTAGGTTCTTAGGATCTAACTTTTAAGATTTAGTATGCATCTTTCTATTTCACACAATGCCAAGTTACTGTAACTCTAGAGTAAGATCATGAAAGTAATTTGCCTGGTGCCTTGATATTTAAAGTGTGTCAGTACACATACAACGCACAATACAACACACCATTCTTTAGGCTAGGCCCCAGTTAGAGACTGTCACTAATAAGAATAGTGTATTATTGTTATTTGCCATATTCCTGAGACATACACATACTGAAATATATTATCTGCTTTATATGTATTCTTCATTTGATGTTATAATGCTTACATCTAAGTATATTTTCATTTGGTAAGAAAGTAGAGTTCATCAGTTGTCTAATTCAAATTGTTAAGGACATGTTAAGAATATGTTAAGAGGTTTAAGTAGTATTTTATAAAATATGAACGTGAATGAAAATAGATGTTTAAATAAGAATACATATTTCATTGATAAACTATGCTCAATTATATGAAGATCATAACAGTGAAAGTAATGTGTTTTGCCTTTTGCTACATGTATTGAAAACTGTAGTAATTGTTATTTTTGCCATTATCGTCATTATTAAACAATGTGATATTCACAGTGGCTTTGAAATTCACTGTTGCTACTTTTTAGAAATTGAATTGCAGTCAGGGCTGTGGATAAGGTTTGAAGACATCTGAAATGAAAGTAGAGCTGCTATAGAACATGTTAGATACCACAGTATTTTTTTATTGGGAATTTTGGACATGCAGATAGAAATCAAAATATGAAGCATTTGAATATTTCATGTACACATTATTTTCATAATAAAGATATGCGGGTTTTTTTTAAATAGCAAAAATTAATCTGCTTATCTTTCTAAACCTTCTGTATATTGTATGTCTACATTTTAATTCAGGTAAAGGTATAGAAATGAACTGTGTATTTTGACCTTCAACTTCTTTCTGTGTTTTTTTTTTTTTTGAGAAGATTAGTTATATTTCTTTGCAAAAATAAATTTCTTCGTTGATAAGAGAATTACAATTGAACATGTATTTATGTGTTTAGAAATTTGGACTTGATCTGCCTTGAAGTGGAATATAAGCTGAAAACAAGAGCTTATACATTTTCCTTATCGGTATTCAGTAAGCAGTCCTGCTTATCAAAGCAATACTGTATGTTAATAAAAGTGACTATTCTAAATTGGAAGCTGTCTTAAGGTATTAAAAACAACAGTTCCTATTTGCTAAATATGTGCCTTAAAAAACAAAGCAAAAGAGTAACATGAGTATTAGGAAACATATCTAATAATACACAATTTCAAAACTCAAAAATGCAATCACATTTTTATTGATAACTATTGCTGCAATAAACGGGGCTATATTTTGTATTCTCTCAGAGGAGAAAACCTATTGGTTTTTTATGTCCTTTAGATACTGTGCTGTTCTCCAGATGGCAAGTTCCTGACTGATCAACTGTACCACCCGCTACTAAAGCTTTCCAATATTATTCTGTGGAATGGTTTCATTCTCATCTCACACCTCAGAGCTCTTGAGCTCAACCTTGAGTATCCCTTGTGTGTTTAAATCAGCTTAGCAGCTCATAGAGTGTGCTGATTTCCTTGTAGGCCTCTGCTTTCTCAAAAAGTGATCACCTTTTGCCAATGCCCTCAGGATTAAACAGGGCAGCTTGGTTTTCCCTCTCTGCATTGCCTATACCTTTGTAGTCAATAAAAGACTAACTAGAAAAGAATCAGGCAATGAGAGAATCAATCTGCTGGAAGCCTCCCTACAGTTTTCTCATCATTTTTTTGTGTCGTGTGTCATCTCGGATTGTAAAATGAAAACCAAAACTCAGTATGTGGGCAGGTTTTTAGCCCTCTATGTTAAGGAAAAACAAGAAAGGGAAGGGGTTTTGATTCTGTAAAAGAATTGATAAATAGTAATTTGGACGGTATGCACCCCAACTGAGTTTTTCTTCAGTCCTCTACATGTAGAAATGTCCCCTTTTACAAAAGTCATGTGTCTTAAATCATTTCAAACTTTGTTGTTGTTTTAATTAAGTTCTCTATTATACTTTTCCTAATGGAAAGACAAGCAGTTTGACAAACATAAAACTGTTTAATTACTTTTATACTTTTTATGTTTTTAAATCTTAAAAAGTGGCTTGATTATACATACAGTAAGACCTCACAGCAGCAAGATGGAGCAGTGACTGATGTTTGTTGTTGTAAGGAATGAAACTTCATGAAGTTATTGAACTTCATTGAGCAACGCATTGATCATCATAATAGCTTATAGTACTGCTGCCATGTATGTTTACTTACATCTTACATTTATAAGCAAGGTTTGTTTGAAACAACGCATTCTTTAAAATGTTTGATTTGTTGATCTGTTTTTTCATGCATATATATTTCTACATTTGGAAATACCAAGACATCTGTTTTAAATGACAATTAAACATCACCAAGAGAAAGATGTTGTCTTTCAAGTGTGAAATACAATTTCCTGATGATTATTTCCTGTAGATTTTCTGTTTGAAAATGATTTTACAATTCTTGGAGGGCCCCCAGAAACTTGTAGCAAAGGAAAATGTTGGCTCCAAAATTGTACAGGGGTTTATGATAGAAAATACATATAGAGAAACTGACTTTCTTTTCTGCTTCAATTACAGATGATTATAGGAGGAGAAAATAAACTTACGTTGACTTAGCTTTGTCATCTTTGCTGTTCAGGACTTTGACCTAGTCAGTACACTTTGTTTTTCTTTCAAACCCTCTGAAGGGATGACACGTAGGTGACTGCAGCTTTCTTGTCCATTTAGGAGTAGATGATCAAGAATCCACTGGGTAAAGAAGTTACCCCCCAAGTAAATACAAAATAGTTCCCTGCTGTTTCCATTTTTTCCACTGCTATCTTTTCTTGAAGTCTAACCTACTCTAACCACTTTTATTTATTGCAATGCTAATCCTCCCTTGTTTTTATCTATAGAAAATTAATAATAGCTGAAGAAAATATAGATATCTTCTAACATGCAAGGATTAAAAAAAATGTGTGAAACACGCAATTATGTTATTTACAATTACAAAATCTGGCTGCTTGTTGGATCTTTGAAATACCACAGTCCCTTTAAGAATAAAATGTCTGTTGTTAAAATTCACAATGTATCACAGCAGGTGTACACATTTTTGTCTCAGAGTCGCTTCATTTGGAATCTGCTGATGGCAACAGAGAACTGTGGGGACCAGGATACTCAGCATTATTGTATTGTAATCAATAATTAAATTTAGTGCTGACACACATCTAGTTTGTTTAGTGATCTTTAACAGTCACATTCTACAAAATTAATCCCTTTCAATTTGTCTCTTAGGATACTGGGACAATACCAGAATACATGTGGAAACCAATTTGCAGGATTCTTTACTCTGGTAATTCTTTGTATGAGATCTAAGATCTAATTAGTTAATTTGTCAAAACGGAATTGCAACTCAGTCAGGAGAACTCTTGCAGTTGATTGGCTCCTTCAGATTATTTAAGCATGGTGTTATATTTTATTATTTGGAATTGCATTATTTGACTCGTCGAGGTAACTAGTAAGGTAAGTTAACACAGCCAGAACATGGTAGCCCATCTGAGCAGGTCAGCTGTCCCCTGTGCTGGGTGAGCAAATGTTGAACCCAACTGAGCATGGTACCAGTAGAGTCCCTATCCATATTTGCAGCATAGCTGGCACCAAAGTACTGAGTAAGGGAACAGTAGCACACACAATGCTTGCTGGTAGGAGTTAGAAGTTCTTACACAGCTCTAGGACACAAATCTTAACGAGGTGAAGCAACAAGTTGGTTGTTGACCCAATAGAGGAGTAGAAGAATATTATTAAAAGGACGTGCAAGTACTGTAAGATAAACTATGAAATATAGGCCGTTTTTAAACCTGCACAGCCAACTACCTACTATGTGCTAAAACAGTGAGATAAACAATAATACGCCAAGCAAACAAGAAAAACTAAAAGGAAAGCACACATGTTGATGGCTGATGTACATTTTAACATCCTGTCCTTGGTGTACACTGGACTTTATTAAACAGTCACTTGAGTTAGCCGACTGTGTGCTGTAGTCTTTTTTTAATGCTCTGTATATTATTTGTGTATATGATTTCCAGTTTACTTTCTATTGGCCTTGAGCAAGTTCTTAAATATGCCATTTAAATTGCCAACTACAATTCATATGCATACACCTAGTGTTATGTATACACACTTTAAATATCCTTCAGATCTTATTTCTTATTCTGTGAGTTTTGATTTGAATGGAAAAGGCATCTCTTATTTCAGTGAAGAAGAGAGTATTATCATTGGTCTTGAAGCTTTGTTTAAGAGCTCTCTTTTCATATCTCATCTACAAGTGTGTTCAATTATTAATACTTTCCTATATATCCTTGTGTTTTCATAACACTTGCATACTGACAAGGTCTGGCCTTTCATAGCTTAGTAATTTATTGTAAAGTCTGGCTCCAAAATCCTGTCTAGACATAAAAGGTTATAGTTGGTGCAAAAAAATACCCTTTTGTCAAGTTTCCAGGCTAAAATTCAGATTTCAAATAACAAAGCCAGCACTATGATGTTTAATTCCTTTATCTTCTAAAAACTGTCAATTTAAGAACATTTTAGAGTGTATAGATTTTAAATATTCACCTGTCATTTTATTACAGATGAATACTTTCCAGATACAATAAATATACGATTTTGTTTATTTATTTATTTATTTATTTATTTATTTAATGCCCACATTAGCCATCTAAGTTCAAAATTGGTGTATGGCTTGAGAACCATTTTGTTAGATGCATTCCTATTTTCATGTTCATAGTGACATCATTGATGCAACTAATCCACAGATATTTTTTTAACGTGTCTCAAAGGTGACAAGCATAAGAAATAATGTAGGCCTGTCTTGTATTTTATGATCAGTATTTTTCTATTTATTTACTGACACCCAGGCAACCCATTTCTAACTGGAATCATTGTGTTTAAAAGCCAGTTAGACTTCAATCCTCTTGGTTCTTTTGGACTCCCTTTGGACTTTCTGGATTTGGCAGGATTGTTTCTTGTTTGATTTATGTGGCTCAGGGCCCCCTGGCCATGTGTCTGAGTTGGCATTCAAATCCGGGCTTCAATCACAAAGGCTATAGTGTGAGTCAGGTCACAGTGTGGATGCTGAGGTTGCTGTACAGTTTAGAGGTAGCCAACCACATACACTCCACAGATCAAAGAGAAAGCTTTTATGAAACAATTTGACAACAAAAATCTGGTCTTAAAGTATGAATGTTTTAAGTTAAATATAATAGTAATGTGCTTATTTTTTATTTGTTTCATTAACACTATAAATTACATATATCATAAACAACCATAACTTGGATCTTTTACAAATTTAGCAGATATAAAGAATTGTATTTTAAAATTGTTTATTATTATTATTATTATTATTATTATTATTATTATTATTATTATTATTATTATTATAAGGAGGTAATCACTGTAGGAGTTTATTCAGTGCAAAATGGATATGTGTTCTTTATTTAAACCCCTGGGCTTCAATAAGGAAGGGAATGATGAAGTTTCAAATGAAATAACTAAAGCTGACGTGTTGTAGTGTGAAATGAAATCCCAGTAATAGAAAATACAGATTCTTTTGAAGTTTTTGTTCAGAATGTTTCAACTTTGCAATGTAGTAGTCAAGCAAATGTGCTGCATGAAAAAGATGAAAGTTTATAGTCTGGTCATTCATCTAAAAAAGATTGCACTCAAAGAAATGTCTACTTCTTGCACTGTGTCACATATGCAGTATTCAAGAACTGAAATGAAACGGGGAAAAAGGAAATCTTTGAAATAAAAGCCTTCAGAGTTTTGTTTTTAAATTTAGCCCTTATTATCTTAATGCGAAGGCGACATAAAATGAATAAAAAAATATTTGAGGCGCTGTTAGAATTAAAGAAGCTTTATTCTTTTTTTGAATGCTTGAGCACTATTGTAATGAAGCTCTTCTGGTTGGTTTCTAATGTATAACTATTTTATATCAGGGGATGAAGCTGTCTGTTCTAGTGATTGACATGAGCCCACATTACGATGTGGTTTTGGAAATTAGTCCACTGAGACTTCTCAGAGGAGCAACTGAGAACGCGAGCCATTCTCCAAGAGGACCAGAGCCTTTTTAACCCCACTCATTGGTATTCCAATCTGGAAGTGTACAGCAGCTTTTTAAATGGCTCAGGCATACAGACGGGTACCCCCTCGACACGTTACTTAGCAGAAGGATTCCATTGAGAATCTGGGAATATGCAGCTCAGAATACAGAAATTAAAATAGGACCAATTAATAATCACATAGTTAGTTCATATTTTATACAGTGTGCAGTATTGAACTTTGCATTACAAAGTTGCAGAAAATATACTTTCTTTTCCTATTATGCTACAGCCATCCCTTAACATTTTGAACTTCGTTTTTGCATGTTTGAGTTCTGCTCACATTAATGATGTGCCTGGCCTTTTTCCCTTTCCAAATCTACACAGGTTTTTATTTTTAAGACGTAAGAAGTGACCACCAAGGGATTGCAGACATAAGATTTTAATTATTTCTGCCCATTAAAATACAACCGATTGAAACTTGCAACTTGGAAAACTACATATATCTTAATGTGTAAAATAATTAATGTTGATTTATATTGAGTGTTCTGAGCATCAAATCTCAACTTTTATCAACACAAACATCCAAAACTGAGGCACTTTTGGAGGTCATTGTTTTTGTATCTGTACAATTCCCATTCAGATTCTCGAAAGTATACTTATATACCTGAAAAGATAGCCACAATAGCAAGAATATCTTACATACACCTTCCTGGTACAATACCAGGAAGGTGTATATAAGATTCCCCCTTTTTACAACAGTAAAAATTCCCCCTTTGCAACAGTTTTCTTACAAGGAACGTGGTGTTGTATAAAGCACTTATAAGGCACGTTTAAAGTATTTTTTATTATAATTTTATCATAACTTACATGCATCAAAAAATGAAATGATGCATTAAATTGAAGAGTATTACATTATAAGATAAGGTAATGTATGGATATACAGCTTACAGTTAATCAAACGTGTGTGTGTGTGTGTGTGTGTGTGTGTGTGAATAAGATGGTATTATAGCCAATTATATATTTGTTTTCACTTGGCTTTCATAGCATCATGCCCAAATCAACTGAGCTTATACATATGTATATTGATATATGCATATGTTTTGAGTTCTTTATGCAATCAATATCTTTCTGAAAAACAGCCAGAACTGTTCTATGTGGGTTTGTGCTGTTGCCTGCAGGGAGTAACAATATTTATAAAATGCTTAAATAGCTTTACTGCATGAGCAATTTGGTCACGTGATTTTGTCATTTTCATTTCTTGCTTATGGAGTGATGGCTTATTTGATTTAGCAGTGATTCATCCTCATAACCTGTATTAACAGCAGTATTGGAATAACATGGGTTAGGTATGAATTGTGAATAGCTTTAAAGGTGGAGACAGATCAGCAAAAAAGAGATTCAAACAAAAACATTGCAGCACAAGTAACCTTGATGCTGGAAAAATATTCCTCCTTAGATTGTTTGCCATTTTAAAATATAGCAGATTTCCTTGTTGTACAAAAATTATTTGTTTTCATTACCACTGCATAATAAAGATCATAAGTTGTATTAGTAAATACATGTTTTTATATCAAGAGAGAGTGTAGTACCTTTTAATAATATATAATACCTTGGAATATTACATTTTTATCCATACATGATCTGCATAAAATACACTTACGGTAACATTGTTTAAACTTATATATATATATCAATGCTATATAGGATTCTATAAATATAATGGTAGTAAGGGGGTGTAGCAGTTTTCCCCGTTCAAACTAGAGATTGAAATGATACTGAATTTCTCATGTTTATTTGAAGTTGCTAATCAGATGTAAATATGCAAAGCAGGTTCCCATGGACTCTCTTTGAAATGTTAATAAAGAGTGGAAAAAAAGGTTAGACGGATATGTAATGTGAAACGGACCCATCACCAAAGCATTATGGAGTGCATATGCAGGAAGAAATCTGAAAAAGCACATTTTCTCATCCTTCTGTTAATAAATGTGTACATGAATGTTGAAACATTGCCATTTGTTGATTAGTTAGATTTATACTTTGATGTTTATACTTTGCAATAGCAGAACTTGTGCTACCTTGATGTTTTTTCCAAAGTTACGGGTAAGACGTTAACTGCAATAGTTCCCTCAGAACTCCCCTCCCAAGAACAAAAAACAAAAAACAAAAAAAAGTATATAACACACTCAATGTATAGCAACATATAGTTCAAATAATTTTAAGCAATAGTCTGTTAATATTCATATAATATTATAATTTCCAAAAATCCAAGTTCTAAGGCTTCCAGGAGGGTTTGAAGCTAAAAAGTCAATAGCTGTTTGCTTAATCATACCTTAATATAAAATGTAGTTTCCTTAATAATATTAGCCATTTATTATTTCCAGCAGGAATTAAGCACCCTGTGGTAAAGAAGAATATCTTCTTATTGGAAAAGTTACCTTGGGCAATATACTTAATACTTAACCAGACAATAGATATGCATAGTAGTAAAGCTGTTTAATTGTTTCTCTTCTTCTCTGCCATTCAGAGTGGCACTAGATATTATTAAGTATATTATTACACATACTATAAATACAGACATCCTGGAGCAGAAACTGCCTTTCAGAAATATGCTATTCTCCATTCTGAGAGGTTTTATTATAACAATCCCAACTTTGCTACTCATAGGATCTCATGAAACCTGTCAGAATTGGACTGGCTTCCTGCTTTAAATTCTAGGCCCTGCATTGCAAGTGTACGTGGTCAGCAGAGACTCATGTGTGTTTAATTGTACAGAGAGGGTTCATAATGATTTATTTCTGCTGCATATGCTCTTCCATGAATGACTATTTTATGAAGTTTATATCAACAGAAATTTCTACATTGCATTTGCAGTTTGAAAAAGAAATAGGTGTAATTTTTGTAAAAAGGCCAACATTGCCTCCCTTAGTCCTAGAGGTCAGTTGAAGGATAAATCATAGTTATTAGTATTAAAGGAATTGATTTTTCCCTTGGAAAAAATGGTACAAATTACACATTAATGGGACGTCACAGGGAAAAATAACTCATTGGGACATACAGTATTTAGTAGAGAGTACAAGGTCGTAAAAAAAAAAAAACACAAATTAAACAACCATATATATAACTATATACAGCAACATGACACTGAGAAGGAATCATCACACTCTTAAAAACACCGTATGTGTTTGTGTGCATTATCAGCAAAGCCTGCTTCTGCCATTTATTTTTTATATGTGCTGCATCTATTATTTATAAGGGGAATTAGAAGAGTTTAAATGAGAAGCTCATAAATTTTAGCACATAGTAAAAGCTTTTTAGATTAAATAAGCTTAAAAGGTCAATCACTTCAAATGACAAAAAGATGGAAAGAACATGAAGGAAATGTGGTCAGAAACATTAAAATTGATATCAATCACATGCAAGGTCTCATTTGGATGGCTCTCTTGTTCTTTGGGATGATCTATACTGTTTTCCAAGCCCATTGGCAAATGCCGCAAACAGGGTGAGTTTAAGATACAGGAGCCTGTTAGTTGGTTGAATGTGCAGTAAAAAATACAATTGCACATAGGATGCATAACAAATGATGCACAAGAACTTAGGCCTAAATAATTGTCCACAGTACTGACGATACTATTATCTTGTTGAGATTTGAAAATAATTAAGAGAAAGTAGAACTTGTTACATTTTTCTTTTTAAATTTAGCCATTACATTTAATAGCAGGATAATATTTTGCTTAATTATGGACCTTTATATGATTCCCAAGGGAATGGGCTGCAATTTATTCATGTGACCAGGAGGTAGATGGAAAATTTAATATACCATAAAGTGGTAACTAATGCAAGCTTTTCAGGCTCTGTTTCATTGAGAATTTACACATTCATGCTTTTATAGATCTTTTAATTATATTTTATGTTTTATTTATTTATATTTACAGTTGGTAAAATAGTGTTTTTAATGACCTGGTGTAAATCAAACAAATTCTCTGATTTTCAGATTCAGATTTCTGTTCCAGAAGAAGTGCCTAAAGATGGGGTCTGTCGAGGCTGTCGAGTGATTTTTGACGCATGTTTCTAGCTGTGTGGACTGGGTGCCCATAGGTGCCTGAGTGGTCCAAACCCGACATCACTTTTATGATGACTTTTTCTCTGACACGTTTCTTTCTTTCCACCTTTATGAAAACTAAAATGCTTTTTGCATGAAATGGGAGAAGAATGAACATACTCTGTTCCTGTTCGGAGAAAATAAACACCCAACATAATGACACAATTAAGAATCAGTAGAGGCTATGTTTAATGTGTATGTGCCATTAAAGTAAAACATAATCCAGATTGCGATTCCATAAAAAATGGTTTGTTAATGATTTGTGTTTTTCATGATTTCTAAACGGTATTTGTTAATTAAACATCCTGAGTATGGCATATTCAAGGACTCTAAAGAGGTGGTTCATGCATACAATCACAATTTCCTTCATGAATATGGTAATTGTCAATGAAACCCTTAATTTTTTAGTAATCACTGCGTGCTCAGGGTAACATTTCAACTGTAGAAAAGGTTCCAAGGAGGTCTGTGATAAGGTGTTTTTGAAAGACAGGGAATTACGTTGCATCCATTCCAAGTTCAACTGATACACTTTCTGCACATTTGTCTGACTATAGTTATATTTTTCATTTTTTAAACCATTTTATATTTGAATGGAACCTGCTGAAGTTTAGTAATAGCAGTTCTCTTATTATTATTATTATTTTCTTACAATGAGGATTGTTGCTTTTTTCTTTTGCGGCTTTCCTCTTCCCCACAGTTTGTATCATATCTCTTTGATGTGGTGAATTGATTGCTGTGCTGGGATGGCTTCGTACCTCCCAGGATCTGTGGTGCATTGACCTATCATTGCATCTGTCAGTTAATACAATTTAAGTAATCTTACATGAGTAATTGGATGAATTCCCTTCTATTGTCAAATATTATATTTAAAGTGAATGTATAATTAAAATTCTTAGAATAGAATTCCAAAAGAAAGAAAACGTTTTTTTTAACATGGAAGTATTTTTTTTTTCGTACCAGTAAAGTAGCACTTTAAGCTTCATTTCAAACAAAGGCTATAGCCAATGTCTAATCTATCACTATAGACATTCAACTGCAAATGCCAACTATTAAAATAAAGAAGTTATTGGGTAGTCATTACTCATATTATTTTTATTATAAGAGCCTGGAGGTCTACAAAGCACCACTATATGCACAATTACTGATGTCCTAATCCATTGCAAATACTTTGTGAGGATTTAAACATGAGAATATAAGACTATACTATTCAGAAAGCAGAGTAGAAAGGGATCTGAAATTAGTATCGGGATACATTCTCTTAATATTTAGATTAGAAATTAATTGTATTTTGTGGTAGTTGCTTATATCTATGCAATTGCATACATGTTTATTTCCCTGTTCATTACCAAAACCCAACCGGATGAACCTGCAAGTTCTAAAGTGTATATAATACAGCATATGTGGAGGATAATTTGTACTATTTTTCTTTGCATTATTACACTTTCGTGTACAGTTTAATAGATACAAAAATGCAATTAAAATGAGCAGTTAAACCACAGTGAGTTTTTCATTTCAGTACATAGCGACTGGCTCTGTCTGGATGATGCTAGGCAGTAGTTAAAACAGTGAGCAGTTTCAGTGGTCTCAAATCCCTCTGGAGTAACATCTCAGCTCTGTGTGTGTACCTCCGCTTAACCAGATACAGGGACATGAGCCCTTTCATGACTTTACTGCCAATCCATATGCGACATCCACTGTACTCCCTATTAAAATTTTACAGGTCAAAAATCTAAAAGCCAGTTAATAAAAAATGTTCTTTTTCATTGTAAGTGACAAAAGAGAATAGGTCAATCTATTGTATAATGGCACAGTAATTAGAACCTTTGTACTTGATAAAGTGTGACTGTTAATCAATGTTTGGCTAATTAATCAATATTTTAATCATTAGACCTTTTAATGAGCATTTCATCTAATTCCCTTAGATCCCACTGCCACAGCAGCTTCTACTATTATCATTAGCTAGTAACAGAAGATTTTACCTCTGTGCAGCTGAGTTATCGATGAAATCCAAATGGTGTCTAAAAGTTGTCTCATGGTTTATATCAAGGGACATCAAAGTGCTTTCATTGTGCAGTGTGTTTAACACTAACCAGACTTTGACTGCATGGTTCTGGATTATGTTTTTATTTGGCTTACTTGAAGGTTCAAAATAAGTTTCCTTTCCTAAAACAAACTTTTTTCTTCTTTCCCTACATTGTACTGCAACATTAAATGCATATCTGGTAAGGATAGTGAAAGTTAAACCTCACCTATATTACAATCTCTGAAATAACAGCAATAGATGTTCTAGTTAGGGTGTTTACAGTAGCTTTTATTGGTAATGCATTATCAACATGCAATATTGAAACATTAACGCACAGAGGTGATCATTATTCTCACATAATTGCACACCTGGGTGCTGTAAGACTCAGGGCGTCTGGCCAAAGAACACTTTGCCCCAGGTGTCCAATTATATGTATAGTACTCAACCTCTGAAATCTTTAATGTGTTTATAAAAAGCTCTCATTTTCAGGGGTGTTTAGAACTTGAATTACACATTTCAGTTTAATACATGTATTTGAATACATTCTCCTCTGAACATTTCAAATGATTCAAATAAGGCACACTGTATTCACTGGAAAATGTGTGTAATTGAAATCATAGAAATATGTGGTAAAAAAGAGAAATGTCACCATTGTCAAGGATGAGTATATATTTTTAGTGTATGTCAATGGAATTGTATTAGCGTTGCTGCTGTTGGGTCTTTAATGAGGGTCTTTCAGCAAAAAAAAAAAAGAAAGATAAAACCACTAGGGGCACCTTGAGGAGCCCTGCTTATTCTTTTTCACCCTTAGCAAATAGCTGTAAACCAAGTGATAACAGCTGTCAATTGGGCTTCTAAAGCATCTGTGTTTTGCAGCTGTTTGAAAAGATGAAAAAGTGTTTTTTAACATAGTTTTTTATCACACCTGCATTTCAAAAATTGAACTGAAACATCTAATTGGCACAGACAAAAGAAGGAGGGGTTCACTTCAAATTGAGTAATCTTTCCTAAAGTTCAAGATGGTATTTTCTGTGCAGACTCACTCAACTGAGGCATACTCCCTAGCAAATAACATGCTTGTCCAACAACATCTAGGACCATTGATAGTGCTGAGACTATTTCTTAAAATTTAGGCACATGATGCTTGACAAGAATTAATGTGTACACTGAATAAAAGCAAAGTCTATCAAACAAACTAACATTTACGTTAGCAGGGTAGAAAATTACACTAATAAGTAATGATCGTAAACCAATTTGTGTAATTTGTACATTTTAATTCTGGGTTGGACCATTGTTCTCTGTGTGATAAAGGCAATTACATACTGCCTTTGATCATGAGTATGGCTGAATGTACTTTTCAGATGAGAATTTAGTGTCAGGGGAGCAAACCATTGTTGTACTCAAGGGGAGTCTTTTCAGTTTTGCCCCTCTTCCAAAATACATCCAAAGGAATAAACCATAGATTTCAGTATGATGGTACACATAGAATATATTTAATGCACAGTGACGCAGTGATCACAGCAGTCAAGTCAGAAATGTGTTTGCCATTCTGGATACACCCGTATGATCTGCAGAGAATTTTGGGATGGAGAAGAAGGAAAGCGTCTTTCTCTGCTGTAGGTCTAGCAACCCTTGGAAGGCAGTGCGAGAGCAGTAGAAGCACTCATTAAGTCACACGCTTGTCTAGTACATTCACTCAGAACTAATGTGCATCGCTTTTTCTAATTATGAACATTCCGTCGTTTAACAAACACAAAAGGCTTGAGATTTCAACTTGCTGTGCCACTCTCTGCAGTTAGGCTTTCTTTTGATTTTTTTCTTCCTTGCATAATACCCTTACCAGTTCAGTTGAAATATAATTAATAATCAACCTTCGACCAAAAATCGACCTCAATTTGGTAGAATATTGTATTTTCTGTATCAGTTTTAATGTGTGTGTCACATTTTAACATTAATTTAGTTCATATATATTTAAGGAGAGGTGGTTGAAATCAGACTGCATTTTCAGATATTTGATTTATGATTAAAATACACCTTTCATATAAAAATAAAAAACTATATTTTTTTATAACCAATATCCCATGTTCAAACAATAGATACTGTAACAGATGTTAGACATGCTGTTTTTCCTGTATTCAGACACCTCCTTCGGCAAAGTAGATCTTGATTCCTTGCCTCTTAGGTCTTTCAGTCCACTTGGGGTCTGAAATAAATCTGTTGAGCCCCCTAAGACATCTTATCATGTCTCAATCAAGATAACTAACTTACCTTTCTTTATCACTGATTGTTATACACCCATTCTAACCTATGTAAACTATCAATAATAGATGGAGTACATTGTTTTTCTTAAGGAAAAATACCCATTTCATGTATTTTTTTTTTCAACACAAAATTAAATAAATTATTGAGGCCTGTTGAACTCTTTTTTTTATTTTGAAGTTATCCTTCCACTTTGATGATGCTAAAGAACTTTATTTACACATCAAGTGCAAAAACAAGTACATATTCTATACATTTTTATATATTGTGTGAAAGGTGTCTCATTGTATAAGATACGTCATTTTGTGCAGTTTGAAAGAGAGGACCGCAAAGCAAATCTGACAAAACTGAAATAATGTCTTTTGTACAATAAAAGACAACCCGTTGCATTACTTTTTAAATTACTATAAATCACACGTATCTCTATACTGAAAAAAACAGCATATATTTCGGTTAAATTTAACAATCAACCCTCTTTCTCTCTATTTAAAAATTGTTTTGGTTTTCATGCTGATCAAACATAGAAACTAGTAAAAACAGATGTGCTTCCCATGAAACTTGCACCACCTCTCACATTAAGTGTCCTGGAACATAGTTGGTAACTGAAGAAATCCTGATAATTCTGGTGACATGTAACACAAGAGTTGAGGTATAGGAATGTTTAGAAATGCTGCTCTGTGATAATTTATGCATTTCACCATTGGGCATGAACACAATGGTTAATGGATCAGATACATCACAGTTTGCACAAAATATGTGGTGATACTTGCAGTGATTCCAAATTAAATGTTAAAACGTGAAAAATATTGATAATAGAATAATGTGATATTTTCAATAAATAAATTAAACTGCAATACACTGAAATAACTTACCATGCAGTTTGCACCTAATATTTATGGAAATGTAATCTATTTTGCATATACACTTATATGTATAGAACAGTAGAAGACTTACCAGATATTTTGAAATGTATATAATTTCAGATTAAACTTATACATATACGTATAATGTATATACTTTACTTTTTATATGGTGATAAACAAGACCAAATATCAAATGTATTTCATTGTAATGTATATAGTGTTTTTGAAATAATGCATGAGACCTACTTTTCAAGTCTAATTATGGTTGTGTCAAAAAGACAAATGACGATCATACTTTGTGGGAAGGAAAAGCAGAAATAAAGTAGATTCACTCCACGATTATCAATGTCTGCTAAAACATTTTCAATGACACACAATATTTTCATAATGATGAAGTAGTTTCCTTATAGTTTGATTCTGAAGTGAAATCAAATATTGGAGAGAAAGTTAATATCAGTGAGCAGCTGGAGAATTCTCATATCAGCTGCAAGCAGAAGGAGAAATTAGAAATAGCTATCTGAGCATGTGAACAGGTACATTCTGCTTTCTCAAGAGTTTCTGGTACTGAGGTAAAGATAAGTTTTGAAATTGGTGTTACATTTTTCTGCAACTCATTTTGTAAATATGTGACAACTTATTTTAATCTTATTATTCTACAATATTTTCACGACCCGCTAAATTGGATATTTAGCATACATCGTAAATGAAAACATGAATACATTATTTAACATATGTGTAAAACAATTAACAGAAACAATGTTTAAAGGACTGGTAGTAAAGAAGAGGAAAGATCTGATCTGATTTGATTTAACAAACAATCTTTTAAAATAATGTTAAAGAAATACTACATCTATTTAGATGAAGTATGATATAAATCAAACAGAAATGACTTGAGGGACATGTACGGCCTACATGGAAGCGGGAATGGACAACTAAGATAAACGCTTTGAAGAGAAATTAAGTTTCTCCTGTGTGAGATGTGGGTTTAGCTATCCAAATACTTATCATTTTTGCTATTCTATGAAACCTGTCTTTTTGAGTCTACCGAAGTCTGAATAATATTTTATACATAAGAAATTACTGGGATCTTCAACCATGGTATGAAATACCAGGACAATATGCTGTGCATATACAATGTGCTTTTTGTGAATGAAAGAAACACAAGAAGCACAAAATGTTTGTATCTCAAAAGCATAAATAAACTTCATAAAGCTGGAGGGAAAATAGGATTTTAGTCAATGGCTTCATGTGGTTGTGTAGACAGACTTAAATGAGAAAAGACAATCTGAAAGAGGTTAATTATAATGAAAGCACCCTAGTGTAGCAAAACTGTTACTATAGTAACAAACTGATGAGTTAATCATGAATGCAAAGAAAGATTGAGAAATTTGCCACGGAATTTCTTTTTTTTTCTTTTTTTTGTTTGGTAGATGTGAACAATGGATGAACCTAATGTAAAGGTATATTTATTAATGTTTTTAGTGATATTAAACAAGTGATATTTAGAAAAATTGCAAAATGCCTTCACATTTGACTGTAATGATAGATAGCAGAATATAGAATGTGAACTGGTGCTTTTAATTAATTGTTACTCGTTGCTTGTTTTCTTTTGTCTGAACTTTTCAATTTAAAATGATCAGCTGCTGACTCATCAACAATTTGTCTGATTGTATTTGTAGGCTTCCTGCTATGCATTAAAATGTGTGACTTTAGCTTATATATTAATAATAATCCTAATCATCATAATCATAATGACAGTCTAGAAAATGAACAAATAAAGTTCTAATATTATCCAGAATCACTTCAGTGGAGCCTTGATTATCAAGATGGATATTCTTTTTATTTAATATATAATCTTGGTATTGAATAAAGTTTTTAATAGTTTATTTGTTTATCTGACATTTCTCTGTAACAATTAAGAGTATGTGCACGTAGGGGCTGTTTGTAAGGATACATGTAAATGAGATTTGCAACTGCAAAACAGCAATATTACTGCTATAAATAGCTTTTAGCAGTCATAAAATAGGAATTGAATATGTAAAGAGGTGTTTTCAGCTGGCATTCTGCTCCTGCTATCACATTAGCAATTCACTATCAAAGAAATTAACTCTCAGTGAAATGCACTCAAATGGAATGGGTGGAGCTGGGCGGGCGTTTGTAGTGATAGCTGCACGAACTTCAAAATGGAGCACGGGATTTTGCCCTCAAGCTTATAAAAACTGCCAATACAACAGCTCTGTCCCAGACAGTTTATCATTGTCTTGTTTTTACCAGCCCTATTTATTTAATTGCATTTGCTTTTAAAAAGATTGTCTTAAAAAAAACATTTTAAAATTGTACCACAACACTCACAACAGTTTGCAAAACATGATAGAAAAATTGAATAAGTATCTCCATCATATACACAGCTAGGTAACCTGATACAAGTGGCACCCATTGCGATGGTTATCATCCCAGCATATCACGGACCGTGACATTGGTATAATTTGCTTATATATAAATACTTGCTTATAGATAATATTACTGCAGTTGGTTGCCCAATGCTTATCCTCACATCAGCCCCACCAATTCATGCTGAACGCATTTTATTTTCCACAGGGGGGCATCGGTTACACTATGTTACAGCACCTTTGACACCTTTACCTCACTGTGCACTTTTACAGGGCTGTCAGATATTATAGTTTGCCTGCCCAAATCCCTGCATACAGCTGTGAAGCACTTGTGATGTTCTACTCTACCCTTCTCCTTCTGGTAGCAAAACCTCTGAACTCCGTTAATGCATTCACCATGACTTCTGTGTGTGCAAACATAAGATGTATGTTATAGTTTGTGAGATATGGGAAATCTGTCAGGAAGGGTCTGTCTGTTGAAAAAGCCTGCAGCCCAAGTGCTGTGCAAATATGTTAGCCAAATTCTTAATTTTCCAAAGCCTCTCAAGGGGCATTTGCAGTCTAGCAAAAGGAGCTGTTGAATAACAAGCCATGTATTAGCAAAGCAATGAAGTGGAAGAACCAGTAAGGTTAATGAGTGAATGTGAAATGAGAGTTACTGAAACAGGTAAAGGAAAGCAGTGGGGTTCACAGGTTTGAAAGTTGTTAAAGAGCTGAAAGAAACATTATCTTAATTCCTCTTAGTGCTGAAATAGACCAACGTGTTTTAAGGAGTAGGGGAATTAATACCCTTCAAGAAACCTTAATTTTCTCATGACTTAGCAAAGGGTATCTATCAAGACTTAATTTTCTAAAGCAGCATCACCTACTAGGACAATGCAATAGAATTGTGTGAAGGTCTATTCTAAATGTGCCGGCAAATTAATGATGGGATAGACAGTGTTGGCATCTCTTCCAAGTTAAATATTGGTGCTCTCTGCCTGAACTCATCTTTTTCAGTTCTTAAATTCACTACCAAGGATGAACGAGAGTCCCATAAACATAAGCATATATATGAAAAATGGTGTAATAAACAAAATGTATAGAACTAAATTAATTTGTGACTGACACTGTTTCAAATGGAGAGTACAATTAATTGTATCTTCAACTGAAACTATATACGTGTGTGTGTGTGCGTGTGGCTGTGTAAAGGCAATATAAATATGAGTTATATATAATATTTTTCATTAGTATGACCAAAAAAAATGCACAATGCATTCACATGTGCTTTTCTATCAGCTACTGTAGCATTTTATTTTAACTGAATGTTAATCTTCTCAACTAACCCTTTTCTGTTTCATTATTCTGCTGATTGAAATTTCTAAAACGGTGTTGTGTTCCATCTTAGCTTTTGTGATGTGATTATAAACCACATCACAGGGCAGCTGGTATGTCAAACTGCATCTTAACCACGACTGACTAAACTGTTTGCAGCTCATCTCCGCCGAAGCAGAACTAAAATCTGGAAGTAATCAGCTAGCAGGGAACATCAGAAATTCTCCAGAAAACACTTTAACGCTGCTGGAGCCCACTGGTTCTCAAGATCGAATTCAGGTACCTAATCCCACACGGCAGTTTCCCCTCCCCCTCTCCCTTTCTTTCATAAATAGCAGCAGAAAAGCCCCAGGGTGTCAGTGGTAGCAAAGAAACTGCAGCGTCTGACACCTGCTGGGAGGTAGAAATATAAAACTGTAGCTGCCATTGTTAGTTTGTGCCTTTCACACAGACTGCTGCATTTCATACTTACTGTACGTAAGTGTAAAAGCATATGCCAGTGCTATGATGATAAACAAACACTAAATTTAATTAAGGGACTACTAAACCATGTTTTCATACAGTAAAATAGCTATAATGCTAATCTTAATAATGATAATTATAATGTTTGCAAGAAATCAAATCTGTAAAACATAATCCTTTTTAACCAATATAATAAGATTATTAAAATACATAGATGATGGTCTTTTTCAGGTAGTTTCATTAAGTTGAGGCATGTATTTCTCAATCTGAACTACTAATGCTGTAGTTCTGACTAGCAAAGAATCACTTAAATCTAAAACATAGTCATACAATCTGTAGCCAGAGCACCCCTTATTTCACACCCACTTGTTTAGGTATTTATTTATTTATTTGTCTACCTTGCCTCTTCTTGTCTTTAGGGAGGGTGGGCCCAACTCCTGGTTGCTGGCATTAGTTTATGTATTTCATTCATGTATTTTAATCATCCTCACATTCCTGGACAGCACAGGGGCAGTTTACAAGCTCCAGTTGACAACAAATAAACATTCACTGACATTTATAAAACATCACAAAGGTAATCAATTGTGCAGACTGTCTAATGATGGTTATCTGTCTGAATTGACTTACTTTATTGCCACAAAAACGCTGTGACTAACTGCTTAGCAAGTCTAAGATTCTTTGATGTTTCGAATACGTCAACATTGAATAGAGTCACCGAAACACACACCAAAAACCTGTTGGTTTTTGTTTTTATGTTTAGAAATGTGCACATTAACAGATAGATAGCACGATTAATCAAACAATTATACATGTAATTGTAATAGGAGTTCATGGTTAAAGGCAGGTGCTTTACTACACAAGAAGTCAAACTGCAACTTTTTTATATATCCAACTTTATTAGACGTTTTAGAATTAGTGGTTGAGTCCAGAGGAGGCCCGCCATGTTGCCGCAGCAGTTTTCCCAAACAAATTCAGGGTGTTAATCTTTATTCCCTGGCAATCTGACCAGGTCAAATTCCTTAAGGTAATTAGATTTTCCCCATATGTTCTAATAAATGGAAGGGTGTCCTGGAAAAACTCAATATCGTTGAAGGGGTTTCAGGGATAGCAAACTTCTCCACAGAGCTCCCTGAAGGTGAACCACACATTCCTGAAATAAAGACATGTGTATATTTAGTTTTTGCAGTCATTTGCAGTCATTTTTTTAAGCATCTAATGAGAAATATTTAGATTCAATTTCCTCAAATTGGCAGAAAATGTAACTGGCAAAATATATTTTGTGTACTTTTGTTGGTATAAAATTATATATATATATTTTCCCTTTCCTTCTATGCAATTAAAGTAATGAGAAAAAATGAATGCTGCTTTTTATTTTATTTTATGGATGTCCCAGGATCCTTTAGATTTTAGTATGTGCATATATGATGTGATGTAATTGATATTCATACACAGTAATTGAAACTGAAATATGTATGTCGTTTTCCGTGTGAAAACGTTTTTCTTTCGGTTTGCACTAAAACTTTTTTTCCTTTCCTTTCTTCTTTCATTTTGGAACGTAGCATGGTCTGATTGTTTCACTGCTGGTGTACTTGTTCTTTACAGATGATCTACTCTGTATTTCCAATTTGCAGAACTATGACTGTGGCAGGCTGTAACATTGCTCTACCAGGGCATCTGAGCTGTAATGCACCCTCCACAGTCAACAGCGTGACACTTCCATTCCCCACTCTTGTCATTCTCTCGTAGAAAAAGAGGATTACTGTCAGTTTGGCGATGCTTCACAATGCATACTGCTTCAGAACCAAAGTGGTATTTCTTCTCTCTGTGCTTTCAAATCTCAAAGCAGCCTATTCTGATTTGATGCTTGTTCTGGGAGCCTTGGTAGACTGGAGTCTTGTACACTAGGAATCAAACTAGGTCTTACTAAGACGTTTCTTAATCGCATGTAACTGGCATTAGACATAGTCTGTTTCTTTGTTTTTGCAGATTTGACATTTGTGGTGTTTCTGCTCCCCCCTCCCCTTGAATTTCCCCACAAGACATCCCCTGCTGCAAAAAAAGACACGAGTAACAGAAAGCTACTGCATCAGCAGTAGATTGGACCATGCTTGTTTCTATGGGGTGAATGTTTTAATGGAAAACGTAAAGACAGTGGTTTGTGTGGTACATAACCTTAACATTGCTAAAGACTAGTATATTATATTCACTGCTTAAGTGGAAAGTGGGAGTTGTATCATGTCACGGTACTGCAGTGGTTAAAATGTTTTATTAGATGATGACTGTAACAATACTTAGAGGAGCTGAAACAAAATGTTTATTATTAGATTTTTGTCTCTTAACGTCGGGAAAATTGTTAAGCTGGCTGTCGCAGTGTGTGACTGAATCAGGTGTCCTCACAATAGAAATACAAAGCATTTGACACTATTGTAAGCTGGGTTGCAATATGTTTATTGTGTGTTAGAATAACATTTTATTCATGCTACAAGATTCCCCTGCAAGTACGTTATTTGCCCAGGAAAAGATCTGTAAATGGCAATCAACAGAAACAGTCATACCAAGGTTACAGAGATGTCAATTGTGTAAAGTTAATATTCATAACAGCAGGAAAACTTGTGATGCCCATGCAAATTGTTCATTGAATTTAAATTGATAAGTAATTAAGGCTGCACTGCAATAGCTTACTTTTTTTCCTATTAAAAATACAAACAGGAATATGACAGGAAACAGGAACTACTACTGGCATTGTACTCAAAACACTGAAGTTATAGTGTCTCTCTATCAAAGTATTTTCTGGAATGGAAAACTGAACACAGTATACTTCTTTTCTGAAATGATTAAATATTGAAAATAATTATTATTACATTAGACAGCAGTTAAAATGGGATCATGTTGTAATTTATAGTATAAAATTAATGATGGGTACTTTTATCAAACCTGTACACAGGTGAATTCTTTGTCAACTCAAATGCGGAATTTGAATCCAGTCTCTGGTTATGCTCAGTCGAATGTTGTAATGGATTATTTATCATAAAGCCACACAAAAATCATGTTCATACTATGCATTTTCTGTCCTCGATTTAACAGATTATATCAGGTAAATTATATCACATTTAAGTTTCTTTACTCCTGATTTGTAATTTGCTCTGGCTGATGTGTGAGTCTGGATGTAGTTTACCAGTATTTGTATGATCTTAGCTCTTTCATTACATTTCGTATTTGGCATCTAATGTGAAATGTCTTATGATTGACACTGGAATCAGGCCAAGCCTCATTCAAAAACAGAGTGTCAAAGCCAAATTTATTATCCTTGGTTATTAGCATAAGAAGGCAGGTTTTGTTTACTAAGCCTAATTTGCTTCTAATTGCAGCCACTATAAAATAATTACAATCCATGGGATAACAACAACAGCCAGAATGACTTACAAAGGATCAGTCGGGGTTGGAAAATGGGGTATGTTTTTGTGTCAGCTACAACAGCTTGCTGTGCAGTCAGGAACAAATTAAATATCTGAACATAAGATTGCAATGCAAAACAAGAAACAAAAAAACACAACATAAAATAATAAAACAATTAGCATACATTCCGTCGCATACAGATGCACTTCATTGTAACATGTTTGATTTTATTCCATATTCTAACCACAAGTGAAGCATTGCATTCTTGTGGATGTCCAATTGCCATTTAATACCCTAGTCTGTCAGCAAGATTGGTGGTGAACTATGCCAATAAATACATATTAGACTTTAAAACATAGTTCTCCTGTGGGTCATGTGCGCACTTGTTTTCAGACACTCTCCTTGACAGCTTACTACATAAGGCAAGACTATTTATAGTTGATACTGTAGCCCAAGCCAAATCAGCTACAGCTGTGTTAAGATCAGGATTAATCTGTCACTGATATGGCACCCTTTCAATGAACAAAGTAGTTAGAAACAGCTGGGTTAAAGTAATGTTTATGTATTTGCACTAGCAGGTTACATTTTGAAAAGCTATATTTATTTAAGAAGGCTTACATGTGAGAATCTTACAAGGATTGACTTTTGATTAGTGACAGAAGATCAGTGATAAACACACACACAAAAAAGACAAGAGCTTTAGGTGTCTCTGAAACTGTTGCTAACTTACATGTTATCACATCCATAGCAGTGTAAAAAGATGTGTGTGTGTGTATGTCAATGTGTGACAGTTATAGAGTGATTATTATTGTTGTTGTTTTATAATAATAATTAAAACAGGAACAGTGTGTACATGTATGTACAGGCACAATAAGTCAGTACATATGCCCTGGAAAAATTGTAAAAAAAACATAAAACGTTCGTTGGGGTAGTCATACAATTTAGAAATAATGATAATGTATGCATCCTGTCCTGAAATATGTTCTTATTGTTCTGTTCATTAAAATAATTACAATGCAAACCATTCCATTTGTTTTCAGAATAATGCAATGTGACAAATGTTCTCTGTGGAAAAACTCCAACTAAACACAGTTCAGTATTCCAGCATGAAAACGTGTTTTGACAATTGCAATTTGTAAATGTAGGTGATTGAACCACCCCCCTCACCGACTGAAGAGTCCTCATTCCCTTGACGCAAAGGTCATGACACGCACCCTCTCATAGTTCTCCTGGTCATTAATATGAGTAAGCCTTTCTCTAAATAACATCTTTATAATGATAATAAATGTTAACTGCATTGTACAGATATAATTAATTAGGTTTTTTATATTTTGTTAATGCTTATTGCATCTCATAAGCTCTTCACAGGTGCAGCGTTCAAAAACTCAGCACATCAACTGTGCTCCTAGAATTCCATTTAATATTTATTATCGCCACAACTGGGAGGGGGGAAATAAAAAAAAAAAACATTTAAAGTACTAGATTTTAAGTTGTGACAGTTCAAGGGAACAATCACTGTTAACGTATTCAAAATTGTCCATGGCAAGGTCAATGCTTCAATCCTTCTTCACATTCATGCAACACGGCAGATGAAGACAGTGTGCATTCAATATGGTACTCAGGGTGAAGACAATACGATGCGATGACTTGTCTAGACTTCCAGTCCTTGTCCTTAGGAAAACAGAACAATAACCACTACAATAAAAATAAATCTGAGGATAGATACCAAATCAAATGCGACTCACTCTCCTTATAGGCTCGGAGTCCAAAACCATCCTCATTTGCAGTTTAATACATACTATTATATATATTGGGGGCTAATATTGGGCTCGCTATCTTGGAGACTATACATTGCTGATTGACCTGCATTCTTGAATCAGCCCCTTCGCTGTTACCACACCTGGGGCCTTGGCTGCGGTGTAGCTGTCACTACCAGTAGCCATGGTGCGGGATTGATGACAGTCATTCACTGATGAAGCTGTATACATCATTTCTGTCCAGGCTGCACTGGCCAGATGGACCCTGACCATCCATCGCCTGTCAGGGACACATCTGTTCCTGTCGCTGCTTAGAGTACTAACAAGTCATTCGCTTTCCAAAAGGATGGTGTCAGCTGAACAGGGGACACTCCGGCATTCTTCCTGTTAAAGACATAGTATCTCTTTATAGGTTAACCGTGAGTGAGGTCCCTTCCTAAATGTGTGGAAATCTGTACACCGCACAATTATAACTGCATTGTTTGATACATAACACTGGCGTTTTCATCTTTTGTTCAGCATTTGGGAAGCTACAGCCCCATCGTTCAATCCATTTTGTTATATTTTCCTTTGCCTTGCTTCTTTAACATCTTTTTCTCACAATTGGATTTTTGGCAAGGAATGCGTTCTTTGAGTCTGACAAGGACAATACTGAAAAGCGGTAAAAGAAGCAACACAGACATTTGCAGTATCTTGCCTGACAGCTACCACACAAAGAGCCAAAGAGAAAATGTTTTTCTGTAATCCCTGTCAGTTTGACACATTAGATTACAAACTGGTACTTTTATAATAATAATAATAATAATAATAATAATAATAATAATAATAATAATAATAATACAATAACATAATTAATTAATGTAGAGTCACAGATTTTTATACATAGCAGGAAGTCTACAAATACAATCAGTCACAAACATGTTGATGACAGCTGGTAATTTTTATTTGAAAAGTTCAGACAAGAGAAAATGAATAACGTGGAATGGAAAGAGTTACGATTAATAAAAGCACCAGCTCACATTCTCATAAGGGAATGTTTAAAATGTAAAAATGTAGCTTTGCCAAAAACAAGGAAACGGCTATATTTTGATAAGCAAGACAACTGTGCATATTTTTCTACTCTAGGCTATGGTCTCACCTGAGATTTCAAGAGGATATAAGCAGGGCACCCACTGCAAGAAAAGCACTGGTAGTTGAAACACAAGTATTAGAACAAAAAAAGGTTGAATCAGAAAATTGCTAGTCATTGATACCATCTTAAACGTTAAACATATGCCTCACCCTGCTAAAGTTTTATTATTTGTGTGATTAGGCATTTCTTTTTGCCATTTAATGTACAATTCACAACGTTTGGCTTGATAAAAGTTATCTTTATTCACTTTATAACATGGAATTCATATGGAGTTGTTAAGTGATTTCACTGCTTAAAGATTAACCGAAAGAAAGAAAAAATCATTAGTGCAGTTTATTTGCTAGGCTGACAATGATTAATGCATGTCTCAATGACATGAAAGACAGAAACACATCTTAATAAAGGTACAATTCATAATTTTAATGAGTGAAAAAAACTGCTTTACACAGTCTGATTATTGCATGCAAACATTTGATGGTATGTTTGGTTTAAACTTTCCTACCAAACAAAATAAATCAGTCTACGGTGAGGCCTTTTTAAATGTTACTTAATGCCTTTTAACATTCCCACACTCCAGAAAATAAAAACTTCTATTGAGCGTATGCTTTGAGCCCCTGCTGTTAGTTATTAATCATCTAGTGTTGTATAATGAAAGGTTATACAACAGCAGCTCTCAATTCCTGTGCAGGTGAAACACTAATGTTTAAAGCTACCTTCGCAGCAAGATCACAGTTTTTGTCCCCTTGTTTCGGAGGCAGTTAGTTGAGCTGAGTTCATTAGACTCCCCGCGAGGAGCAGAAGAGGGAAAGGAAGCTGTGTGAAGTTATTCATTGTCTTACGACTCAATTCTAATCACCTCACTCAGCATGACTGACAGAGAGGCGCTTTCCACTGTGATTGAGAGTATTGATTTCTCAGCCCATTTCTGGGCACGTTGAAGATAGACAATCAGAGCCTTCACTTTCAAAAAACCTCTTCATCTGCCTTAATCATCTGATCAATAATTAGCGTCAGGATAGTGGATCTTTGACAAAGCTATCTCCGACAGCTTTTTTCTTTTTTTTTCACTCCTCCTTGCCTCCCTTTTCCTCTGGGTAGTGAATCTGCTGAGTCAAGGTGATCTATTACAGCAAAGAAGTTAGCAGTTAGAAATTTAGCAGTAGATGGTGGCAGCCCCTTAGCAATGAATACCAGCACTCATAGCTCCTCCTCGCTGCCTCTGACTCGACCCTCCGTTTCCACTTCCCCTCCCCCACTCTTTCATGCAAGATTGGTCAGCTAGCTATCACCTTCATAAATGGACAAAAACCAAGAGCCCTTGATACCAAAATCAGTTCGTCAGGCTTTCGTTTAGAGCCAGTATGTACACCCATCAGCACTATAATAATATTATTATTATTATTAATACATATTTTTAAGACCAATTTTCACAGTGTATTTTGCATCGCATCCTTTTTGCCTGATATTAGTTTAAAAAAAAGGGTATTCAGAGATATACTTCACTGGATTGGTATACTGGCATTGTTTTTAGCAAGCTTTCAGAAATACGGCTTAGTCGTAGTAACAGGAACAGAGTCCTGGTGATGTACATACAGAGTACACACTGTATTTATAAACAAGGGCTTCTTTATACTCCATTGAAAGGTTACTCTGTCCAAAATACTGCATCCTAGCCCTAGAGCAATAATATTGCAGTACTCTTCATTAAGGCTTTTTTATATATATTTCGCCACCTGCCCCTAATGCCGTGGGCTCTCTGTGACGAGCACGGCAGGGGCCCGAGATAATAAAATCCTGTGCGGTTTCCACTTCTTCTCATAGCAGCTGGACACTTCTGGAATTGTCCGGCTGTCGGAAAACTACCCTTCCGTTGAGCAACTGTACAACACCCTCTGCAACATGTCTAAAAATGTACATACAATAGCGTGGTTGTGATGCGCTAATTCGTTAGGTGAGTGTAACAGTAGTTTCCCACAGCAGCTCTTTATTTAAATGACAGAGCACCTTTACCGTGCCTCTGTTCCACTGACTGCGAGATACCACAGTACACTAGCTTTGTTTTGACCCCGTTCTCCAAAGCTTTCCCTGAAAAGTGTGACTAATCTAGTGCTAGATGACAGCTAACTTCAGCATCAGCGGGGGAAAAAAAATTGAAGTCACTTTTTATCTACTTGCCAGTCTGTGAGCCATCTGAATAAGCCTCGTCAACTTCATTACAAACTCATAATCTCTTGTGCAGATAATGATAGCCTAGGCTGGTGGGGAGCTCGGCTTCTTGTTGTTTTTACTGACTCTCTCTGCCTTTAGGCCAAGCATCTGTGGGGATAATGAATAGAGTAATTCTTTAAGAGGAAAACAAAAGGCTCTTGGGGTGGAGGGGAGAAACACATGGCGTCAGTCTAGGACTTGCCATCACAGGCTAAAATGCTTCACTATGAATATAGTCTCCCCTAAAAAAAAAAAAATGCAATAAAAGGAAGAAAGAAACAACAGTGGTACTATGTCCATTTGTTTGGGAAAAAAATGGTAGCAATACAAATGTGACACTATTTCACAAATGGCTTTTTGTTCTCCAGCAAGCTCCTGTTAGGTACTCCCTTATTAAAAGCAATGTTTAAAAGAGGGAAAACACTTTCTGTCATTGGTTAAAAAACTAAAGTGAGTTTTTTTTGTTTACCGCATTTATATATTTATAAATGATTTTGTTTACCAAACCCTAAAGGGTTTCACAATTTTTAAAACATTTCCGTAAGTACTCCAAATGCTTATGAATTCATGATATTGAATGGTTTAGTCAATGATGCATGACATCTTAAGTATGCGGAGCCTTTTGTTGTTTAATCACCCTTTTGAAGTTATCTTTTTTCTCTTTGCCTTATGTTTCATGGGCACCTTCTCTGAACCTTCTGCTTCTATTTGCTACTATTTCTATACCACACTGCAAACCTTACATTTAATATATTATGCTTATTAGGCTTAAGTCTTGCTTTTCTACTTAATTTAATTCGCTTTGATAAAATTCTTAAAATACTGAGGAAAGAGCTGTAAAACAAACACTTGTCCCCTACCTTTTGAAGTCGCAAAGTCATTTAACTGATTACAGTGCTGTAATACTGAAACGGTATTGCATAACTAAACCCATCAGCTAATTGGTACATCTTCGGGTCACTGTGCAATTAAGCAAAAATGGACCACCAATAGGCCATATTGGAATCATTGAATGGCACAGCTTTTGGAAAAATAAGCCGATAAGAAGTGTTACACCATGACAACAGTTAAGTTGAGCAGGTGAAAATCTGAAGACAGGATATATACATTTTGAAGAACATATTTGAATGGTACAAAAACTACTGCAAACGATCAAACCAAACTGACCGAGACTCCTAGAAACGGGTGGTCTGTTTGTTTGAAGGTGAAGTTGGTGTGCTCAAACAATTTATTTTCAGTGTGGAAAGCAAATACATTCTGGTACACTTGGAAACAAACCGCTCAACACAACGAACCAAATTGGAAAAGTGAGTTACGCAAAGGAACTGCCCAACCTTGTCTGCATGTGAACCATGTTTTAAATGATTTGAAAGTGAACTAAGTGTAATAATGCCCGTACGTTTAGATAAAGCATTGTTATGATATTGTATCTTAACACTATATTCCTTCAGTGGTATATCAACCTTTAATGTCATTAAACAATATACGTGTATATACAATTATAGTACTCCACAATGTGATATTTTTCTCCTACACATGAATACATTAATAATAAATGTAAGAAACTCTATGCCCGATATAATATTTTTTAACTTATAATGTAATAATTTGGTCTGCCTGATAATGTAATACCCTTATAACTCATAATGTAATACATTACATGCTCACTCAGTGCTGGATCTGATATCATAGGATGGGTGAAATATGGCAAACGGCAGATTTAAGAGCACTAGCCGCTGGAATTCAGTGGACCACTTCTTTTCCTAGAGAGGCAGAGGTGAAAAAACACTTTGAGTATTACTGCTGACATTCATTTTAGTTCAAATTTTACGCAAACGCTCACTCCAGTTTCCATGAAACTCATGTTGAAGGTTCTATGTACATGTATTGCTTTTATGAATGAAAAAGGCCACCTGGGTTGTTCTACTTAAAAAATAAAAATAAAATAAAAAGTTTCAGTTGTACAACTATAACCATCCATTTCCCCTCTTTGGTATAGCTACCTAATGATAGCTAATAATTATCGGGCCTACACAGCTCTAGATTTTTGTTTTATGTTGATTTATATTTTGAATAAACATTATTCATGACAAAAGTAATCGATCAATCAATAGTTCCATGATGTCTGATTTAAACTAAATTCCAAATATTGAATTGTATGCACAAATAATTGTAATGGACATAATTATCCATGTAACCAATGTACTCCATTAGTAATCCATGTAAAGGACTGTAAAACATCTCTGACCATCTAAGCCTATATATTGTTTTTGTTAGTTACAGGTGACAATGGATCAGTCATATTTAGAGGTAAGAATGCTTTATGGTCGTGAATGAGTTTCATTACCAGTTGTCAGGTTATTACATTGTTATGAAAACCAAGTTATTACCTTATTACTGAAAACATATTAAATTACCAGATAAGAAATATCTCTGTCTTATCAGTTGAGATATTACAATCATGTTTTATTTTTATATTATTGACAATTCTTACATTATGGAGTGGCATTAGGTGTTTAGTACATGAATGGTTTTTACAACTATATTTTCAATACTTTTGGTTCCTTGTAGTGTTTAGGGGGCACAAAGGAAAAACAAATAATTCACCTTCAGCTGAAGCTTTGCTGTAAGTTATTGTCAATAAAGGATTAATAGAAATGTATAGCATAAGCACATGATAGAAATGCTCCAATTCATAGTATTTTCTAAGAAGACATCTACAAGGTTAATTTTTATTCTGAAGATGGTCTCTAGAAATAAGTGCATATGTCTTTGTTCTGATAAATCTGTATTTACTTATTATGATTTTCCTTCTCTATACATAAGGTGGTAGAAGGTACAAATGTACAGAAAGCTTGGGAAATATGAAAATATGATGGCTTCAATTCAGTCTTGCAAATAAAATAAAGGAAATTAACTCCATGGGCTGAAGGATATTTTCCAGCTGCTGCCTACTGTATTCTTTATGTGAGACAAAATAAATATTCTTCTTTGAATACATTGTAAAATGAATACAACAGATGCATCTTAAATGCATTTACATATAAATATTCTCAAGAAGACAATACTTTTAAATCCTGTTGTGTTTGTATGTAGATTTGATATGAGTATAACTGCTTTAAGAACAGATCTGAATAACAAGAGGTATAGCCTTTAAAATTATATCCTCAGTATTTTGATAATAATAATAATTATTAGTAGTATTTTAAGACTTGTTATTAATTTATTTACACAATACTTACTTGTCTTGTTGGTCATTCAGCTCCCCAGTCCTGCTCCAGCTGGACCATTGAGTATTGTATGAATAATAGACCTACTAGTGAAAAATATGTGTACTGCTTACTTTGGTGTCTGTCTAATGTTTAGTAGCACTTATGGGCACACATTTTATATTAAAATAAAAAAATGTTTAGAAAGCTGTTCCTTCCTGACTGATACCTGATAATATTAAAATTATTTTTATATAAGCACTTTGTTTATGATCTGTAAATTGTCTGAGAAACTCTCATCACACATTGATTTACCACGGCTTCAGTATGTGATTATGCACCAGGTGTAAACATTCATAGTGGAAGTACTGTGTGAATAATGCATATTTATAAATAACAGAGCGGCAATTTGTTCTTGTCCATTATGCTTTGAATTGGTCCTAGAAGAAATATTTGTAAGTCCAATATACATTTTCTTATTGAATTTATGTATACATGTATGATATATACATTTCTTTTAGAATTCAAACAATAATAATAATAATAATAATAATAATAATAATAATAATAATAATAATAAAAATCTTTGTTTTATTATACATCTTGTAAAGTTATGTGGATTTCTATACTATTCTTTAGATAGTATTTAAGTTGCTTTCAATATGTATTTGCAAACATGTATAAATAACATCTCAATGTTGCCATTGTTAATTTCCCAGTGGTTAAAATATAAAACACAATGTGAAAAGTAAAATATAATTACTGAATCTCCTTGGTGCTGTATAATGAAAAAGAGAATTCTTAAAGCAGTCGAAGCCTTTGTAACCTTTTCTTGTCAGCACTTATAATGTCTTTCATTCAATTGATTTACATTGCCTTCCTTGCAGTTTCCTACATATCTTTAAACACTGACCTGTCTCTCCATTTAGATTTCTGATTAGTTTTACCTTCAGGGAGAACAGATAAAAAAATATTAATGAAAAAATACACATAGTAAAAAAACGGAAATTTAGAACAAGAGTCACTTGTTTTCTAATTTTCCATTAAGAGAAGTCTAGCACATGATTGCATATGCTCTCCACGAATATGGAGAATATCAACCAAATGTTCAAAATTGGCATTTTTCAATTACTTTCAATTAGAAATACCAATATCAACTCCTGCCTTCAAGAGCATTGTACTTGCAGCCCCCATCTGTACTCAATAAAACATCTCCATTCAGTAAGTGCCTGTTGAAGTAAAAATTCTCTGCCATTGAAACAATTGATTATATAACACTAGAGTAAATCAAGTAGTCCTTCCTATACTCTTTCCATCAGCCTAAAGGGGCCATAACTTCACACTCTTTATCTTTCTATACAGAACATAAAAGGAATGACAACTTTTATAAACTCAACATAAAAATTATATACAAGATACTTTTATTGGGTTGATTTCTTTATTATTATGTTAGGGCTCTGCTTCAGTACACATTGATGATACAAATTAATAATATATTCATGTATTGTGGTGTGTTGACATCTGCTATAAATGTAGTGAAACTTTTTTCTGTTTTTACGTTGTTTGAAATCTCTCTTTGGGAAAGACCAACTGTTAGTCAAATAATTAACAAAGACACATTTGTTTTTCATTTCGTAAGCTGACACACTGTTGTAGAGGACCTAAGCAGATTAATGTAATGTTTTTCTACCTCTGACCTCTCAGCCTTGAGATCCTTGATTCTGTGTCACCAAACACAGTAGTGTAATGGAGCTGAGGTCTAGCTAATAGTGTATGCTATTCTGACTGTCATGCTCTATCACTGTAACTTACTGCTGGAGGTCCCCTTGCAATCACATAAAGTCAGGGCAAAATGATTCAAACAGGAGACATAACAGCCTTTTCAGAATAGAAAAGATGTACTTTCATATGTAATTACAATATCAGAGTACAATTAAGCACAATTAACAACAAAGGGCTACATGGTTACTTAAAGAGGCCGTCCTTTTTTGAAATCGGTTTTTAAGACAGCTTTAATGGGAATGTACTGATTTAGCTTTGAAAGAGTGCTAACAAAAAACAAATGCAACCAGCAAAGAATAATAAAAACCGCTTTAATGCATACAAGCAGCTGGTCTAACTGGAGCAAATAGGGTGTTTTGTGTAAGTTCATTTTGCTGTGTGTGCAGTTCAATAAAATCTTTAAAACATGGTGTCCCTACTTAGTTTCCATATGTGTGAATGATCCCAGTCAGTAATGCTAATGTGAGGCAGAATGGAGTCTTCTTGAAGATAAGGTACAGGATATATTTATACTGTTTACTACAGTCATGGGAATTGCAATGCAACAATTGAAGGACAAAAGCGATTGAAGCATTATTCCTCCTGGTATAGTGGTGAAAGTATTGAATTAAGTTGTACCTACCTTATGTGTAGTTTTGCTTTCAGAATTATTCGATTATTGTCAATAATTACATCTCTTTTTAGATCCAAAGATGTCTGTATGGATGTATGTACGTGTTGTTGGAACATTTGCATGTCTTAGGTCCACAGAAAGAAATGCAGTGGGGCCCCAAAATGTGATTGTAGAGGTACAATAGAACTCCAGGGAGCTCATTTTCATATGATTACTATTTTTTAATGACATAAGGTAAGAGTTTTTACAAACAAGTTGCAAGTAAACATGTCATGACAAATAATTGTACCTTTTATAATATATTCCGCTTTGCACCTCAGAGACACATAGATGATGTAATTTTTTATCATCTGTTTAGCTGAACATTTCTTTGTTTTCCAGTGGCTTAATTATGGAATTCAGACTGTGATGTTGTTTCCCCCCAGGGTAAGGACTCTTGGAGACATGCCAGTTTTTTTTTTGCTTTTTTTTTGTTTTTGTTTTTTAATCTTGAATGTATTTAATCTGTAAATCATGTGCAGAAATGAATTTATCAAAGTAAAAAGAAGGAATGAAAAAAATGTTAGAATCAGTTCTTACATCCATTATATACATATTTTATTTAAATTGTAGTCCCAGATACTAAAAAGAACTGTTTGAAATAGCAGGATACTTATATCCACAGGCTGTCATGTTCTTGTTTGTTTGCTCATGTTTGTTTATTTGCTTGTATTTTTAGTGATTGAAATGGTCAGAGAGGGTCAGTCCTTAAAGTCAGGTGGTTAAAATTGCAGAGACCTTATTCTACCAGTGTTGGCTGAGGGATCTTTCAAGCTTATAAGTAACCAATCTGCTTATTCTCAGGACTATCAAACTTCGAATGATGTGCCACTTTCGAACTGGTATGAAGAGGTTGTAAATTTAAAAACTGAAGCCTTAGACTGTTCACCTCTCAAAGATTAGATTTTAATTTTATGTATTAAGAAGAGCATGGACAACATGACAATTCCACATGCAATGACATTTAAAGAAACAAACTATATATTTTGGCAGGGCCATGGTTACCCGGAAGTGTCAATTATCGGAGGCAAAGCTACGGCCTAATGCTTTTACATTACTATTATGAACTTATTTATTATAACAGACAGATAACTTTAAAGTAGGGCAACCTGAACACATCTGAAAGGATGTTTCGCCCTAATTTCCTAACTATTTTAATTGTTGAGGTTAAAGGAAATCTGAATGAAGATATTCTAATCTAAACCACTGCTGCATCTACCTAGAGGTCACTAGCCCACTTCCTGTGACGCTTTCAGTACTTTCAGGAAGACTGACATTTGATAGTTTCAGAAATGGCAGCCACATGTTTCCATTTATTAACATGGAAAAGGGTTATTTGGAGCTTTTGACGAATAAGAAAAGCTATTTCATATTATATCACTTTAATCATATCAACTTTCACTTAAGCGATGTGTGAGTTTTAAGTTTTGGTGTGTCAATATTCCTGAAGCATATTTACAATCCGCTATATATATCCGTTATATCCGTTATCTTGAATCAGGAAAGAGAATACAGACGGAGTTACAGCAGAAAGTGAAAAATTGCGTCAGCCTTTTTCTTATGTACCTCCACAGAGCTGATGAAAATTTAAAAAGTAAACCCAATGAGAAAACAGGACATGGTTCACTTTGCTAGAAAATTGACGTTGGGGTTGGGGGTGAGAGGTAGAGAGCAGCTTACATCACAGTTTAGAAGTTAATTTTGCTAATAATGGCACTACATTTCTTAGCTTTTGTAAATTATTGCTGTTTAATGTTTTAATGATTTAAGTTTAAAAACTTAACTCATCAGTAATAGATAAGAAATACAATCTGCTATGTGCTCAAATTGAGCAGGGATAGCATTTAAATGTCTTGGGATGGTGCCATGGTGTGTCTGACTGCAATTAAATATGTGTAGTCCACAGTCGACCTACTGCTAAGCACATACATCACAGCCTACACATATGATAATAGGGACCTCTGGAGCAGCAGAATAATTGAACAAATAACTTGGTTTTAGATATTACTGTACAAACAATAGCAACAACTGACTTGCAACCTACCAGATAATTTTTCTGTGGCACCCCTTTCAATTAAATTGTATTTTTAGTGCAGAATATATAAAACAATTTCTCTTTACATCCCAATGTAGATTCATGAGCTAGTCAGCACAAGTCAGAACTGCACTCTAGTACTAACAAAGGGGAACTGATGGCAAGCATCCAGTTTGTCTAAGATACACTGTTTGCCCAATCCCATCTTTTCAATTGTTCCATTTTGTGGCATTCTGTATCAGTTTACGTTCATCTGAAGGGCTCAGAAGGAAGTGAGTAAAGTGGACATTACTCATTCCTTCAATCCCGAAAACATCATCTACGGGAAGAGTCCTCACCAACATCAAGTGTCTTTTTAAAGAAATTGTCCATAGGGAAATACTAAAAATAATAAACTTTTTTTAAAAAGGTTTCTTTAGATGCATTTTTTTTCATTTTTTACAGATGAATGTGCTGTCTCATTTCTCTTACATTTTTCAGAAGTAATGTTTGATGGCAATGCCTTCAGGCCCCCCCAGGGTTAAGAATTTCAGAGCAGGTATGTACATGTTACAGCCTTATGGAAAGCCACTGAAATCCTGTATCTTCTCTATTCAAGATTTCGACTGCAGATGTTTCCAGGATGTTCCATACAATGGTCAATGATGTTGTGTCATTGCTTCTATTGAAGACATTTAGTTTATCCCAGACTTGTGATTGTTTTAAATGGAAGTAAATTATTTGCAGAATTTCACACCGTGTTCATAGAAATTGAAGGAATCATGAACAACATATTTCCAATTTCACTGAATGCTAAAGACTGAAATCTAAGAATGATTTCACGTCTTCTTTTTATTGTTTTCAGTTTATCTTATTTCTAATCAAGTGACCACTTGCATGTAGAGGCACCCCTGAGCATGATTAATTGAGAAATGATTTGTGGAAGCTGCGGGTGTCATAAATCTATTGATTTAAGGAGTATAAAACTCAGGCCACAGTCAATTCTGAGAATGACCAGCAACCTACTGAGGTGCAGTGCTTTAACCAACTGACCGGTTTACCAAGAAAAACAAAACTTTAATTGTTTACAGTGCTCAGCTTGCTCACCAACAAACCGCTTTGGGAGCAGCTTGTTAGAGTTCATGCTCTGACCCCTTCCATACTGAGAGTAGCTAGTGCAGGTATTGACTGAGTAGCGTATTAATGTGCCTTAGTGCAACATACACTAATTAACAGCAACAAACATGGATGTGATGCGATGTTTGTTAAGGTGCTCAAACACCTTTTGTAAGTCTAGGAGGGTTTCTTTAGGTTAGCTTCTAATAACATTACTGTGAGCTTCCTGTTACAATGACAGTCAGGTTCTGTATCAAATAATTATACTTGTATTTATCTTAAAACAAAAGGTTTTATTTAATGTGAACAATATACCCATAAGTTGCTGAAATAGACTAGGACAAAAATTGGGGCCTGATTAAATCGCAAATGCTCACAGGAGCAGTATTAAAAAAAGAAGGCTTGCTCTGCTAAATGTAAATGACCTAAAACAGACAGGAATCGTGTCCGAAATTCTCACACCTCCTTTTTGCCACAGCAAAGCTGTAAATCCATTTTCACTGTATTAGACTAAAGACAATCTACCTACTCACCCACTAAAGCTCTCAAAGCTACTATCTGAATCCATCTTGCAGTTTCACCAAAGCTAAGAATAGCACATTCAAACATAGAAAATGTACTTAAAACTCAGTAAACAAATACACATTTTCTGTAGTTATATACCTGCCTGGTCTTCAAATCATGATTTTATTACTCAGATATCAGTCAGACTTTCCCCAATAAGACATGCTTATGCCTCTTCTTTGAGCTTCCTATCTGTCAACAAAGCAGTGGAAATAATCAAACAGATATGTCCATAGTTTTATTATAAATAGATCTATATAAAATAACTTTAAAAGTAGTAGGAATATTTAATTGTTTTATTATTCATTGATTATCTATATTATTATTATCCTGGAGTGTTAGTGTACAATAGTCGGTCTCATCCCCACATTCAATCATCCAGAAGCTGATGGAAATACTGTGATACAGAGCAATATACAAACACGGTCCAATAAATAGTACATAATCAAATTGAATGGTATAGGTTTGACTACATATTTAGATCCTTTACAGTCCCTTCCCAAGGGACTTTGAATATATGGACGGTCCAGCTATCTGTGAGCATCTGAACCCTGTTTGGGAATTTGTAAAGCACACTGAAAAATAGATTTGGAATAGAGACCCAGAGAGTTGCATTTCATGTCTAAAGTCTTCTTGTGAAAGATCATTTGGTTTAGACTCAGTAAACAGAAGACTCCATCACTCACAATGAGGTATGTGTGAAGCTGGGATTACCTCTGATCAGGAAGTCTATGAGAAATTGCAAACTGCAGTGTGGATATCCAAAACTATTTTAGACCGAGATCAATTTTGACTAGTACTCTATAAAATAAATGGGTGTTTACTTTGATTGTGAATGATTGATTGATTTTAGTATAGTTTTTGTGTTGGCTTTCCTTGATAAACCTTTTTCAAGATTCTGCATGCTTGTATTCAGTCATCGGTCGCCTAGCTCAGTAGTTTTAGGATACTATGTGGTAGATTAATTTCAATAAGTGGCAAATAAAAGTTAAAATTAAGCAGTTGTGTAATGTAAACCATATATGCATACCTGTATTAGTTATTAGTTAGCTATTTACGCCATTTAAGAGATAATCCCACAAATCTCTACCTGACCTTTTTGTAGATTGGTGTACTGTTGGTGTAAGAATTGAAAATCAATTCACATAAATTGTTATAAATATGCTGTTGTGTGCTGGATTACTAACATAACTGGTATCTAGAAAACATTTTATTTAAATAATGAGTGTGTGCATGTTTTAGGGATTGAGGTGGATTTGTGTTGATCTCCAATGAACATACATTGGAGTCCTGACATTACAGCAAAATTATATAACTGAATCCTTATTAGAAAGTCATTAAATCCAAAAGATTATCAGCCCTCCAAATCTTTACAGCGCATCTCTGTGCCCTTGTTTGTAGTGCTTACAGAGCAATGGAGTCTGAATCCTTCCTTCTCTTACTTTCCTGATTCATTTTCACACTTCTCTGTATATCTTCGCTAAATTTATGTTTCAAAATATCTTATTATAGTCCCACATAGAAGTTATGTTGTTTTGGCAGCCGCCTCACTGCTAAGATACTCAACTGAATAACAGTAACTGAAAAAGTCTGATCTGAGCTGAAAAGTCCTGCATGCTCCTTCTATGGACTCCTCAGTAGCTGCTAAGGGATTTCATGCAAATTAATGTAATGTACACTGCCATTTTCTTATTATATCAGACAAGATTTTTTGAAGTTATTTGACTAAAAACTGCTTAAAATACAATACACCTCTATGACCTTTCTACTGCATGCTTAATTTACTTCAATATATAACCTTTACATTGTGTTTTGGGTTGTCACGTATCCTGTAGGTGATGAAGACACATTAATGAATAGTCCACAAAAGGGGACTACCTGTTTTTAGCTCAATACATCTATGTGGTCATAAGAAGGTAAATCAACTTGCACTTTTGTGTTTTTTTCATTATCATTTCTGTTGTGTTTATTATTTGACATAAAGAGGGGTACTGCACTGCAATATTTGGATGATTGTATTATTTTATTTGAAATGTCCTCGTTATTACGGGAGCTCTGCTCTAATCCACTTTACCACTTAATGTTCCAATTTAAATGTTCTAGGAGAAGCAAAGCCTTCAAGTATGAAGCATGAATATTACCATGAGGGGTTGTAAAGTGGAGTCTATTAGAATATATCATCAATGTATCAAGGGACCATTTTGCACGTTGGTCTAAATACATCATTTAATTACAATAGAGACATTACTTCATGTTTCTAGTGATGTAAGTATTATTACAATTCATGAAAATCTTAGACTACTGTGGGCCATTACTTTGGGCCATAAGCTATTCCATAAGATTTAGTACTAAAGGATTGCAAGTGTAGTTCAGCATTAATGGATTCCATGGAAACAGGCTTCTCTCTGGCATCCCAACGCAAGGACACTTGACTTATTATCTTTGTTGAACATCCTTTAAATCTTTCTTAAATTCAAAAGGATAAGGAATTGTAAATCTTTATTTTGGAAGCAGCCGTGTGGAGCTGTAAGGAGAATATGAACCACATTGGAAACTGTTATTTTTCCTAAATCCAAATCTTTAAATTTTTTATTACAATAGCCCTTGGAGTTATGCTACATTGTTTACAGATAATCCCTGGACACATCAGCACAGATACCTGATAAGGCTGGGATATACATGAAGCATAAGCTCTGGTTGCACAGAAAAACACAAAAACACAGTGGATTAAGGTTGTGCTGGAAGTTGCCCATGTTGAACTAATAATGACAGCTAGATTAAAGAACAAACTGTCAGAATTCAATAGTTGGTGGTCAGTCTTTCTCCTTCACTGCTCCAGGAATCCACAGACATAATTACTTACATCCACTAGATTTTTCTAAGCTTGACACCTTTTATTTCCTGCCCTGTGCCATGATTTGTATTTGCACTGAATTAAAGGGAAAAAAAAGCCTCAATCCTTTATATCTATTGAAAGAAAGCTAGCAAGACAAACATTTACCAATTATTGTAGTATGTTTTTTAAATATATATATATATATATATATATATATATATATATATATATATATATATATATATATATATGTAGTGCTATTAATTCGTTAAGTGTATTTTAAACTGAATTAATTTACTTATTGACAAAATGTATAATTGTATTAGCATTAACATAAAACAAGCTAAATTATATGTGTACTTTGTGACTGTTATTGATTTTCCTACCATTTCCAGAAATCAGATGATTCTTAACATAATTATATTGAAGTAATGCCACAAAATGATGATAATAATAATAATAATAATAATAATAATAATAATAATAATAATAATAATAATAATAATAATAATACACAAGTAATGTTTTTACTGGTTTTATTATTGATAAAGCATTTAGATGTGAAGGCAAGGGTGGCGATCAATGACAAAGCAAACACTGTAGCCATTGAGAGGAACAACCTTAATAATATATGTTTTAATTAAAACAAGTTCACCTTAGCTGTGGAAAGGGATACAGTTTAAAATGACTTTAATATATATGAACAACAACTTTGAGAAGTCCCACAAAACAATGACCATTGCAACTCGTAATGACTTAATTATGAGCTTTAGTAACCTTCTAATCGATAATGCTTGCAGTTAAGAATACATGTGCCTACCTATATATTTTCCTATTGAGACAGAGGGAAATAAATGACTAAGAGATTTAGGCCACCTATTAACTGATATAATTAAGTCAAGTTTATTTTACCTGACCAATTTTCTAAAGTCTCCTGCTCTATGAAACTCCACCTTCTCAACATTTATTTCTGTATGTGAACATGAAACAACACTGTCACATATCCTAAATCACCTTAGTAACTGCATATGATGCTCAAGGATTAGAAAATTAGATAATTAGCACCTGATCCTGATGCCTGTTAATAAACTGGTTCATGTAAGCTCAAATCCAAACTGCTTCTTGATCCCATTAAAACAACCAGATCCAAAAGTTCAGAAATGCATAATTAAAGTTAAATTTGAAATGTGAAAGACCGAATAATGTTATTTTCAGTTCAAAAACAAAACAATCCAGCAAGATTTTAGAATTTTCTCGATTGATTCATTTTAATTTTTGAATATGCCTTGATCAAATACATTTTACCTTTAAAAGCATCAATCAAAAACTCAGATTGTGTCTCACTATGAAGGGATATGTTATAATTACCCTGTGGTGATTAATTATTTATATCTTTGGATTTGTTTCATTGAAGGGACTTCATTAAGATCTTCAGGTTTTGGACTGAAAACCAGATTAAGCAGTAATTTTAATTCACCCATTCATTTTAAGGCAACCTTTATACTCAAAGGACCTACAGGTCAAAATCCCAATGGGAACTTTGTCAGAAACAATAAAGCACATCTCAATAAATAAAATCACTTGCTTTTTTGGGGGAAAGGCATTTTGTTTTTTTTCTCCATTTTAAACAAACCCTTTTGCTGTTACCTCATGTCTGCGTACAAATCCTATTTGCCGGAGACTCAAGAATGAGTTGACTACTGAGAATTGGCTGAAATGAATAAATGTCTTTATTGGTCTGAACAGGTTTGTATTGATATTGAATAAACACAATTTTCTTAAATTGGTTTCAGTATTTAAAGAATAAGGCCAATTGCTACCAAATCCCTTTTGGTAACTGGTCACTTTTTGATACAATCGTAAATTGGTCAATTGAATTTTCCAGCATTCTAAAAGAGCTACAAACAGAGCTACATTATTTATTTCTTTAAGGTGTTTTGGCCTAGATGAAAAGTGACTACTCATCTGAGGATAAACCAGATAAAGGACGGTACTTAAAAAAATCTTGAAACTGAAAACAATTGAGATAATGTACCAAAATATCATACTACTTAATTGATTTAGCTTACTTTCAAGCTATGCCATCATACTTTTTTCTGTTACTACGCTTCTTGTTTAATTGGGGTTTATTGTTAGAATATGTTGTCAAGAGAACCTGGAGGTATATTTACTCTGTTTTGTAATGAACACTATAACAAGCAGTGTAAAATAAACAGACGTATCTTAGAAAATCAAATAAAGGTTTGTCTTTATTGATATGACAAGATTCAAAGGGTACACAATGCTCAGACAGTTGAGTGTTAAAACAACATTCTGTGTTTGATGAACCATATCTATAGTCTTGTCAGTTCTAAATTCTTTTTTCCCCTGGTTTTTTTTTTTTGCATTCTGCTACAAACCTGCATAAATATGAATAGAAATGTGTGTGTTCAAGGCAAATCAGTTGAGCATTATATCATTTAACTACTTGACATAAGAAGACTTTAAAAATAAAGTGAAACAGATCAAAGTAAAGCAAATCAGTATTATAAATGATCAATGTTTCATTATTGCTATGACATTAGAAGATGCAAGCCACATATTTAAGGTTCATTATGCTACGTCCCCCCGCCACCCCTGAATAATATATATTTAAAACAAACATAGGTAGAAAGAAAGGGTATTTGAATGACAGGAACCATAACCTCACAAGCAACAGAGTTGCAGGTAGGTTATATATCTCTGTCACAAGTGGAATGTTTTTTTGGTTTGTTTTTTCCTGTCAAATATTTTATCCCCAAAGAGAAGTTAATTCTATTGTGAAGTAAAATTGACAGTGCTATTTTCAGGTCAATAAGAAATGTTTGGTGTATATTTATTGCTTTTTTTAAACTGTAAACATATCATTTTAATTGAAATGCACTCGATCAAATGCATGTACAATATGTATGTGATATATATATATATATATATATATATATATATATATATATATATAATTTAAATACAGCTGTATGTACAATACCTATGCAAAATAAGAGTGTTAATTGAGTCTTTTGTTCTCATTTAAACCTTGTAAATGTTTGCTCTTGAACATTATAAACCCACCAGAAGACCTTCATAATATCAATTTATTTTCGTCTGGAACCAGGTTTAATATATGCCTATATAAATAAATTATTATTAGTAGTAGCAGTAGTAGTAGTAGTTAGAATGCAGTAGTCATATTAGGTTACACTAGTAGTAGCACTAGTAGTTTTACTGTTGTAGTAAATGTGTAATCAAGTGATGCTTCTCTATGCAAGGTCAGAATAAGCAGAAAAAGATCTGTAGGATTGCAAATCACTTATTGTTTGTTCTGCGATAGTGCAATGTCTTTTTTGCCAATCAGCGCTCAGATATTTCCCAACCTGCTATAATGTATAATGTATGAGTCCATGTAATTAATTCTCCAGATTTGTATGTTTTCTGTTTTGTTTCTGCTTATTAGCACTGTGTTTTAACTAAGTGTATGTCATAAGAGAGTTTGACGTCTCCGCTCAGACCCCTAGTGAGCAGTGCACAGCACAAGTCCAAAGGAAAAAATGGGCTTTCCGTGGTACAGACCCAGGAATGAGAGGCACTGCTGTTTCAGATCAGCACCGAGTTAGGCTTCAGGAGCTACATGTATAACAGCTCTCGTGGTGATTGCTGGCACCATGCCCAAGAGAAGTCCATGCTTTTGTCCTTCACCTTTCACATATGCTAAAATCTATCTTTGAATAATAATATACATAGATGGTTATCTTTATTTGGTCCTAGAAAGGGTGCCTCATCGTGAAAATGTGTTTCACTGAAGTAAAGAAAAGCAATAAGTGAATTTATTTTGGAATGATGAACAATACATGGGAGAATATTTGTATTTCAGGAGATGATAGTGTATTTGTCACGGGCGGGGCATGATTGGCCATTAGCGTTAATTGATCACTTATTATTTATTTGTTTTTTATCACTCTTTTCATTTAATTACTGTGTTGTGCACTGTTTATTATTCACGATTGTCTTATTTATGAAGTATATTCTTTTTTACTTCCTTATTGTTTCTATTTGTATGGTTAATTTGGTATTTGGGTTGATTATTGGTTTAATTAATTAATTGCTTTTGTTGCCAAGCGCAAGCTGCCGGACCACATTCTCACATGGACTAACCTGCACGCTTTCTCATTGGTCGCTTTTTCCTGTGCCCCTATTTCTCTATTTAGTATTTAAGCCCAGGGAAATGGTCATTTAACAGAGAGCAATGGACTACTGAGCAGGACATCTGGCGGAGAGGGGAACCAAGCAGTAGTGCTGGAGTGACTGAAGACTGGGAAAGCAGTGAACGGCGAAGATTTTTCCAAGCACGGATTATAAGGGAAGCTTTGGAAACAACGGACATTGGATTGCTGGAGATGACAGCGCATGCTACGGAGAGTTAAGTACCCGGTTGTAATGCTTTAGAAGGGAATAATTAGAAAAGGGAAGCCACACGTTGCAGAGGTTGAACTTTCTTTATTAAGACTTTGTTGAGATCTCCTCTGCCGGTTTACTTTGTGGAGAGGGTTCCCTGTCCTGGGGCTAGAGACTTACCTGCTGTGATTTATTTTTCGGTCTTTGTGATGCAGACGGGTGACTGCGGGATAGAAGAAAAGACATTCATTAATTACATTTGAATTTGTGCAATCTGAGACTTACTAATACTTGTTCCTACGTGCAGTTGTTGGGGTCCCAGTTGGCCGACGGGGTTCCAACCCAGCTGCAAAGAGACTTGTTTTCTCCAAGAGGAAGGGGGATTCTTCCGTGTGGTGTCACCTATTGTGAACAGAAGAGACTGTGAAATTTGACGTTGCTTTCTGTGTTTTATATTAGGAAACTGGGTTTGGAAGCAGCTGTTTGAGGGCCAGACGACCCAGTGGGCTAAGTTCCGGGGAGCAGCCAGACGCACTGAGATTTGGGAGCAGGCATTTGCAGTGTGTCGGTGGTTGGAGACGGAGGCCAGGCGAGCCGTTACCGTAGGGGCGGGGCGATTGACTCGTCAGGCCCCTGTACAGATCCCTCCGTGCAGTGAGATGGTGCTGTGGGCCCACTTTGCTGAGTTTTCCCACCGGGCCGAACATTGCGTCCTGATCGAGGCATTGGATGACACGCAGGAGTGGCAAGTAGCACGGACGGTGGCATGGGTTCGCCAGGGTAAGGTTCCTGTTAAACTATTAAATCTTTGTACTTACCCCATAGACGTCCGCTGACCCGGTTGTCCAGCCTCGACCCTGCAATGATACACGAAGAACAGGAGGTAGTATTTAAATATCACTTCCCAGATGTAGTGGAAGTGGATGTGTGCCCAGTCCACTCTACTGAGATGGGAGTCCCGGTGGAGTGGGCCCGCGGTGCGGAGGGATTGTCGTGGCGTTGTGTGTTTGCGGCTCATGATGAGGACTTTGGCCGAACTGAGGCAGTTTATCATCATATCCCTACTGGAGCTGCTCCCCCGTCGAGGGAACATTATCGGCCTGTACCCCCGGCGATGTTCCAAGAGCTCCGGGGCCTGATTCAACAGATGAGGACCCAGGGTGTCATCTCGGAGAGCAGTAGTCCCTGGGCCGACCCCGTTGTCCTTGTTAAAAAGAAAGACGGGTCGCTTCGTTTTTTTGTAGACTATCGATGCTTGAATTCGGTCACCCACAAAGATGCTTATCCCCTTCCACGCATTGAGGAGTCTCTGACCAGCTTGACCGGGGCTGAGTGGTATTCGACGCTTGATTTGGCCAGCGGGTACTGGCAGGGGGCGGTAGATCCTAGGGATAGGGAGAAGACAGGCTTTGCGACTCCAATTGGGCTGTACGAGTTTGAGAGGATGCCGTTTGGCTTTTGTAATTCTCCCGCTACTTTCCAGCGCCTGATGCAACGATGCTTAGGAGATCAGGTGAACAAGTCTTTGCTAATATATCTTGATGATATTTTTGTTTATTCTCCTGATTTTAATGTACATCTGTCTCACCTAGAACAGGTCTTTCAGACGCTTCATGATTATGGGTTAAAGTGCCATCTGCTGCAGAAAGAGGTGGGATATCTTGGGCATAGGGTGAGTAAGGCTGGGGTGGCCCCTGACCCAGGGAAAATTGTGGCCGTGGAGAACTGGGTTGTCCCCGGGACTCTGCAGCAGGTGCGGTCTTTTTTGGGATATTATTGACGGTTCATCCCTGCCTTTGCCAAGATCGCTGCCCCTCTACATGGGTTGTTGGTGGGAGCAGCGCCCTTAAAGAAAAATACCACCATTACGTGGACGCCGCAGTGCCAGTCGGCTTTTGAGCAGTTACGAGCTAGACTGGTGAGTGCCCCTATTCTTGCGTATGCAGACTTTGCCAAGCCTTTCAATTTATATACTGATGCCAGCCTGGATGGGCTGGGGGCAGTTTTGTCCCAAGTACAGGAAGGGAAGGAGAGAGTTATTGTTTATGCTAGTCATAGCTTACATCCTGCAGAAAGGAATGACCAGAATTACAGCTCTTTTAAATTAGAGCTGTTGGCCCTTAAGTGGGCCATTACTGAAAAATTTAAAGACTATCTTTGGGGGATGACCTTTACGGTCTTCACTGATAATAACCCTTTGGTACATCTTAGTACAGCTAAGTTGGGAGCGGTTGAACAGCGATGGGCTGCCCAACTGGCCAATTATGTATTCGATATTAAACATCAGCCAGGGAAGAAGAATCAGAATGTGGACATTTTGTCCCGGATCCCTGGAGAAGGAAGCATTGAAGGCCCTGGTCAAGTACGAGTCGTTAGGGAAAATCTAGTGGAGAGAGAGGGTAGCACGGGGGAACTGACAGATGTTTCTACATTGAGGGAAGGGTTCACTTGGGCTAAATGGCAATAGGAGGACTCAGCACTCCAAGAAGTTTGGGCATGGTTAGAGAAGGGTCAGTACCCCCCAATTGAAGTTGCTCGGGAATGGCCCCCAGAGGCTCGGCGGTTGTTACATGAGTGGTCTCAGTTACAGTTGTATGAGGGCCGATTAGTGCGTAATTTGGAGGTTCAGTTATGGGGGAACAAATCCGTCAGACTGTGATTCCTAGAGCAAAGGGGAGGCAGGTGTGGGCCTGGTACCACAAAGCCACCGGTCATGCTGGCAGTACTCGCACCCTCTTGGTATTGCAGGAGAGGTATTTTTGGTATGGGATGGGCAAAGACTCGAAGCGTTGGGTGGGGGAGTGATATCAGTGCTCCAGGTCAAAGGCGCGTCCGGAAGTGGGGGCCCCCACAGTCCCAATTAGAACTTCGTATCCTTTGGAGATAGTGGCCTTCGATCACTTGTCTTTGGGACGTCCTGACGATTATTACCCTTATGTGCTAGTGATGGTAGACTTGTTCTCCCGCTTTGCATGGGCAGTGCCAGTGCGGGACCAGACCGCCTCCACTACTGTAAAAGCTTTGTGGAAGGCTGTTATACAGCCATTTGGTTGTCCAGAACGCCTCCATAGTGATAGGGGAGCTAGTTTCGAATCACAATTGATGGCTGACTTGGCAAATATGTATGGTGTGCACAAGAGCAGTACCACTCCCTACCATCCACAGGGCAATGGGGCCTGCGAGCGGATGAACCAGACCATTCTCTCCTTGCTGGGGGCACTGGGAGAGGCCGAACAGAGTAGGTGGCCCGATCGGCTCCCCGAGTTAGTTCATGCCTACAATAATGTAGTCCATGAGACAACAGGTTATTGCCCCTTTTTTCCTGATGTTTGGTCGGCAGGCCCGTCTCCCGGTAGATGTAGAAACTGGGGCCTTGTCGTCTTTGATGCCTCAAACATTGGAGGGGTGGGTAGCCGGCCACTATCAGCGGCTGATTGCCGCCTATCGGAGTGCGGCTAAAAAGGCTGGAAAACGTCAAGAACAGGATGGACACCGCAATAATCGGAGAGCCGTGAGTACCCCTTCTTGCCAGGAGAGAGGGTTTTTATCCGTAACTTCCACCGCAGGGCCCAGGGTAAGTTAGCTCCACACTGGGCTCCCGACCCCTTTGTGGTGGTGTCGTGTTTGTGGGATGGGAGCCCGGTGTATCAGCTACGCCCAGAGGGTAGGGAGGGTCCTGTTTGTACCATCCATCGGCGCCATTTGAGGTCTTGCTGGGCTTGGAGGGAGATGGACGAGGGGAATGTTCCTTCGGTGGCCCCGGATGGTAGTGGGTTAAGGGAAACTCCCCCTTCAGAGTTGGCATGGTGGGCTTTTCCCATGTGTGCCCGTTTTCCTACTCCTGTACCTTTGCCTGAGCCTGTTCCTCCACCCATGCAACCAGAGGTAGGTGGGGGGAGGTGCCTAGGCCAAGGACACCGGATGTGGGTGAGTTACCTGCGGCTCCCTTGGTAGAGGGGGTGCGCCGCTCTCAACAAGCGAATTTTGGAGTAAAGCCACAGCGGTATAGAGAAAGGGGAAATTCTTTGTGATTGTAAGAGATGTTCGGGGACGACCATCAGTACAGTGGGGGGGAGTGTCACAGGCGGGGCGTGATTGGCCATTAGCATTAATTGATCACTTATTATTTATTTGTTTATTATCACTCTTTTCATTTAATTATTGTGTTGTGCACTGTTTATTATTCACGATTGTTTTATTTATGAAGTATGTTCTTTTTTACTTCCTTATTGTTTCTATTTGTATGGTTAATTTGGTATTTGGGTTGATTATTGGTTTAATTAATTAATTGCTTTTGTTGCCAAGCGCAAGCTGCCGGACCACATTCTCACATGGACTAACCTGCACGCTTTCTCAGTGGTCGCTTTTTCCTGTGCCCCTATTTCTCTATTTAGTATTTAAGCCCAGGGAAATGGTCATTTAACAGAGAGCAATGGACTACTGAGCAGGACATCTGGCGGAGAGGGGAACCAAGCAGTAGTGCTGGAGTGAAGCAACTGGCAGAGTGACTGAAGACTGGGAAAGCAGTGAACGGCGAAGATTTCTCCAAGCACGGATTATAAGGGAAGCTTTGGAAACAACGGACATTGGATTGCTGGAGATGACAGCGCATGCTACGGAGCGTTAAGTACCTGGTTGTAATGCTTTAGAAGGGAATAATTAGAAAAGGGAAGCCACACGTTGCAGAGGTTGAACTTTCTTTATTAAGACTTTGTTGAGATCTCCTCTGCCGGTTTACTTTGTGGAGAGGGTTCCCTGTCCTGGGGCTAGAGACTTACCTGCTGTGATTTATTTTTCGGTCTTTGTGATGCAGACGGGTGACTGCGGGATAGAAGAAAAGACATTCATTAATTACATTTGAATTCGTGCAATTTGAGACGGACTAATACTTGTTCCTATGTGCAGTTGTTGGGGTCCCAGTTAGTCGACGGGGTTCCAACCCAGCTGCAAAGAGATTTTTCTCCAAGAGGAAGGGGGATTCTTCCGTGTGGTGTCACCCATTGTGAACAGAAGAGACTGTGAAACTTTGACGTTGCTTTCTGTGTTTTATATTAGGAAACTGGGTTTTATTTATTTTACTTAGTCTTTTCTTTATTTTATTTTATTTGTTATTCTGGGTAGGGTTTTTAGTGTTTTATGTGCCCATTTTTATTAAAGGCATTTTAATATAGGTTTTAGAATTTTAGGGATGCCAACTTCCAAGGGTTTTGAGCTAGTACAGTCTTCATGCCCTGTTCTAGCTATATATAATAAATTGTTACTTTTTTGTGAACTTGCCTTCCGTGTAGTGGTGTTCTGGGGTCCGGTCGAGCCTGCCCGGGGAGAGAATTGATGGGGGGTGAATGAGGTCCTCTCTCGTCAAACAAAAGAGGTGGCGTGGTCGTGAGCGTGTCGCCCCTACGCACCCCATAGGCAGTGACACGTTTGCTAATATACTTGGGTAGTTATTTATTAATTATTCATGTTGTAAAAAACTCCTAGAATAATGAGCTCCTCCTGATGTGATCTGAGATACAGTTCTGATCAACAGTTTTTTGACAGAATTCAACTGAGACAGTTTTATTAATGTGCTCTCTCTGATCATTAATCTTTTTTGTTTATTTGTTTGTAAAATTTTACAGTGGAACTATTTCTTTGCTTTTTCATCCACAAGTGTTTTGACTCTGTCAATATTCCCTAACCTAAACAGATGGAGCAAGTCTGGTACAGAAACTATGCAAATCATTGAATACACTAGTGGGATTAACTTCCAATTCATTCTCCAAGAATCAGTCTTATTTGATTATTAATTGAAATTTGAAATCTGACAAACCTAGTCATGTGAAATTTGTATCTCTATTACATTTTTTTTAATCACTAGTCATTGTTCCATGACAGAGCTTGAAATGTACTAATGATTGACTTTATAGCAAATTGTAGGTCCACAAATATATTTACAGACTGAATTTGTAGCTTTTATTATTTCTCAATATACATATTACATTTAGATAACATGTAAACACTCTAAAATATTTAACACAGATGTGTAGAGGTAGAACACATACAAAACACAAATGTTTTCTGTAAAGCTTAACCTCAATGTACCTACAGTGACTCATATGATAAAAACATGCAGATCTGGTAAAAGCATTTCAGATTAAAGGGTTTATAGCCAATCTTATATGGTTTGTCTATATTGTTTTCTTCTTTTGTTCTATACATAGTACCCAAGTTTCTATTTCAGTTTAAGAAAGACTTTAAAAGAAGACTTTAAAAGCATTCAGCAGATCATTTCTCATGTCAACAGTCAATAGTCAAACTCTGTTTTAATAGTGACATATGATTGGTCAATAGCCTCACAGAAGAAGGCAATAATCTCATATAAGTGGGCTACAGTCTCACATTAGTAGTCATTTGTCACACGTAGCCTGATGTTACAAGTTCAAACTGAAATTCGAAATGGCTGATTGCTCCTCAACAGGCAGCTCCTCTCATCTCTAAGGAGTATTTTTTTTTTAACTCCAGCAGGGGTATTCAAGTAGAAATTGCTTTTAAGCCAAAATCTCCTGGCCATTTGTACAACTATGCCAATTTCAGAAAGGTCTTTGTTATTTTTTCAACATCTATTATTTCTCCAGAACCAAAACAAGTGTAGTATGTGAACAAAGATATAGTATAAAATTGACATTTGAAAGTTAAAAGAAAAATAAAGAAAATAATAATACAAAATTATATTTGTGAAACCTCAACACTTTTCTTTCCCAATTCCTTCAAACCTCCCCCTCTCGCTCTCTTGCTCGCTCTCTCTCTCTCTCTCTCTCTCTCATATATATATATATATATATATATATATATATATATATATATATATATATATATGTGTGTACATTGGTAGTCAGTTATTTGGACGCAGAGTTATTCAACTAAGAGAAAGAATCACCATAAACTAAAATGCACAAAAAGGTATCAGTCCTGGAAAGAGAAAATGTCTCCCCTTGTTTTTAATAACATTTGTATGCATTTATGTGAGACATTTCATCCAATTTCCATTAGAGAACAACGTGCTTTCTCAAATGTGTTTATGTATGATATTCTTCTCACACCATAACCTACAAGATAATGATCAAAAACACAAAAGTACATTTTGAAAATGATGCAATGGCATAACTATTGGGTATAACTCCAAGTGTATCTAAGAGTTATCTTTCAATTCCAATGTAGTCCCCAAGAAGGGATTATGGGTATTTTACCTTTCAATTTACCCCTTCTGTTGCTATCGCCAATGTGTAACACTCAAGTCTCTCAATCCTCTTTGTGGTCCATCGGCCGTCTGTGCTGACACTCGATTAATCCCACCCTCGACTCTCAAGACATTCCTTCAGTATTCTCTTGACAAACGTCGACAATGCAGTTGTTTTGCCAACATGGAGTGCTTTTTCATCCACGCTCGAGGTGTTTTGTCCACCATTTTTACTTTCACTCGCTCCCGAATCAATAGTTGAGCATTTCCATCAAAACTCAAGCATTTCCATCAACACTCAAATGGTTTTCATTGGTGCAACCACCTCTCTCAATGATGACTTCCTCTCCATAGTAGGGACAGCAGCGGCCTGCACCGAAGTGTTCCTTGTTTAACTGCAAGGAAGCTCTATTGAAGTGCCTGCGGTCACTGCCACTTTTCCCTAACTTCCTACAAGTAGTCCAATCATTATGGGACAGGTCTGAGTCATGCCCCAGCTTTTCCGGTACTGGACTCCATCATAGATAAATCGTCAGCTATGATTTCCAACCCGCCATTCTCAGCCATACCGCGTGATATTTCCTGGCCTAACTGGCAGAACAGGACAACTGCAAGTCTCCTGGCTGTATATGTAGCGGTTCAGGAGGAGCAGACAAACACTGAGCTCAAATGTGACTTCTGCACGACTGCTGCTGAGACCCTTATTGAGCTTATGCAGCTCGGTGCACAGGTCATGGGGCATCAACTCTTCCTCACTCAGACAAAAGTCCTGGAGAAGGATAAGTCTCATTTCTTTGATGTGTCCATCACCCTTGACTTCATGTTTGTGCCGTGCTGGAGCATTCCTATAAGGCCAAGGAGCAATCTCAGTAGATGGTACAGGTGTCCTCTCAACAGGGCCCCCCAGCTCAGTGTCGGCTGCCTCAGCGCCCAGCTCCTGGCCCGCCTCCACAGCAGAGGCCTCGCCCCCTTGGTGATTTGCATCACTGCTTACAGATGCTCGTACCACAGGTGGCACCTAAGAAGCATGTGAAGAAGCGTGTGCCCCAGCGCTTCCGTGCTCCCCAGGGTGGCTTGCAGGGGTACTCATCCACCTCCACAACAGCCCCTTCACCGCTCCTGAAGCAGTACAGCAGTCTCTGCTCATCCCCTACACCCTGCAGCAACCCAACATTTCCTAACATTGTTCTGATTGTCTTCCTTGACACAGGTCACCCCTGAGAATACAATGGGCTGCAGCTGCTTGATTGAATGTGTTGTGAAGTTTGCAAAAATCAGAAGCGATGTTTACAGAAATCTGAAATGAGAGTTGTGCTGATTATGTGTTTCACAACCTTTTCAAGCCCAAGTCATACCTACCTAACATTACATTTTACGCAGCACATTAACCCTTTCTGTCAACCCACCCTAATATAAACATTTAGAAAACAGGAATTAAAAGGTAGGAATTAATTAAGCATTAATTTATCTCATGTGTGTCTTTTCCAAAATTCCATGGCAAAAGTTTGAGATTGGAAAGTTTAAATTAGGGGTAGATACCCTACTGATGTAATACAATGGTGTAAAGCACAATTTTTCTCTCTTCAACATGAGTTAGTCTTACTAATACAGTATAAATATATCATTTTTAGTTATTTAATTTTTAAAAGTTCATTGCCTCAAATTTAACACAATTATTTAGTTGATTTTATAGGACTAAACACTTTAAATATGGACATACCAGTACGTTGAATGCTCACCAAATGGATCTTGATGTACCAGAATGTCTTCAACTTTGAACTTGATTAGAAAGCCTGTATCATTCTGGGGGAAGCTATACAGTTACCATTGGATAATATAAACACTTTGCATTACTATCGGCTGCTGTTTTTCTTTTTAGAGTTACACACTAATCATGGCGAAAAACAACCCCTTTATGGCCGCATAGCGGCGAAAAAGCAAAGAAAAGGACAAGGAAGAAATTGAGGTAAGTGAGCATTTTTTTTTTTTTTTTGCTTTTGATTTGCTTTGTGAATTACATTGTGTGGGAAGGTATTGGTGTATCTCTCTCCTACTAGCTCCTGTAATAAGGTGCTTTTTGAATCACAACAAAAGAAATACAGACAATAAACTGAGATTCTGTATTGAGTTGCTTAAACATAATACAGACAAAGCTTATTCTATCTATCTTTCTAGTAATGTAACTGTAATCAATACATGTTTATTTTGTCGGATTTCGTTTATAGTAATCAATACTCAGTTACTTTAGTTTTTGGGGGATTCACGGAGCACCTTATTATGGGAACGAATATGAAAGAGATACACCCAGTGTAACTCAGTATTCCCAAAATCATCCTCATAGAAGTGCTCACTTACCTCAATTACCTTTCCTTTCCACATGTATTTTTGCCAGTATGCACCATTTTTGAATGGTGTTTCTGATTGATTAGTATGTGTAAATCCATAAAAAATTCTAAATATTAAACAAGCATCTTATTATTAGATTTTACACTTATATATGTGTGTAGATACGCTGTACACTGAATTTCTGCAAAATTAATAATACGCGGAGAATAGATATGTAGCTAAAAATCTCACAGTGGAATGTAATGGCATTTAGAACTCATGCTTGCTTACTTCTCTTTGTGAGAATTTAATTGACGAACAAAGTTTGAAGTTGTTGTCGGTGTTTCTGTGGTTTCTGTTCCACGGGTTTGGCAGACACCAACTCTGTTTTTTCGATGTTACAATTAAATCTTTAAAATTAAAGGCAATTACATTTGGAACTGGTCTAGACATGATTAACTTGCTAGTTGGGATGTTGCATATAGCTAACTTAGCACACAGTAGATGACACATGAGTTGTTTTCAGTGACATCACAGAATATTGTGATTTATTTCCCTCACACGTTTGAGGCTTGCCCAACAAATCGCCGCACGTTGCTGGCAGGAAGAGCAACTAGGCAGAAACTCAGCCTGTGAATTAGTGACTCGTCTCAAGTCACCAGCTCAAGTCCAATTCAAGTCACAATTCATTGTGATCAAGTCAAGTCTCAGGTATTCTAAAATTTTCCAAGTCAAGTCTTAAATCTAACTAGAGTCCAAGTCACGAGTCTCAAATTCACAAAATGTCTCAAAAGTCTCAAAAATACACTTCTCTGGTTATCATAATTCGGAATTAAGATTTTGAACATTATTTAGGTGATAGGCAAATGAATTACCATATATGTTTTACCTGAAGATTTGACACAATATAAATATATATAAATATAAATGTTGACAAAGGTTCATTTTAATCTTGGGTATAGATTAGGGTAGGAAAGGTCTGACATTCACATTTAGGCTGTTTACAGAGCATTATTTATTCATTATTATTCTTTTTTTTTTTCTTTTTTTCTGCCTGAAGGCAGACAGCATACATGTCCTTATGGTCCAAGTTTGGCATACTGTCCATTGTAAATATGATCACAAAGTCAGTGTGTCCACAGTAGTCCACAAAGCACTGCAATGAGGAGAGACTGGTATATTTCCACACACTTTAACCCTAAATCTCTCCTAACCCTGAACATACCCATAATCTTCTTCCTAATCCTAGTGTACAAACAGCAGTAGCCTTGGGTATATAGATGCTCCTGGAGAGTTTAATTGACTGGATACAACATATCCATGAGTGACATGACCGTAGCAAATTACCTAATGGGCTTTACATCTCAACATATAAAAAAACTGATAATCTAAATAAATTAGAAAATACATACCTATATATTGAGGCCAATAATGGCTTTATCTTTATAATATAAATGTGTTTATATATACTGTATATATACAGTTTGCTTCACTATCTGCAATTATTATTATTATTATGTATGTATGTATTTATTTATTTATTTATTTTATTATTGGTGTGGTTGTGGTTGCTGATGTTTTTCTAATAGGATTTCAAAATACATATTATTCCTAAAAGGAAAGAGCTATCTTGTATACAGTATCTTATGTTTTCCGTTCAACTGCATACTTCACTGAGCTTATACATTTGATTGAGCCCATCCAACTGGAGAGCTATTGAATCTAGAAGCTAAACCATGGGGATTTTGTCTAGCCAAGTAATATTCCCCTCAACCTTAAGATAGGTACTGAGCCAACTCCAAGATGGTTATTGTACATTTATATGTGTGCCAAGCCATCCATGGTTGAGGTCACACTCATGACCCCCAAATCAAAAGGCGCATGTTGGAATATCTGGGTTATGAAGCATACTGTAGATCTTTTGAAGAACATAATTCTTTCAAAGCATGCATTTCTTAAATCATTGGAAATGACCAGTTTACTTCCAATGTATTTATTAATTGTTTGTTATGTAGCAAAATCATTGGACACTACAGTAGTTTAAGTTATTGTCAGCTAAATATTAAATAATTCACACACACATTTGTGAGAAACACTGTCCAAAGCTACATCATTAAATTACTGTATTGGAGTTTTTATGAAGAGAATGACTTTCAGTTGACATTAGATCTGGCAAATTAGCTTAAATAAAAATTCTATATTTAATACATTGTGTCAATATTCCAGGCACATTCATTGATTGAGAGATGCTAATCAATAACATTTTACCTAGTTTTTAACTCTGCTATCCAATTCAATTTTTAATCCTTCTGATTATCTGCATTATATGAAAGCTGCTCAAAAGTCTTGCATCAATTTCACTCTGATTTCTTTTAACCCACATTTTCATTAAGTCGTATCACATATATTCTCAACTAAACATGTGAAAAATATAAAAACATGTAGAATTTGTTTTGCCTCTTAGCAATCTTCATTTATTGAAGGTTCACTTTTAAAACAACAGATAAACAACTTGGTATGATGTAACCCATTTAATAAATATTAAATGTAGACTAAATAAACACACATTCTGGTAATGTTTGGGCCTCCATGTATATATTAAATTACTTTGATGTAGTGTACAGGATTGGCTGCTTTGTAAAAAAACATGTAAAGAGTTATATAGTATAGATCTGGTCATACGGTACTTTCCAAAAACATCTTATATCAGCTTTAACCTTCTAATTCGTCGAATCCACTTAAATGTGTATAATCTTTAGAAAGGAATTTTCAGTCACCTTGCCCTTATATTGATTCAAGTCCTAAATGCAAAAGGCCACTGCAAAAATAGTAAAATGGTCAATGACACTACCCGGTTTACCATTTTCAATTACTAAGAACAAGTATGCACGTTTCAAGTAGTTAATTAGATGTTCACTGAAATAGTTGTTGCAAACAAATGTGCTGTATTTAACATTCACGTACAATGCAGAATAAGTGACAATTGCTTATCTCCATGGAGATCAATAATGGGATTGAGATCATTGTGTAAAGTGTCTGCAGGTTTAATGCAGATAGGATGTCATTATTATTTTTCTCCTAATGATGGTCATTATGCACGAACACTGATTGAATTCCATTTGTTACCTGCATTTGAGCTGAGTGGAATAATTACCATTTAAGTGTCTCCATTAAAATTCATACAAGAATTTTAATGCTCAGACCCCTTGCTTAAAAATAACTAAAATATTCTTTGAATGTGAAATGAATTGCATTATTACAAAGCTTTGTTTTAAATACTTGATTAAAGAAGTGTCTACCTGTACGGAATATAGGCTGACTGAACTAAGCCATTTCTGTGCATGCACTGCTATGTTTAAAAATGTCCAAATAACAGAACATCACGCATCTGATAGCACCCTCTCCGTATTCTTGCTTTACATTTAATTAAAATGGATTCTCTAATGAAACAATCAATATTTTACTCACTTTCTAAATTGCATTTTCAACCTCCTTTGCCACATTAAAAATAATTATTGGTAGCACTTTATCGGAAAGTATAATTTACAAATTCTGCATTAATAGTCAATATATTATTTATAAATTGTGATTTGCAGTTTAAGTCTATTTAAAATCCTTTATACAGATTAGTTGAACATATCCTGTAGGTTTGCAATATATTAATTATTTATGCATAATTCATGAAAATTAAATGAAGTGTTGTGTCTTAACGTGTTTATAATGTTAAACATGATCTGCAAACAATATATAGCATATACTTAGATTATTTGCAAATGATGCTGTAGTTTAATGCTCAGAAAGGCTATTGTTTTTAGGCCTGTGTGCAGAGTGGATGGGTTTATTGTGATTATGTGTTTGTGTGTGTTCTCCATATTAATATATGTTAAGATAGATAAAGCAATGCCTGAAAATGTCACAACATGAGTCAAAGACATCAGGTGAGTTTATTAGGATCTTTGAAATTGATGCACAGTGTTATAATGCAGGTGCACAAGGTCTTGTACAAATAAGGCCATGTCACTGCATGAGGAATATGCACTTTTCTCCCCTCCAAGTGTGTCCATTTCAGCACTAAGCCATGTTGATTATTGTTGCTTTTGTATTTGAGTCCACACCTTCACACACTCACCTAAGTGGAATTATCAGTGGTTATGTTTCAGGTAAATACAACATACACTAATATAGCTATTCTGTTGTAAATTCACAGCTGTGCAGAGTGGAGAGCTGAACACAGAGCAGAGTAGGGATTTGGTAAGGCCTAATCAATCACTGACAGATTACTGCTAAAGCCACTTCCATACCCATTAAAGCAGGACAAATGCAGAATTGCAACTGAACAACTTCTAGTTTTAAGCCAACAGTGGGACTTCCTAGTTATTTATCAAAGTCATTGCTGGTAAGCAGCATGCCTCGGCGCGCGATTGTAGTTCACAGCAGATAGAACTGAGTGAAAGCCCAGCATTGAAAGAAGTGTTTATGCCCTCAGCTGTGGTGCTGTCAGCCCTCTGGAATTTACTGTAAATCACATTGCTTTTATTGCAAGATTTAGTAGCTTATCCTCTGTGGGCTCTATTCACTTCAAGCTTGTCCCCATTAGGATGTTAGCCTCAGTCCATAAAGGGACTTGGCTACACATCATCAAACAATGCAGAAAACCCAAACGTTTCATTTTTCAATTTTTGAAAACCCTATACTCCTCAACAGTCATTGAGTTTCATTGTAGAAGCAGAAATCTACTTTATTTTATTATACTTCTCGGTTTTCCCAGTGGACTTATACACTTATAATGTTACTTTTATTTCCATTCATGCTCCTTGCAATTTGTTCAGGCTTTATCTGTGTAGTAGTTTCAGAAGGTAACATGAGAGGTTTATATCTATATTTCCACGTGTCACACTGGGGCATCTCTTACACAAGTCAATGGTACATTGATAGTAGATCATTTAAATAAGTTGATTGTGCCACTTATACTTAAAGAACAGTATTTCAAACTTTATAAATTGTGAATGTACATATTATGATATAACAATGCATGGCAATGGAAAAGTCATGCAATGCCTGCTGTACACAAATCTAATCATATTCATTAATAATAAAGAAACATAAATATTTTGATATTGTTTGTATTTGATTATCATAAATCAGTGTATACATACGTGTGTGTGTGTGTATATCTGTGTAATCAACTGCCATTATATTACGGCTACAATCCTTGTGTGTTGCAGTAAGTCAAAGTATCCCACACTTAAACTGATTTGAGGTGACATCACAGGCTGCAGGCAAAAGGTTAAAATACAGCCAGTCACATGACTCAATAAACCCGTAACCTCAATCCTGAAGAGATAAACAATTTCACCGCTGGGGAAGCCTCTCAAACAAACATTATCACAGCAACAAATTTCTATTAAATTAGGAACTAATGCTCGTTACATTAAGGCCCAGATCATTACTTCTGAAATGGTTAGTGAGTTAAAATCTATTTAGATTAATGTAGCAGTTAAATCAAAGCAACATTTGCCAAAATGGTAAAAACCTGCATTTCTATACAAGTAATCCTACAATGTCTTTCTATTTATGTATATATCTATCTTTATATATAGAATAAGCTGAAAACAGGATATACCTTTAATAGTGGAGACTGAGATCAAGTAAAATGTGGCATGGAATTCAGAAAATTATAAATGATCTTGTTAAAAAAAAAAATACTACATCTAAAAATTGTTTAGACAACCGAGGTTAACATGGTCACTTGTTACTTGGGAACTTTTTTTCCTTGTCAATTATAATGATATGTTTTATAATTCTCACATGCGATTAATTCAACCCAAAGTCATTTTCTCTTGCCATCAATCAAACCTGAACTGATTTAATTGCAGTGTTTTGTAAGTGTGTAAGGTGACTTCTTAATTTAGATCTGTTTTGTTTCTGAAGAAATTGTTCAGAAAACAGAAACAGAAAGGATCATATTAAACCTCAAGCCCTAAGAGAATATATCAATAAATAAATAAATAAATACAAATAGCAATACATCTATATAAAGATATATGGATACACAAAGTACATTTTTTCACATGTGTCATTACATTATAGCGTTTTAAAGATTTCTCAGAATTAATATTTGTAATTTTTAGAAGTATATATTTTGTAAACCACAGAGACAGAATAAAAACAATAACCTAAGGCATTCTATCCATAGCAACAATGTGCATCCCTTCACTCTGCCACACTCAATCAAAGCAGACAAAACCATAAAATATTTATAGCTGAAAATGAATTGTAGGCATAACTCGTTATGAAGTTATGCAACCATAATAAGATGTTGCCTGAAATATAAAGCTACACGAGCTCCAGAAACCATATGTTCCCAGTGTACAAGGCTTAGATTGTAGTCCTCTATGTGCATTTTATATTTTTGTACATAGTGACATTGGGATTCGTCCAGAATGGTAGCAGCTTGGCACTTGATGAAATGTATGAGCTACTGTTTCAGAACACAATCTGCTGTGCAATTGACACTTGTCAAATCTGTTGATCACTGTTTAGGTTATTAAGATTTTAATGCATAAACAGGACACAATATTATATGATTAAAAATGCATTGTGACCATGTGACATTTAACTTTTGTGGTTTACCATTTTGTTGTTACTTACAGCTATTCAAAGCAAACAAATACAACATAAATAATATAATAGAACTTCTCTTTATAATTTGACTTCTACAATCTATGCAGAATTCTCATTATTTTTATGTTGTTTTTCTTTTGTTGGTTTTAACGACCAATATTAAGCTGGATTTTATTCCACTCAACACGTCTACAAAACTGCAGTGATATGTTAAAATTAAACAGGACTAGGCTACACCATGTGAGAACAGAAATGGGTAATGTGAATGTACAAGGATAATGTTTTGATACAGCAACAAGAATAGGTAGCAGCTGAGCCAGATAGCTCTGAAAGCCTTGCCTGCTGACACAAGGACGAAGGCATAGGATCCGGCCCCCTAAAGTGATGCCTGAGTAAAGAGTCAATGCACATTGCAACACCGGGTAAGTCAAAGAAAAAATATACTTTGTTAATGACCTTTAGCACATAAAAAGCCTTTTTTGAGGTTCCATTCATAGGCTGCACCAGAAAAATAAAATACTGGGTACTTAGTATCTGAAGTTTTGATATGTTATGGTGGAAGTGGCCAGATACAAACTGGTCAAAGAGTCCCAGCATTGTTAAAAAATCAGTTCAGGTTTTGATTGAGGCAGGCATTCAAAGCAAAGAGTTTTTGTGAATCTGTGTGTAGCTTCCTTCTACTTTCCATTCTGCATTATTCTGACTTACACTTTAAGCATTAGAAATTAGTGAGGTGTTTATTAATTGAATTCGGAGATTAAACTGAAAAAAGTATTCCACTAACACTTGTAGCACACCTTTATGAGGATTATCATCTTTTAGTGGATCGCTCGTCATTTCTTGGATTATCAAAATAGTGAGTCTTGGCTGGCCATTGGGTAAGAATTCTCCAAAGGATGGCAGTGTTACCGGAAACTGTGCTGAGGGACTTCAGGGAGCATTCTGGGCCGTATCAATACATCACTCCAAGGTCCTAGCACACGCATTGAAGACGGCATTCGGAGACCGAGGTTGCTAACTTCCAGATCACACATCAAATTGAGGTTCCGTCTGCTGTCCCCATGGACATAGAAGATCTCATGACAAGAGAAAAAAGTAAGGAAGAGAATAAAAATCTGAAATTATTGCATTGTATTTTCCAAAAGGTAGCAATGAAAACTCAAAATGAATGCACAATGTAGTAGATTACACATGTATGCAATTTCTAAAACATATCCTTTTTATTATTATTATTTTTGTTTTATTATAATACCTGTATTATTTGACCAGGTGTGGTATTTTTTTAATATTGTTATTTAAAACAGCTTTGTTGTCTTCAAATCATGTTTCACACTGATCTTTTAACGATGTGCAATCTAGGACATTCAAGCACTAATTAGGACTGAAATTACTAATTCCATATCTGGTCTATAATTATCATTGGGAAATACACACACCAGTTCCATCTTGTAAAATGTGTGGGTGTGGGTTTAGGATGTATAAGATATATGGTATGTACTATATACTGATATATGTACAGTATGTCCAGCAGTGTGGAGTAGTGGTTAGGGCTGTGGACTCAGAGGGATGCCGATTCAATCCCAGGTGGGGGACACTGCTGCTGTACCCTTGAGCAAGGTACTTTACCTAGATTGCTCCAGTTAAAACCCAGCTGTATAACTGGATAATTCTATTTCTACGATAATGTGAGAAGTCACTCTGTCTGGTTATGCATACCATATATATGTATATAAACATACTTAAGTATATATGTGAAGCTAAAGCCTATATATTTAGGTTTTATTCCATATAGATATTAATAGTAATGCTAAAACACCATAGACTCTGCTGGGTTTGGAGACAATAGATTATTTCTCTAATGAGAACAATAATCTCAATTAAACTAGATCTCATCTTAACAAAATTGAAGTTTTGCAAACATATTCATTAGTTTCATCATCATGAACAATTTCTCCCTATGCTCTCTTGTCATCAATTTGCAAGTTATAGCGCATGTGTCATAATTAACTAACTGACAGGACTACTACAATTTATACTATAAAATTTGTACACTACTTTTACACAATGTGTTTGATTTGCCTATGAAAAATACTTTCATCAGCAGAGAGCTCTGCATATAAGACCAGGCTTTTGAGGTGGTGGTCCAAATCTCTTACAGTACCATCTTTCATCTTTTAATTCTTCCCAAGCTGTCTGAGGAAAGAATGAACTGTAGCTACATAAAATTCAGTTTTGTTTGAGGTATTTTCAGCTTTCCTTGTAATAAAGTACATTTTAGTGTGGTCTGGAGGTTGAAAGGTATACATAAACTCTGTATTGCAGTAGTATATGCTAGTGGAATTGGCTATATTGGGGATAAACATTAAACTTGTATGATATTTTCACATAAAAACAATTTTCAAGCATTTTATAAGCTTGGCTATTGGTGAATTTATAGCTGTCATCTATTTCTTACCCATCTGTGACTTCCACCCTGCTATCTGGTGCTAAACAACATCTTCATAACTTACTTTACTTCTGGTCTTGGTTCCAAGTTTGTTTTGGAATAGAGTACTGCATTTCTCTCCTTTCATACCTTCTAGCTTCGGGAGCCCCTACTCGCATGCTCATTAAACACTATGCAACTCATTTACTTTGGACTCTTCGCTGACTACCATTCTTTATCCCCCTCTTTAACCCCTCTCACCCTCGGTGCTCTTTTTCAGCTGGTTGCTTGGCTGTAGTCTCTTTTACACTCATTGTGTTCTTTTGCACCCATGGTGGAACCAGCCATCCAAGACAGTGAGGACCGCACCATCTCTGACAGCCTTCTTTCACCTCCAGGAAACTGTCCTATTCAGACTGCACATCTTCCACCTCTCTGCTTTGCATCTTGTAAGCTGGTATCACCAAAACACATCATGGAAAGCAAGATAACAAACACACTGGCATGTATAGTGTTTTAGACTTTGTGTTTTATACCACATGCATGTAGGAGTACTATAATATTTAATGGGGTAGGCTAATAGCAATTAAATCGCAATCAATTTGCCTGGATAATTAACAACCACAGCACTTTCACTGGGACACATTCCCCCCCCCCCCCCCCCAACAATTAAACATGCATCTTCAAAAAAAAAAAAAAAGATGAAGATATTTGAAATGTACTTCAACATGAAATAGAATCTCCTGTTTTCATCTATCTCTTTTGATATTTTGGTATACAATTTGTTAGAATACTTTGTCTGTTTTGGATTGCAATACATATAATGAATGACTGAACTACCTGACAAGCACTGACATGTATACAGAGAACATCTGTCTTCAGGGACTAAATGATTGTCAATATTGGCTTCCTTCTCGACTACCTCATGCTGTAGCAGAAACATAGTGTTACTAAAGCAGAAATTCTTTCTTTTTTTATATTCTATTAAAGAATTGATTGATATCACAAAAACTGCAAATTCAAGTTTCTTTATTATACACATAGTGTAGTATATACACAAACACACACACACACACACATATAGATAGATAGATAGATAGATGGACATTTACATAAACATATCTTAAATATGTGTGTGTGTGGTGTGTGTGTGCACTTATGTATATATAGACACACTGGCTGTCACTGGAAATCTTACTTTAATACAACAATACAACAAAGAAGGAACAGTTTGAGTAAACTATAATTTAAATGAAAATGTTTTCTTATCTTTTGATGTATTTTTTTTTCTGCAATCGTTTATCGTCGCAGTACCACGCCACACAATTTCATTGGGGTTAAGGACGTGAGAGCTTGAGAGTCCAAAACATCAATTTCAGCACCTGTTGTCTTATTATCTCATTTAAATTTTGTGCAGCTGTGTGTTGAGGGTCATTATCATGTTAAGAAACACAGCATGCCTTCCTTAGAGTATTGCACGATGCAGAAGAGAAGAATCTCATAATTTTGCAATGTCAAGATTACAATCAGAGTCTTTAATCCCCAAACTGGAATACAACAAGAGATATGGGCCAGCAAATGTGGGCATAGTGTCAGGATTAAGAGAGGAGACAGACTAATTGGCTTTCTTAAAAACTGAATGCATTGAGATCTCTAAATCTAAATTTGGAAAGCTGGATTAGTAACATCAGTTTTAATGTCTTACTTATCTGGGTGGCGAATTGTTATTTGACATCAACCATGAGATACAGCATAGGAAAAATCTTTCACATACATTATTAAATTACTTAAGTAAAAATCTAAATATTTGATGACACCTGTTACCTATATTGTCTATTATTATAATTATTATATAATGGCATTATTCATTATAAAACAGTCCATCCACATTAACATACATCATGACTGATGTACTGGTGCCAAAAAAGTATTGTTGAGAAGGTGCTTGTGATCCTGACTGTTTTTTTGTTTTTTTTTTTAAGTGCAATGTGAGTGTAGTGAACATACCAGGTACATTCTTAAAATGCTGCCAATTTAAAATGTATATGATTAGAAACTGACAAAAATAGGGGGGGGGGGGGGGAAGTGTGTTAATATAAATTGTTTTAAAATGTTCTAATCTAATCGCCTGCTTTTCACAAATATTTGACATCAGCAATGCAACATTTTTTTTTAATGTGTATCGAGATAAACATACATTTATTTTAATGCATTTTGTTGAAAAAGTGTTTGCACAACGCAGCTGCAATCACAATTAAAAAATCGAAACAGTCAACATGCAAATCATGACAAGATATATTGCAAGGGTCCCTACTGAAACGCACACTTTTTGAATGTTCAGTGCAGGCTGTGCATAGCTCCCAGTGAATGAATACTAAACCGAGTGACATGATTTGAATTTGGCTCCCCTGCTCGGGCGCATGCGCAGTGCAGTGGCATGCTGGCTTCTCCAGAGCAGCTGTTTTGGGTTTGAAATTCCAACATGGCAGAGGCTGTAGTCAGTCTTCCCTTCAGAAACTTGGAATGATTTCAAATCACAGGCATCCTCGCTTAACCCGAGCACCCATTCATCAGCAAACACATCGGATCGATGTTACTCTAACCTCCAAGGCTGCCCTGCCACCCATACAGGTAAGACTTTGCATGGCTATCTCTGATATCTGGGCACATTAAAAAAAAAAATACAAATAATAAAAAAAAAATACCGGAGCTATGCTACGGAAGAGCGACCGCTTTATCTTGTAACATGCCCCTTAAACGTGCGTGTGCATCACCCAGAGCCCTGCCTGCAAATCAGAGGGTGCAATTGCACACAAATTGCTTTTAATAAGACTTGCTTTATCAAAGTATTGCAAGGATAGACTCAGCTATGGTTTAGGAAAAAAAAAAAAAAAAGGGAAAAGATCCACATGCGTATTTCCTTCATGATTCCAGGCTTTGCAACAAAATAAGAAAGTGAGAGTTGGGTGGGGTTTGAATTGTTTCAAACTAACTTTTTTTTCGCAAGGGGAAGTTGATGTAAGTAACGTTGTTTGGAGAGAAAAAAAAAAAGTTGCTGTGATCTCTGCAGGCGTAAAGCTGGTAAATAAATACAATGTCATTGGTCTCTCGTAGTGGGGGCAATTGCACAGGCACATCATCTATTTTTAAAGTAGGGGGGGGGGGCAGCAGGGTGGGTGTATCGTTTCCTCGGAAAGCCAGGGAAAATGTGTATTTTTAATGGCATCTCCAATCCTCTGATCCTATGCCTGCCCTCCCCGGAGCTCTTGCTAGTTTCATCGAGAGCGAGTGAAATTGACATGGACTTGCATTCTTGGTCATGTGCTTGTTTTTTTTTTTTTTTTTTTTTCCTCCTTCTTTCTTTCTTCAGTTGTTATCCAAGAGAGCTTTTGTTGGTGTTGCTTTCCCCTTAATTATATGCATGTAGGTTAAATGAATACCTGACGAAAAGGGCCCACGTTTCGAGGCAGTGAAATCCGAGAGCTGAGAGGAAAAGTGGCTTTAATGAAAAGCAACCTTTGGAATTCCTGCTTGTGAAAATTCCGATTCAGCTCTTTTTTTTTTTCTTTTTTCTTTTTTTTGTGTGTGTTTTTTTGTTGTTATTGCAGCAAGAAATGATCAGTAGCACCAGTTTTTATGGTATGTCAATTTTGGGATCTACTTTTATTCTAGAAAAATAAATAGTCTCTTTATGTATGTCGTTAGGTCTGCTTTATATGCATGCTTTATATATAAATATCATATATATAATTTCTTGAATTGTGTGTGTGTGTGTGTGCGTGTGCGTGTGCATTTGTTTGTATGTACGTAGGATATGTATGTTTGTGTGTAATATGTGTGTGTGTGTATATATATATATAATGTGTGTATTGGATATATCATATCAATGTTCTACTATATGCCTGCGTATAAGTTTCTTTTATACTTAATTTATGCCTATGATATTTAGAGGAAACTTGCTAACTTTAAATCCTGTTTATGCAGATGTGTGTATTCACGGTTTAACTTCACTTTTTTGGGGGAAGAGCAACTCAAAATAGATATCGTAAATATAGTATATATACCATAACGCATTTGCATGCTGCTTCATTGAAATTAGTTGTGCATATTCCACTGCTTTATTGAATGCATGCATCGTTGGGAGTTTGAATTCAGTTGCATTTTTGCAGTGTGTGTTTTGTCTTGCTGTTGTCAATGCGCATTATAACAGCACGAGTGTTTTTATCGGTTTGCATCTAAAATAGTTGTAGGGTATAAAAACAATCATGTTGCAGTAGTATTTTCTAATATACCTGCACAAACCACTTTCCTGTCCTTGCATCACAGATAATAAATACCTGATTTGATGGAGATATATATATATATATATTTTTTTGCATTTGAAGTCAAAGGCAGCCTGGGTGTAGATGTTTGTTTGCGATGCACATAATTTGAAGGGAGAGATGTTTTAGGAATGAGAGCAGAGCCGGTCTGGGGAATGTGATTATACCAGATGGGAGATTTCCCCGTCCCCATGTTAAAGCTCTCATATATATTCAGAGCAGATTGGGCTGCTTGCTTCTGATGAGCAGGATATCGCATTTATAAATTTTAAATCGGGGGCAGGAAGGAGTGCTAAGATCTGGTTATTTGATGGGGAAAATGTTTTGCTCTGATTGATGCTCATTAATAGTGTGATTGGATCAAATGAACGTGATGGGATTACAGTAGATGGATGCGTATATATATATATATATATAGTTAGATGTGTGTATGTGTGTGTATATATATAATGTTTTTCTTCATTGTGTTTATTGATACTAAGTGCGAATGTATATACACATCTAGGAAAGCAATGCAACCCCCCCAAGCATTTGTTTTTATATATAATATAGTATATCATAATATTACACAAAGTTAACAGCATTGTCAATATGGAGTTTGCATTAATTGGCGCCAATCATTGATCTCGACCCTGAAATGCGAGGTATACTAGTTATGTAGTTAAAGTAAAGGCGATTCTTATGCTTTTTATTTTGTCTGACTTATGCTATTATGCAAGGATGTTCTCTCAGACACGTCTTTGTCATTGCATGCTTAATTTACTTCTTGCAAACCGTTTGAAAGTATAATTTATTGGCATTATCAGATCAGTCATTAGTGCACTATTTAAGCAACATCCATTATTTCATTGTTGCAACTTGATGTTGATGTTTCACAATTTGCTTTTGTTTCCCCGAGATTATTTAGACTAGCTGAACAATGTTAACTCGCATCTCTTTGATTTCTATTCATATAATAAGTGATTATGTAGATCATGACACGACATATATAAATAAATATGAAGTTTATTTCTGGAGCAGTGTTACTCTTTTTATTGGATTGGGTTAACATGTCTAAAGGTGCTCATCTGCTTTGACCTTACCAGCAAAGGATTTGGGAAGTTTTGAATCTTATTGTTTTTAATGCCTTACTCGTTTATAGTAATTACATTTATGAGCAAGGAAGTGCAAAGAATATTGATGTGATAAAAACTTATTACACAGTTGTTGGTATTTGTAGACAAAGGAAAACGATTATTAAAGCAACAGAACAAGCCACGTTGAAATAAAAGTAAATATATTTTGTGTAAAACTAAATATCTGCACTGCTTTGTCTTACCTCTGTATATAAGGATCTTCTAAACTTAATAATAAGTGTGAAGTGACCTCTCAGTGCCATGCAGTGCACATGTGATGCATAGCAAAGATCGTATGAAATATGAGCCAGTTCAGTGTTAAGTAAACATGCTATTAATTTATGAGGTGAGATAGGTATTATTATTTTTTAAGTACCTGGGTTTATATATGTTAATTATATTGAACTCTTGTACTTTTTTTTTTTTTTAAGAAAAGGTTATAACTGTGTTCTTAATTACTGACACAAATGAATGCACACTGTATTAACTGAGGACTTGTTTGATTCCTGTATACTCACTAAGATTTTGCACATCTCTAGGTGTGAAATAGACTTAAATGTTGACTTTTGCTCATAAGCAGAATTGATTTGAATACTTTAATGTGCTCAGAACTAAAATGATTTGTCCTAAAAAACAAAACACTCGTATTCCATCTGCATTTTAAATTTGTTATTTAGCCGAAAGTGATGATAAACAGTTTTGAGCTCAAGTATGTTTTCATACCTCTTCAAGAATAACAACAGTGAACATACATTATTCAGGAGAAATCAGACAAATGTTTCATTTTTATCTTTGGATAATTTCCAGTTGATTTAAGTACCTCAGAATATTTTATATGAGACATGTGAATGCAGTAATCCATTCTCTAGATTAGCCCTCTCAAAAATAAAAATAAAAACCTAATCTTAATTTATAAAATGTGATAAGTTTATATTTACATTTTTCAGTGCAAATCAATACTAAACTACTAAAACGATAAAGGCTATATAATGGATAAATCCAGCATTAACTTATTTTCATGGACGGTTCATCTATGGTCCAGTGTTCCTAATGCTTATTTTTTAACATCTATCAAAACATGAACTAAAGAATTTAACACCGAGACCTTTATGCTGTGGAAACTATCTGTCGAAATCCTAAGTAGGGGATATCAATGACAAATGTTTCAAAAAAATATTACTTTACTTACTAATCTCTGTTATAAATAGTTACAAAATATGCTTTCCTCTGACAACCTTGTAACCTGTCAGCCAAGTTTCCCAAATAAACTATCTAGTTTCTTTCTTTAATAACTGCAGTTGTGAACAGTGTAATTTTTTTTTAGTTTTTCTGTTATAGTATTATTTGTATTTTGTCTGTATTGAATGTGATTTGAATTCCATTTCATGAAATTATTTTACATTGTCTGCCAATGTAGAAAATGTGAATTTAAACACTTAATGAGCATTCTTATGAATACGAGATGTGTTACATTCTCTCTATTTTTGACTGTTGTTCTTAACAGTATTAATAAACAAATCTAATATCCTCTTTAAAAATATTTTAATTCAGAATAATGATGGTAATGTTTTGATCTGAGGTACAGATGTATTTACAATACGTATATATTTTTCATATAGAATTGTGCTTATAGAATACAATTGATTGTTGTAAATATATTTATTAGGAACAAACAGTATGCAACATTCATTGGACAGCAATCATTCGATGTGCCTAGATGTAGTTTGGGAAATAAATTGCAGGCGTACATATAAAAAGCTGTAACCTAACAGATAGGTTACTAAATGTTAAGTATATGTTAGTTTAAATTCCCGTATTATTGGGAGAAATCTTTGTTAGTCCTGGTTTCACCTACAGCTCTCCCAATAAGCATGTAAAATGACTTGACAGCTCAGTTTATTTGTGATTGTGCAGCACTTATGATAGCAATCTGAGCTTTGAGGTTGACATAAAGCCTCAGTTGAGTTTTTGTGGTGTGTTCGATGACAGTTGCTGACCCCTCCCCCTTTCACTACTCTCTTTACTTGATGTCTACCATGTTGACATGTGGAGTGGAACATTTAGTCCGATAGCTAGATAAACAGGGCTTCGGAGGTGAAATAATAAGCTATCTTGGAGACAGATGAAGATCCTAAAGATTTTAATGCAAAGGGAGAAGTATGTAAAGTTTTTCTTGTATTTTTGGAACAACTTTGTTTTATTCTTGAATCTGTGTATACACTTTTGATATTATTCCCCAGTGCTTTTGACTTAATATATATTTTTGTTTGTTTGTTATTCCTTTTGATATGAGGAGAGTAAGTCAAACTGAAGTTGATTAAATCCTTAGGTCATTTTCCACTATAAATAAAAGTGAAAATTCTGTCTTGATTGTAATGGAAGAAATTACATTTGTCAAATGTAGGTGTGTGCTTTTGCACATTTTTATTTATTTATTATTTCTTCACATATCATCTTTCTAGTGGCATTTTGATAACTGTTTATATCCCCTTTCTGCATTGCAGAAACTACAGCTTACAATATCTTAATGTCTGTAATAACATGCATGAGCTGCATGCAGGTATGAGATTAGCATTTCAGTAATGGGTGGGAGAAAGATGAGACAAAACAAGCAAACGCAGCTTCATCTGTTGCATAAAGCTTACAGTGTGGTGCAAAGCAAGAACAATACTTTTTGGTTTAATTTGACAGGAATGTCATAATCATTGTCTGAATGATGGCACAACACAAAGAGATACACGTGTAGTTTTGTGCTTTAATATTTCATTTACTGCAGTTTATCCAGTGTTTGTCGTAATAGTTGCTGATGTTTGAATGTACAGGCGCATCCCTTGTGCATTATGTTGTAAAGTTGAATATTGGGCGTCTTGCAACATGCATGATGAAGTGGTTGTAGCCAATAATTGAATACATTCATTATTATTTTAAAGTAATATGTATTTCACTGAAACCACTCTCCACATTAAAATGAAACTAATTAGAAAATATTTATAATATGAATCCATGCATACACCAATAACATGTATGAACGTATTGTAAGTGACTATATTACCAGAGTCTTTCATGCATCATATTTTATTTCGGTGGCTTTTGTACTTACTGACCAAACAGATCTTTTTTTTTTTCCTCTCTTCCCAGTCTTGTTCAGTGTTTATTTACAAACTGAAACAATTTGGAGTAATACCAGACAGGAACTGTGAAGAAGCCCCAGTAGGCTGAGGATCAATTTTGATTTCAGAAGAATGTTCAGACATCTTATTGTTTAGCGGTGACTGTGATATGGTTAAATAATGAATTAGATGGTAATCCATCAAACAGCATGTGCATTTTACAATGGTTGAACATTTTCAGCTTTCTATTTAATGTTTGTGTATATATTTACATCTTAGTTTGCGATGATATAATGATGTCTTACTTTGTTCTTTACCATATTGTCTTATGCTGAACAATGACATTTTTAAGACGGCTCACTACCATATTACACTACAGTATATCCCTTATTTGTAAACATTTTAATACTGTGAGTGTACATAGTTTCATATTGCATATTTAAGTACTAGTTATTGCACAGATTAATGTATTCCTGTTTTTTTTTTTTAAGTTTTTTACATTTTTACAATAATAAGGAGAAAACAAGTGGTGTACATCAATGTTCATTTAACATTAGGACTACGTATGTCCATACTAAATTGCAATAATCAATATTGTCTTAGAGCTATAATAATTATTTGTAGGGTTAGCCCACTTTTTCTTCAGTGTGCTTGATTTTAGTTGAGAGTACAATGTGGGTATATGATAAATTACATTTAACTATTGCTAACAAAAGGCTATTTCAAATACATTCATACACAATTGTCGTATAATATACTGCATAATAAAATCCAAATGTCTTTCAGAAGTAAATCAATGGAAATCATAGTAATAGAAGTGCTGGCCACAGGGATAGTCATTGACTTATATACTGTGTCATATATAGTGACTTCCAAGACATTGACATAAAAGCAAGCAGTGGAGAGATTTGGCGGCTTCCCGTCTGATGGAATTATAATTATGTAGTAAGATCTTATCACTGTCTGTGCTGTATCTTCACCTTCTGAGATTTTTTGTTTGCCTAATTGGCATTCCTGGTGATGTTATCCATAATGTACATAATGTGTCATTTTTTTAATCCAGCTTCATGTTTTAATAGCTCCTGACAAAGGGATAATGAAGAGGATAATTATAATCATTGAAAACATTCTACATTATGGTTTTGGGTTGTGACACGTGTTTTGACAAACCGACACAGTAATTTGGTTCTGCTTCCTGTATACTTATTTATTTATATTTCGTTTCCTCAGTGACACTTGAAAAGACTGTATATTCCAGGTTTGTGTAAAAGGGGGGACAACGCAAGTCCTCTGGGGATTATATAAATAAATTAGAATGACAGTATTTATCACATTTTAATGTTGTGCATTAAAGAAACCTTCCAACTAACTAAAGTTACTTATTGGATAACACCCCTGGGAGAATAGTGGAGCTGTTTAAGTAGATGAATCATTCAACTGTACAGATGGATACATTTGTCAGTCTCTGTTACAGATATTATTCATTCTCATATCTCCAGTCTTGACAAAGCTGAGCTCAAATGAAATCAACACAAGGTTGTCATCTTTAAGCAAATATGTTAAGTGTTGTCTTTTGTGCTTTCCATTTGAAAGCAAGGGGGACCCAAGGGAGCCAGACTCATGCAAATAGAACAAATCCCATTTCTTCTGTGAGTGCTGTTTTCCCCTCTCTCTCTTCCCTTATGGCAGCTGGCTATGTTATCTTTGTGTGTTTCTCTGTGCGCTGACAATTCTTTCAGTGATCTAAGTTAGGGCGCATTAGAAAGTGGAAGCAGCTGTCTGTTGCTATACTGAGAGACGTGTTTGCTCTACTGCAAAGATGAAGGACCATGAATCCTTGACATACCCCCCCCCCCTCACCACCACCCACCCGCCTCCCCCTTTCCACCATCTCATTTAGACGCAGAGACTGTCTGCTTAGACAGTTTTTTTGTTCTGACTGACAGCATATGGCATAGACATTTTTTTTTAAATGCATATATGTCCATTATCCATGCCTGCGTAAGGCTCCTGTATACCCTTCATGTGTCTCTTTGCTTACTGTCCTGCTTTCTGATGTATGGCTCCCACTTCTAGAATGGCCCAGCATTTTTTTTTCTTCTAGGCGCACATATATATATGTGCAAACTTATCTATGCAATTTTATCTATTCTTCTAAAAAAAAAAATATATATATATGACTCATTTGAGTTTCTTCCCTCCTGTATTGGCAGTTGAATATTCTGCTTAGTCACTACACTACCTTCAGTAAATTGAAAACCAGTTTTGATCTGATATAATACATGTTATCCAACTAAGGAGCCAGTGTTTTGTCTGTATGGAAAGGTCTATCATCATTATTTCATTTCACTGAAATTAAATGGCATGCATATACAAGGGAAAATGGTTTACATCAATTGTTTACAGCTTGATAATATTTATCCCCTCAGTACCAAGTTATCCAAGGACAGTACCAAGTTGCAAATAGACTGAATTACAACACAGGTGTGAACTAGTCACAACGAATACCACCTTCAATAGAGACCTGCTGAGGGCATTTATTTTCCAGTGAAACTCCAAAAACCATTTGATGTATTTACTGGATTATACGTGTATATATTTTCAATGGGGTTACAACATCTGCCTAACTATATATTTTTGATGTTTATTTTTAGTTGCTTCCCCTTGTGCGCCATATATCTGTAGAGCATAACTTAACCATGCACGGTATTTCCTTCAGAGGCATAAAGAAATGTGGCCAGTCCCCAAAGTTTGTGTGACTGTGTTGTGAATTATCAGAAACTAAAATATTGCCCTTTCATGTCTTGCTATAAGGATATGACATTAGAGAGATTTTGAAAATGATTAAAACCTAAACATCGTATATGTCAAATGTAAAGTTAAAGAATTAAATAACATTCACACACCAGCTTCAGTAGAGAGCCTCTTTCTATGTATTTAATTGTCTGGACTGAATCTGTAGATCTGCTTTTTCAAATGTCTGTAAATAAAATAAGGATTGTACTTATCTGTGTATTTGCAAAAATACAGATGAAAATGTCCATATTGTACACATGTTTTAATATTGTAGTTAACATCAAAGCATTTCAGCAGACTTAAACATGCTTTGTCATATCACATTTGCTGATTTTAAGTACTTGATATTTAACTTCTAGTACAATCATTTTTGTCTCTGAATTTTGCTTTGCTGTTTGGAACTTTAAATTCAACCATGTACATAATGCAGATAATTTCAAGGGTGTGAAAATAATAGCTCTGTGTGTGCAAACGTCTGCAATTTCACATAATACACTAATTTTTCCACCGTCTAACTATTAAAGAGGAGAAGCAGCTATAGGCCTACTGGGGATTGGTTAGAATAGTCAATCCCCTCGTGTACAAAACTAGGTTTAGCAGTAATGCTTTTAATCTGGACTTCTAGAGGATTCATGAGCATTCATAGATTTGCTTCAGTAATTATCATACCCCAAGTGGCAACGAGAGAGACGTTTGCCTAAAAAACTGATGTCTTCATTACACTGTTTACATTTTAATTAGACGCACTAAACTTTTGATTCTTCATGACCATTATAATAGGGTATTTTTGCTTTAGTTATAGGCAAACCTAGGCTAAATGTTGTATGTACAGTATATATTTCAGTCAGGCAAAATGCTTTATTTTTCTGACAACTGTGTGTTGTAATGAAAAGGTTTTTTTTGTTTTGTTTTTTTAATCAAATTTTGATGTAAATTGCATTGAGATGAAAATAATTATTTTACATGTGTTACTCAATGACCTTTCATACAAGACTAACTGCTTTAAATCTGCCATCGCTTTGCCTCATGGAACGCAGTACTAAATGTTTTTCAGAGAATAATGACTAAAGGTAGAAATGATTTGTGAATTGAATGTAAGTGGCAGCTGTAATAGAAAAGCCATGATGTGAAGATCTAAAAAGCAAGGATGTTTCATTATTTGTGTTTAACTTATTCAAAAGGTCTGTGGAGAGACACACTCAGCTTGGCAAGAATAAGCTTTAGGTACTTAATGTGGCAAATAAAACTTTTTTTATGAATTGAAAATGTCTCTGAGCTCAATAGGTTTTCCACGATTCAAATGTGTGGCTGTTAAAATGTTAGTGTTTGTGCCGATCATTTTGGAAAAGTACACACGTTTGCTAATTGGGATTAGAGTTTATGCATTCTTAATTCTTTCACAAATCACAAATTAAATACAGCCTTGAAAGGGAAAAAGACAGACACAAAGGTTTTGTTAGTTCCTTATTTTAATTGAGTTTGAAAACTAAGAGATGTCCTATTGATTTTAATATGATGCACATCTTCAACTGCTTTGGCCCGAAAAAAAATGTCTTTTAAGCTTTGGTCTGTATTGAAATTCAACATGTGTGTGGACAATGCTCTGCACTGTATTGTTCCAAGACGGCCTGAGAAACTGGTGGTCTTGGTAGCCCTAGGACCCAGACCTGGTGCAAGCCTGTTATTGACCAGGAATGGTACAGTATAAAGGGAATCTCTTATGGTACTGGGGGCTTTTAGCAGCCCCCTTCTCCCTGGGACCCATTCCACTCTTCCCCTCTGCCCACTGCCTAATTCTAGTCTTGCGTAATCTTTTTAATTGCTTTTGGAACACTAATCTTCCTTTCAAGGACTTTGAAACTTAAGTGTTTGAAGTTACAAAAAAATGTACAGGTTCAGCATTTTTAATGGAATCAAAACTTCAATCGTTTTTTATTTTTTATTTTTTTCACTAAATGGTAAATTTTAAATTTTAAAACAGATAAAGAAAGCAGCTCTTTCCCTCTCCTCACCCCCTCCTGAAATGATTTCCTGATTTTCACGTTTTATAAGATTTCCATAGTTTAACAGGTTAAATGCACGGAAGACCTGTTAAAACATACTTGTCCTGAGAAAAGACCATCTATTAAGATCATAATGGAAGTTAATACCGCTTAACTAGTGCATTGCGTTGATAATTGAGACTTTATAGTTTTAATTAAAATATTGAAATTAGTGTCCTGGTAAAACAGTGTATTGAAATGCAGAGCCACTTGTATTCTTTCATAGAATATGAAAACAAAAGCTTAAAGCCTCTGGATACATTTCTTGAAAATCCTTCTGGAACAAAGCATGAGTGTTCCTCTGCCAATTATGTTTGAATTGATATTATTTTGATGTGCCACTAAGAATACATAAAAGAAAGTTTGATCTTAATTAGAACAATCATGTGTGATGTTTCATATCTGTACCCCTTGCTCAATTCCGAATGCTTCATTCATCCCAGCCACAGACACTGTTGGTTAGAAAGGTTGGCTGCCTGCCAGGGATCGACTGAAAAACCTTGGCTACCTGAGAGCTTATCAGTCTGTGGGCTGTTTAAAAAAAAAAAAAGAAAAAAAATGTGACAAAAAAAATGTTGGTAAACTGCCATGGAGGTTTAAGGCTGCTAGAATAAGGGGCTGTGTAATCAGATTGTAAACTGGAGCTTGTGCAGTTCTGTATGGGAAGCATCTGCCTGTTGGATCCGCAGAGACGTGGTGGGAAGTGGCTGTGTTGACTGCTGCATTAGCAATCAGCTGGTTTTTGTTGTAGGAACTGAGGTGGCTGGAAAGAGCCAGTGCTAATGATGGTATGTAACACAATTATAATATCTTTAAGCAAAGCCAGTTTGAGCTTGTGCTTTTCTGCTAACTTCAATGCTATTATATAGCCGTTAAAACCATTCTTTACAAACCTGTGCATTTTTTAAATAAGTATTGTGATGTGTCACATATTGCATGTTATTTTTTTAATTCCTTTTGGGGGTGTTTAGCGCTGCAGTGTTAAAGGATTAAGTCATTCAAAGCTTTTCAATCACACATTACATTAGGATAGTTATTGTCTATTGTGATTTTTTTTTTTCCTCTCTCTCGGTGCAGTTACTGTAAAGGTACATTTTAGCTACAGCTTAAACTACAGAATACCAACAGCCTTTCAGAACTACTTCTTATGTTATTGAACCATACTCATGCTAAGTGACTTCCATAGGTATCTTAATTAAATGTACTTTGAATCGTCTTTTAAGCTTTCAAGCATTGATGCTTGAAGTCATCTGAGACATTCCATATTTGAAGATACTTCTTTGAAGCAGACTTAAGATTTCTTGTTCTTTGGTTATCATTTGTGGAGTGTAGGCTTACCTGCATAATCCAATGTTCAAGCTGAAAAGATAAACCTGGTGATTTATGTTTCTTTACCTTTTTGTTACAGCAGTTATCAAATAACTTGTTACAGTTGTTTGTTGTTGTGAATTTCATTAACATTCTGGTCACTTTTTATAATTCTTTGACTGCTACACGTTCTCCTTTTACAGGACATAGTATAGTCAAATGAACTTTATAAATGGGCTATAGGAAAAATGCATCTCAATATTTGTTTGTATTGATGTGTGTGCGTAAACTTATAAACCAAACTTGTTTTACTGGGGTAATGTTTTGCAATTTTAAAGATTCACTTTTGAGAATTGATGGTGACACATTACAGGATTGTTTGGGTGTTTCGAATGTTGACACATTTGAATTTAACATATTAAATGTGTACAAGTTTTTGTCATATGTAATATAAAATATATATTATACAAATTCCACACAGTGTATCCAAAATGGAAAACAGACAGGAAACATTTCTCAAAAACCAAGTAAATCAGTTGAAGGTCATTTTCATTGATCCATCTGGAGCGTCCTGTCCAGTATACTGGACAAAAAACATGAATTATTAATACATTGAGAGAAACATGCATTCTGATGAATATATATACATTTCTCTGAAGAAAGGAAAAAATACAAAGAAAAATAAGAATCTTCTGACATATATTTATATTCTCAAAAAAATTGATGAAAAGGTTTCCTCTTCAAACGGATCAACTTAATGAATTACGAACTTCTTATAATATATATATATATATATAAAAATGTTGTGTGTAAATGATGGCTCCAAATAACTCCAAAGCAGTGCTGTGGTTGATGACTCTAATAATTGCCTCTGCAATACTAAAAAGAGGGGCACTCATTGGCATTCAAGGGCATATAGGATTTCTGTGCCTAGTTACTTTCCTGAGTGGTATTCATCACATGGTGAATTTAGTGTTTTCTACTGTTTTGCAGTGTCATTAGAGGAAGACATTTTTATATTACATATTTTCTTGTAGGTCCTTTTGCATGTTATTTATGTTTTATTAATGAAATAATGCTTGTATCCGTGGCAGACCATAACTGTTTTGAAATGACTGTTTTCTGGAGTAAACCTACATTAGAATTGTCTTCCAATTCACAACATGGTATATAAGTAGTACACTAGCAACATTAAATCTGTAACATTCCCAACCATTATTAAGAATTCAGGCATGGTTTACATGCAAAAACTAACAATGTAGCACCTTCTTTGCCTGACTATTATGGTCACCCATGTCAGCAATTTGTTTCAACATGACATTTTATTAGAAGAAGATCTTCTTACAAATGGCCACAGTCTAAGATAGCTTTTTCATATCACTATCATAAACTAAAAATACTATGCTAGCAAATGTAGGCTATATTTTTTTTAAATGAAGATGAATGCTAATTCAATTGAACACTGCAGTTTATAAACCCATAAAGGTATTTTGTTTTCATAATTTTAAATATTTTTACTGGTAATTATTATTACTTCAGTGATATGGATACGATTGGTTAAACAGTTATATTGCTTGTCCTGGCTTTTTTTTTTTTCAGTCCACTTGCACAGAACTGTGTTCTGTACGTCTTTCCCATCCTCTTAATCAGTCACATGAGTGGCCAGTGGGCCAGCAGTCCCAGACTTCTTGGACTTCTCAAATGTTTAATTATTTTATGTGGGCGATTCCAGCATTTCTCTTATCGTCATTATTTTTCTTCCTCTTCATTGGCATGATTTGCCAGGTGACTGACCAGTTGTAATCTGAATCAAACCTGAAACTGTAGTTAAAAAGAAAAAAGCTCAAATGTTTGTTTAGCTGAGATGACAGGCGAGCGAGTGTACAGATTTCAGCACTGTGGTGATATATTCTACATTTAATGCATGCAACTTTGTTCCTGTGGTAAGTCGTCCGTCATGATCAGAGTTGTGCATGTAAGCGGTTAACCGGGTGATATTTTGCTTTGTATAATCACAAGTGGTCAGAGTGGAGCTCACACAATATTTCCCCCACCCTAGAATAGTTGGTGGAAGGGAATACGTCATGAGGTAGCCTACTCAATGAAGTAGGCATTTACACACATCCTGTTGCATGTAGTTACACTAGTTCATTCTTTCTTACAAGTTACATATTTTTATGTTTAACCCATAACATGTATCAATTATAATAGTATATAATTTTGCACTCTTAACACTTTTTTTAATAACTCCAGAGCTTGCTTATAATTATTTATTGATTATGGATTGATGTATCTGTTTATTTTAGTTTCACATTTAGGAGCTTCATAATTTATGAAACGTTCATTTGGCACTTCTATTTTGTTTGCATCGTGTCATATTATACTATAATATGCCATTGTAAATAGATTTTCACTTTTAAATGCCCATGCCTTCTTAACAGTAAATGACACTGACAAAGATTAGCAAACCCCCCCTTTTTGTTATTTTTGGGGACACTGCCAAGAAAGTCATGCTGAATATTGTTGTCAATATGAAAAAGAATGAGGCCAATAGAACTCATTCATTGAATTCTGAATGGACCATTCACTTTAAAGAACAATTAGTGAGATGGCATATTGTTGCTTAAACAATGATTAATACATTTAAACAAAGGAAGGACTGTGAAAGGCAGTATTTTGCAAGTTAAGCAAAGTAGTTTTTTTGTGTTTAGATCTTTTTGGAATTACAGGTACTTTTTTGTTGCATAAAACATGTAGTTAACAGAATAACTGTTTTGACCTAATTTTGAAATTCTAACCAAATACACAAAGTTTTGGTGGATTTTGTAATTTGTGGGTTAGTTTTGGTTAACAAAAAACAGCTGTATTTTTATTATATATTTTAATTTTTATATTTTTTTTTTATTTAGGAATCATGTTCTGTTGTTGATTTGAAATGTCTTCTACTTTTTGGGGTTTGTAGTTTATTTATGAAAATAGAGCTATATTCTAATTAAAATTCCCCTGAGGCTAGGGGATAACTTTTACTTTTAGGGGTCCTGAGACAAATCTCTGTTTTCCCTCCAGAAAGTAACATTCAAAGCTGACCCTACTTTATCAACGAAAGTAAAAGCAATTTGAGCAAAAATGAGCCCGGAGGTGCAACTTAATGAGATTTTTTAGTTTTTTGTTTTTTTCTTACTTCGCTTTAGAATATTACAGTTTAGTGTTATTTGTTTTGAGCATGGTGCTTTCAATTTTTACTTTTGTTTTACAAAAAAAAAATATTTTGATCAAAGGAATATCATTTCTAGGGCAATGACCAGTAATTGTATATTGGCTCATGATTTTTTTTTCTCCCAAAGTGCAGATTTTGAACACTAAGTAGTTTTATAGTCTTGGGCCAAAGTTTAGCTTGCCGCGTTTACTTCGGCAATTAGATATTGAATTGCAGAATACACCAATACCACGTCAGTTGGCAGCCATGTGTTCTAGATTGTTACCTGTACTACATGAATCCTTGAATTACCAGTAAATGTACCATTCAATGAACTTTTATGTTTGTTATAATTCAATTTCTATTAACATTAAAAAGATTGATATTTGATAAGGCTGTGCCTTTTTGTTCTTTTTTTTTTTTTTTTTTAACTGACTCAGTGAGGGTTTATAATTAAAACCCAGACTGTGAAAATTGATTGGATTGTACGTGTTTGTTTTGTGTGTGTGGTTGCATTGATGGGTCTGCTGGGTGACAACATGGAATTAAATTATTTTAAAAAGGAAAAAACTTGTCCTTTCTGAGAGTTCAGCGTTCTGCTGATTTCAAGGTCGTATGCGACACCTTGTCTGTGTGTACACTACCATCATAAAATCAGATCAAGAATATACGTACGTAATGTAACTTTTCTAAAATATCTGGTAGATCAATGTTCCATGTAGTCCATGTTTAAACAGTGTACTTTGAACATTATTAATCAAACTCTTAAATTTCTGCCTAGATTTTTTTTTTTTTAAAGATCAGTCAACCTAGCCTTGCAGAACACTAATGATAATAAGGAGAAATGATAGACTTCAAAGACACAAATAAGATTTAAACTTCTACTTTCCATTTGTTAATTTCTTGTGGAAATGAGTTCAGTTTAAGGTTAAATTGTTATTGTATTGCTGGCTACTATATTCCTTATTTTAATTTTTTTGTGATACTACACAATGGCATCTTGATTTTTATTTAATACATACTTGGGGTATTAATCACTATAGTATTTTCTTTGGAAAGACTTATCAAATTTATTGTTTTGCTGCTTGGGACAATAATGGGTGTTTAATTACTCAATAAAAGCGGTTTATAGATTCCATTTCTCCTGTGTGTTGGACAAATGGTATTGATTTTGTACTTTACTGCAACATGAAACTAAGTAAAGCAGAATTAGAATTCTGTGCTTGCTGAAGTGAAGATGCCATACTAAGGATTTTTTTTTCTTTTTTTCCCTTATCTAAACGAGTTTTCAGTGTGTTTAGAATTAAGGGCTTGGATTATGAATTTCTTTATGTAGATTACATTTTTCTTCAGTAAAAGCTAGTTTCAATTCTTTGGGAGCATTGTTAAAACTTTTCATCAACATCTAATTATCTCAAAAATAAAATGCTTTTAAGTTAATAAAATATAGACTTTAAAAAAACTAAACATACACAAATACCTCCATGATTTTACCTTTTTGTCTGTAAGATAAAGATAAATCTTTGACCTGTGCATCAACATTTTATCACCCACAGGTCAGAAATGAATGGCTACTTTCTGGTGGGTTTACATAAGATAGAAGGAAGCATCATTTGAAACAAAAAGCTGCCATCAAGTCTAGTAATTGTAATGTAAATTGGCAGGTGGGTCATAATATAGATTTGGTCCTATGCTTTATCAAGTACAGTGTGAACAGACTTTTCAGAGAAATGGATGCTAATAACCATAATATCACTTGCATCTGTTGCTGTGTTGAGGCTACATTGACTTAACTTTATGCCCGTGATGTTATTAGTTCCCCTATTGATTCATTGCTTCAGGTTTCACTTTCATAGACACGACACATGGAGTCTCCTCAAATCCAGAAGGTAAAGACTTTAAACTGAATTTGAACTCTGCTCTTAAATTGTATAATTGTAGTAGACTTGAGTGAAATGGCAAATCACGCAGGTCAGAACTCAGCATGTGGATACCTTTTAAGTTCTTAATAAGGAATAAAAAAAAACATACAGAATCAATCGCCTCTTATTATGAAAATTGCATTACTTTTTTTTAAATGGATTAGTCTTTGATGGTTTAAAAAGTAAAAGGGGTGCAAAGCATGATACATTAAACCAAAGCGGAAGCATATATTTTTTAAAGATCAGTTTGGGTACTTTTGCTGTCTTCCACAATTTTATTTACAAAATAACCTCTTCTATATCTTTTCCATTTCTCACAGAAATTGAAAGGGGAACTTTAGAATTTACAATATTGGCTAAATGTATGCAGATCTCGCTTGTGCTGTATATGATTCCATTTGCCTTGGGAGAATCGCAGTATGTTTTATTTGGTATGAATGTTTGTGGGCTTTGGTAGGAGGGCTGGAGTGAACTGCGCGTCTGGAGGTTGAGTGTGACTGTCAGTCTGTCACTGGGATTCCTAATGCTCTTCCCTGGGGGTACCTGGGGGATACCCAGCCTTCACCCAGTGGATTTCAGCTGCCGACTTCATAGTGACAATAGGTTGCCATGAAGAAGAATTGTCATTGTATATATGTAAACCAGTGACAGATGACTGGACACCTGCACACTGTGGAAACAACTGCATAAGCAAAGCTGTTTTTGAATTGAAAGCCCACCAAGTAAAGTAAGAACCATCTGCATTAAATCTGTTCCCCATCTAAGTTATGAAGTGTCAGTAGCTTGGTTGAATCAATCAAGTCAATATATGCAAGTCATCTAAAAAAAATATATATACATTATTATTTAATGGTAAAATGTGCTAATGTACAACCTTTTAGTTTATTGTATTTTTTCTCAATCAATGATGCCATGAACACTGTCTACCTTGGGGGAGAGGGGGTTAATTGCAAAGTTTCCTTATGCGTCTTGTCTTTAGTGAAATCAAGTGATTTAAAATAAGCAATACCATTGACTGAACAAACAGGCATGTTCAACTGAATAATTGAATACAGAGCAGCGATCTACTATAGCGGGCGGCAGTCATTTGCAATGTGTTGACCACATGATTTGACAATTAGTGGTCCTTGCTTTGCGTCCGAGTCGTAATGTATATCTTTCAAAATGCTCATTTCAATCTGGCCATAGACACCATGAGTGAAATGAAGTTGTGAGGCCGAGCTATAGACATCTTCGTTTAGAAAGCGGTTACAGTTGTGGTTGTTTGACATCATTGATCCCACCGGGCCAGTTTAAACACAAATGTAGAGAAAATCACTACTTGTGCAAAAGTTGTCGCCCTCCCCCCCCCCCCCCCCCTCACCGGCACAGCATTGGTGTGGTTTAAACATTTGTTTGATTTGATGAGGTGAGCTGTGATGGGTTGTTAACTTACAATTGGAGCTTTAGAAACAAAAGGCTACAATACTAAGTCTTGATTTATCAATATCAATTGTACTTCCTGGTTATGTAGTTGAATAAATATTCACCCAACTAATATGGCATGTCTTTTACTTTTTTCCCTCTCTTTATACTAGTCGTGAGTCTCTGTCTTTCAAATTTCTTACAACCCTATAGATGAATGTCAATTAACAGTCCGTTTTGATTATTTGGAAGGTATTTCACTATGAAATTACCACTGACTGTCTCTCACCTTTGTCTCTGTTCTGTTTCTTGTGGTTTTACTCTTTTATACATGTTAAATTTAATGGAGCAGGGCTGGAGAACTCCTGGTCATGAACCCAGTTCCCCCCACTTATCTTGGTGAGATGTGTGTGGTTTTAGAGAAGGCTCGTCTGATGAAGTGACTCCTAACTCCAGCGTAGAATAAATGTAACCTGTATGCATTTCAGTCATGTTCTTGATTTGCTGCATCCTAATCATCCCAGGCTAGTGTTTTAGAAAGATTGAACGTTCCCTTAAACTGTCACTCAATAAGTAGACATCATATAAACAAAACAAAAACGCCAAGAATTCTGATTGCTGGTGTGAAGGAGAAATTAGCATAAAAATAAAACTGCTATCTTGTATTAGGTTACATTTATGACAGGTGAAGAAAAGTTTTTGAGTTGTTAAAGAATGATGAAGCTTGGAATCATATCTGCAAAAAATATATTGAAATATCTTTTATTTACATAATTTATATTCTGACAGCAAAAAATAACCCTAAAATAGCTGTATCCTGTCATGCAATAACAGAGACATTTAATTCGGCTATTAATTATTATTTATTAATTTTAAAAATCCATGACCTGCCAAGCAAAAATCATAATAATGTTACAGGTCGATGTGAAATTGGTGTTTGCATGAAATACATGTATATAGAGTTGTTTTCTGTTTCTCCGGATGAAACGGTGTTGTACAGCATGAAGCCCAAGTACTTTTATCACTTTAAAACGGAAAGCTTTTTACACTTGGAGAATTTCACCCCTTGCAATACCACGACAGACAAATAGAAAAGCATTTATTGCTTTCTCCTCTGTGTAAGACTGTACACAGTGACAGGATGTGAAAAAAGAAAGGGGGAACTTAACAGACCTTAAAATGAACAAAGTACAATGGATAGAAGAAATGCAGTTCCTTTACAGATAAAGGGATTTTTCATGGGGATATGCATCACAGCAGTGGGTGAAATTTGTCTTGACCCTGGATAATACAACCCCATTCATTGGCCTTACAATCAGAAATTTCAGCTTTTTGTCTGATTTTTGTTTTTGATTTTTTTTTTTTTTTAGATTCTTAGTGCGCTGACATTAGTAAAATACAGGAGGGTGCTTACAATAAGCCCTGAACGACAGCTTTTGAATGGAGTGGAGAAAATGCAACAAGATTCCTCCAGACAGATAGAGGGAGGAAATCAATAAAATCAATCCTTATTTTTAAAATGATTAATTTTAAATACATATATGATAGTTGCTCAATTATTTTTATTGGATGGATGTGTAGCTCTATATAGTTTCTTATTATGCAGCTGGAGATCACAAATTACATTCAGGAAAGAAGGCTGTGCAGTGTTGATCTACTCCAGTGGAAATCATAATTATTCTTTAATCTTCAAAGAACTCTTTAAAACAATGTGGCATTGTGAACAGTAAGTACTGGTTACTGTATCATTTAGTAAGGCTTTTGTTTCTCTTCAACTTTCACACTTCATTATTTTTGCATAAGCTGCAGGAGGTCATTTTTGCTTTTTCAGTTGATTATTTTAAACCTTTATGGAAAATAGTCACCAGAAACTGAATTAACATTGACTAATTAATTACAGTTAAAAGGCTCCCTCCCATTTTTTTTTTCCTTCTGAAAGCAACAGTTTTGGTCATTTATCAATTCAATACTTCCTGGGGTATCAGAAAGTTGTCTTCAAGTCTCAATATTTGCAGTTTCTGTGGCTGCTGTTTTTGATTACACACTCCTCTGATTGGGATGAGGGTTAATTTCTATTTGATACGAATACATAGTGCTTAATAACAATTAAAATGGTGATTTTATTTATGTGGCTGGTGTCAACTAGTAAGATCAAAAGAGTAAGATCTTCTTATAGTAAATCTTTTTAATTTCCTCCATGTTTTCCCCGAGGTGAGAAGTTAAGACCTATCCACTGTTCCCTGTGTCTGCCCAAGGATTATACCTATCAATTATTGTTGATCTATTTTGCCACCTGAGAACATAACAGTGCTGTGTGTTATATTAAATCTCTAATAATACTACTTTGCTTTTTAAGGTTTGCATGATGTTAAAAGCCAATTCACACATGAGCAATGGATGACCTTAGGTTGTGTATATTGATGAGTGGGATTTGTTTCTTAATAGAATTGTATCTAATTAATTAGCTTTTAATTGGGCAAAAGTAGAACATGCAAATACAGCAAATTCAGATTTAATCGTTATTGTACTGCATAAATAATTGTATATGCAAGTTTACTTAATGGAATGCGGCTGTTTTAACTCTGTTCTGTGCTTCAATTATTGTTAAAGTTATGTGGATGTAGAAAGAGACGTCTGCTTTAAGTCGAAGTTAAAAATGACAATAGTTAAGAAAAGTAAAGAAATTGTTGTTTTGCATCCTGTTTACTTTTATTTCTGACAATTTTTGTATTTCTTTGAGATTTGTCTACAACCACTGTAAGTTATACAATCTTAGAAAAAAAAATACATATTTGCTAACTTGGATTTCCCCAGACAAACCAAAATAATGTAATGCATGCTTTCAATTAAAAAAATAAGAGTATTCCTTTTTTAGAAAGAGCTCTGAATCATGAATCAGTAGTAGTCCTAGACAAGCCTGTTAAGACTTCATCCTTAAATGATTAGAGGACTATATTTATTTTTTCCCCCACAAATAATTTCAGTGTAGGAAAAAAAAACTCTGTACTTCAATGCTTCTCTGAAATACTGTCTGCTTCTATAACAGGGTTTCTTTCCAGTCATTTCACAGTGTATGAAGGAGTTTGGTGGAATATATTCATCTTGCTGACCTTTTTGCCTCATTTCCTTTAAATCTTTGACCACTTAATAGGCCTGCTCAGTGTTGGTAATGATTGTTTTTTCCCTGGATTTCCCTGCTTTGCGTTGCTTCTAGTACCAGGTCCTCAATAAGTATTTAATAGCAAATAAACCAGTTTCCATTTTTGCTTATGAAGTTATCCAAGAAACAGCAGTTGTCCCAAACTACTATTTATTTAAATTGGGCATGCTTATCACTGTTGTACATGAACAGCGGGATGCTCTCTGCAGACATGTAAAATGCTCAGCACAAAAAACAAGCTTCTTTGGATGAAAGTTAAAATATGGAAAAGTAGTTATTTACACATCAAGATTGTGATTTTTTTTTTCTTCTGTAATAAAAACAATAAACACAATGATGCTCCTGTTAGTTAGCCAGCTTCCTTGAGGAATGTGGAAACTCAATTTACAGGTAAATGGTATGAGAACTTTTAGAATGCCTTCTGTCAAAACTCAGGAATCAATGGCAGATCAGAAAGGGATAATCTTAAGTTAATATCCACTTTCTTAGATCCCCTCTTAGCCTGCCAACTTGGTTTCATACCAATAAAATATGATCGTAATTTCCTGTGAATAATTACAGACATTTTCTTTACAGTGCTTAAATGACTATAAAAATGCAGTTCAAATGAAATGCATTAATATTTATTAACACTGATGTTCTGATGTAGACATATGAAAGCGTCTTCCGCTGTATCTTTTGTTTGGCCATTCACTTGGTTAATAACCAGTGTTGATTGACTGTGGACCTGGCTCAGAGGTATTAATGCTGACAAGCCATTGAAGGTGTACAGCCTTGAAGTAACTGTTCTCAATCTAAGAATTTTCTAATGCAGTTTCCATTGATCTCCATGGGAAAGAAGAAGGAAGGGGGGGGGGGGGGGGAAGAGATCACATGCCTAAATATACTGTAGATTAGGTTTCTAGGCTTTACATGTTTGTAAGATTGGTGTTTCTTCATGTTTTTTTGTTTTTTTCTGAACATTTGACTTCACAATTGCATTAATGCTGACTTGATATATCTTTTGTGTCTTGCCAAATCAATACTTGTTTGACAGCCAAACCCAAGCAATGAGAAATCTTTAGCTTTGAAAAAACATCCATCTATGTCGGGAGGCATACTACAGTTCTTAAAAGCGTATCGGGTAACATGAATCATAACTTTACATAAGTCTACCAGTGTGAGATTTATTTCTACAGTGACTACATTACGTAGCGTGGGTTTTTAGAAACCATCTTTTGTTAGGCTTTGTTATGATGTATTTGAATGGTGCATTTCAGACTAACTAAAAGTCTATAGTCTATTAAATTACTAATTGGTGCATCTTTTAGTAAGTAGTTTTAATGGTTCATATTGCAAAGCTGCAAGTGTACAGATCAAGCCATAACTGAAAACTATGTAATATCATATTTAGCTAATTTAATTACTGCAATTATATGTATATCACATGCTTTCATTCTGAAAATTATTCAAAAAGTTTTGAAGTATAATAGAGAAGCTAAAATGTATGTTTATGAACTAAAGATCTCTTGCATGGTTTTGAATGGAAATTAGTTTTCTGAACTATCCTGAGATTATAGAAAATAAAAATAAAAGTTCTACCATGGGAACTCATACAAAGTGTTAACAAATGAATGTATCTGAACTACTTCTAGTACTCAATAGGACACGCATGAAAGCTTAGACAGAACAATCTTTGTCTACCTGAACTCTCAACAACCAAATGCCAATCAGTATATCCAGTTAACCACAGGATCTGTAGTGTTTTCATTATTTTTTTTTGTGTGTGTTTTGTTTGCTGGAATATGGTAAAACAATGTACCAAGTTGTCACTGTTAATTAAAAGCCCAATATAGTATTATACTGAAAAAGTGCCAAAAGCTACAGATTTATGTGATGTATACATTGTATTTCTTTAATTAACAGCATGTTTGTATTTGTATTAATGGAAATTAAAAAATATAATAAATCCCATGCTGTTCCATCTGTCAAAAATGTGTTAGTAAACATTGCTCTTAATGCATTGTTCTTTATTATACCCTTCAAACTGTACTCTTTATGAGAATCCTGATTAAATAAATAAATAAATAAATATGTAAAACTTCGGCCTTCATGCCAAGTATTACAGGGAGCACTTGTCTGCATCTCATGTGTCGGTTTGATTTTATTTGGAAGCTGTACATGAACAGGGTTTTAGGAGGTTATGCATTTTGTACATTTGGTTTGTGGTTGTTTGCAAGTCCATTCTTTCTCAACATATAATGTCTCTAATATTTTTTTTTTGTTCTTTGCTAGTGTTAGCTGGCAACAAATTCTGATGACCACAAGATAAATTAGATAATATTGTGCTGAACATGTTTTAGTAGCATTTTGTTTTTCAGACTAAATACATAGACATGTGTATGTATGTGTGTATATATAGATAGATAGATAAATTATGTAGATTTAGGATATTATTTGACCAGTGTTGTATATGTGATTTTGTTTTTCCAGCAGATGTTAAATTAAATTATTGTGCCAGTTTAGTTTAAACTGTCTTTGTGAAATAAGGCTAAGTAGCTACATGTAGGGCTGTTTACAGGTCCTCTCTCTCCCTCATAGACACACTAACACATGCGTAACTAGATAAATCTGTCTGGAAATAGCAGATGGCAGTTTTTAGTCTTGAAACAGCTTGATATCTATTCAAGACAGATGTTGAGACAGATTACCTACAGTGTTCGAAATCTTAACTTTAATTAGGTAAAAGTAAACATTTTCATGAAGGCTTGAGTAGCTCAAACAGGTTCCTTGTATTTTCTGACGAAACAGGTAGTGAACCTGACTGCATTTTGTTAGGTTCATCAATCCAACAGCATTGAGCTGGTATCAGAGGATTGGATTAAAGGGTTAACTTGGAAAGGCAGTCCTGCCTATGAATATTCATCAACACTGTTCAGTATACCTAGACTTTCTTCATGCATAGTTTAGAATATATACATACATATAAACACTGCAATTACAGTAGTATCAAATAATGCAGATTGTGTTTGTTTTAATAACATCAAAGCTTTAACTATTTAAGTTGTTGTCCAAATGTCTTTGTGGGGGAAAATGTCTGTTAAACAGTTTCCTGTTCTGTATTAAGAATATGGATGGACAGATTAATGACCGAAATAAGAACTACCCTAGATCATGTGCCAAGTTTTACCTGTCAGTTTCATGGACTTTTTTAGAGGGAAGTCTTGATGGAATAGTTAGCATGGAAACTAATGATCTTAGTAGAGGCAATTTCTATAGAACATATATATACAAAGATAATGTAAATTAACCATTGAACATGTGCTACACACTGCAGTGTGCTGAGCTGCCATCTGCAGGGTGAATATGCTGTTGTGGGCGAACCAATTTTCAAGACAACATTCTTCTTGTAAAAGTTCCCTTTATAGTTATGGCACTTCAGTTCAGTAACTTTATTACGGTATGGCTCAGAGATTTCTATTTCTTATTGACCACAGATTGCTTCAGTTGCCTAGTTTCACCTTTGTCCATACTATGCTTGAGAAGTGACCTTATTCTTGAACAGCAGTCAATAGTAAATTGCTGCATCCTCGGGGCCTGAGGAACAGAATGCTATTTGCAGCCATAGACAAAGTCCCTTTATTTAATGGCTGTTACATCCACTTAATTTTTTAATTAATCTTTAAAGCAAAGACTCTTAATTACTATTTAATACTAGGTAATTAAAAAGTATGGTCAGGGCCGATTTTGTATAAAAGGCATCAATTTAAACCTGCCTTTTGATTAATAGCCTTGCTGTTGTATGAAGTTTACCACAAAAGCACGTAACACTGGGGTCACTGGCTTAATAGCTGTATAAAGTGCATTTGAGCTGTAATTCTCCTTAACAATTCGACTGAAATAGTAATGTGTGCTGTGTCTATTGTTTGCTTGGTAAAAAGGCTTTAATTTCACTAAATCGATTTAAATGTTATGCAGAAATGCTTGGTTTCCTTTACAAAACAGCACAAAACGTGTCTGTGTTAATTTTAGGTTTTTATTTTGTTTTTCAAAAGTGTGTGAAACCAGAAAGAGAGATGCATACTATCCCCCAATATTGTTTCTCTGTTTAATGTCTTCATGCTGCTTGTCTATCTTGATTTATATATTTATTTTTTATTCTCATACCTCCAAAGTTCTTTAATTTATTTATAGTACTTTTTTTTTTCTCAATACTCAAGTAAATGTATACCCATACCCTGATTTAATGCAGTAAGAAGATACTACTTCTAAACTCAACAGTCCTATTGTCTTCCCACAATGTGGATGAAGATCTTTAAAACATTTCTAGAAATGAAAATAAAACGTCCCTCCGCCAGAGGAAAGAGAAACGGAGGTTCAGGAAATGCAATGGCAGATTGCAAAGGAAACCAAGGTGTCTCCTCCTGCTGCTGGATACATTGTGAACAGTCACAAAGACATCCAGTCACATTAAACAAATCTTTGTATACAGTGAATTAAACGAAACTGGCACCATGCGCAGAACAGAAAAGCAGCTGGAGAAAAGCAGAGGTTTGTCTGGGAGCTAAACTACATTGTTGCCTGAATCCTTAAAAAACACTAGAGTAACAACAGCATGCCAGGAGAAATAGGCTCCAATTACAGCAGTGTATCTATCACAGTGGCAGTCACACACCGTTACAGTAGCAATCTCACTGCAGTTGTTTGGCAGTGTCATCCAGACCCCCAACTGGACCAACACCATGATCCAGTCGAGACTTCCCTCCCTACAGGACAGGCTGCCTATTCTGCACTGGCGCCAATTGCTTGTGAATCCGTACACCAGTCAGGGAGTTGGTATGATCATGAACCCTGTATTTACACTCCAAACCGCAAGTACACAGAGACAAACAAATACAAGGGCTCCCTAGTGTTATTATTCCTCTTGGTAGAACAATAATGAATCATCACTATATATCACATGCAGACAGTATGTGGATTTGAGGTACTCTCCTTAGTGCCCAGACAACACAGTTATTAATACTGATAAAAAAAATGGTTTCCAATATGCTGCTTTAATACATATAAAACACCATTAACATTGTAATACTTCTGAAGTCTTGAGTTATACATACGTTTTACAGTTTTATTCACACATTCATGGTAAATCAACCAGTTTGCAAAAAGCCAGGGATTTGTTTAATTTATTTTTAATTTTATGTATATGTCCATGTGGTCCTTAAGCTCATTTTACTAATGTGATTGAACTCCTGGAGCACTATCGGCAGTATGGCAAAAGTACAACTGACATTACTCATTACTTCTGTGATTCAGAAGTTTAAAATTTTACCTTTTTAATATAATTCCTTTAAAAATATATTTTAGAATAAATTCTAACAAATATAAAAAATATAAAGTCATATATGTTCTAGGATTCATCTGTACACATATTACAAGCATTACAAAAGGGAAATAGGTTTGATAGGTAATTGTACATTTTTACAATATATGTTCCTTTACCTAGTAAATATCTATTTTGTAGTTGCAGGATATGCATTCATGGCTGAGAGGTGTACGTGTGTGTATTGTGATTTTTCTAATAATAACGTAATTTGTCAATAGAAATGTTTTCTTTATTTTCATGCTTTGATTTTAAACGGTTTCTTCAGAGACTGTCAAGTAAAGCTTTATACAGAGAGAATGTAAGATTTGTTGTAGGACATCTGAGATACTGGCATTTATTTCAGGATTCTTGTCAAGTCATGACCCGTTTATCTTTCCTTTTACCCTGGCAAGCGTTAGGGCCATCAGTTCAAAGCATTAGTTTCCCTGTACTTTATTGCAGATTCCTGGCAATCAGAATCGCGTTGTTATAAACAATGATCGGTGTGGGTTTGTGGGCTGCTACATGTTTGTGTTTTAATTACAAGAGCAATGTTAAAATTGATTTGAAAAATGTGTTTGTAGACCATTATAAACCTGTTTTGAACATAAATGTGAAATAATCAGAATTCTTAATTAGACCAATGAGCAAGTAAATCTATACATTTGCAGAGCAACAGACCTACTCGATGTCTTTGCAAATAAATAAATAATTACCTGCATGCACTGTTAAATCTTTTAAAAGTGGAAAGTTTAGTGCTAGCATTCTAGTTAGAGACCCAGTGAAGTTCCTTGAAAAGTAAATAAACGTATGTATGTGTATGTATGTATGTATATATGTGTATATATATATATATATATATATGTGTGTGTATATATATATATATATATATATATATATACACTCACCTAAAGGATTATTAGGAACACCTGTTCAATTTCTCATTAATGCAATTATCTAACCAACCAATCACATGGCAGTTGCTTCAATGCATTTAGGGGTGTGGTCCTGGTCAAGACAATCTCCTGAACTCCAAACTGAATGTCTGAATGGGAAAGAAAGGTGATTTAAGCAATTTTGAGCGTGGCATGGTTGTTGGTGCCAGACGGGCCGGTCTGAGTATTTCACAATCTGCTCAGTTACTGGGATTTTCACGCACAACCATTTCTAGGGTTTACAAAGAATGGTGTGAAAAGGGAAAAACATCCAGTATGCGGCAGTCCTGTGGGCGAAAATGCCTTGTTGATGCTAGAGGTCAGAGGAGAATGGGCCGACTGATTCAAGCTGATAGAAGAGCAACTTTGACTGAAATAACCACTCGTTACAACCGAGGTATGCAGCAAAGCATTTGTGAAGCCACAACACGTACAACCTTGAGGCGGATGGGCTACAACAGCAGAAGACCCCACCGGGTACCACTCATCTCCACTACAAATAGGAAAAAGAGGCTACAATTTGCACAAGCTCACCAAAATTGGACAGTTGAAGACTGGAAAAATGTTGCCTGGTCTGATGAGTCTCGATTTCTGTTGAGACATTCAGATGGTAGAGTCAGAATTTGGCGTAAACAGAATGAGAACATGGATCCATCATGCCTTGTTACCACTGTGCAGGCTGGTGGTGGTGGTGTAATGGTGTGGGGGATGTTTTCTTGGCACACTTTAGGCCCCTTAGTGCCAATTGGGCATCGTTTAAATGCCACGGCCTACCTGAGCATTGTTTCTGACCATGTCCATCCCTTTATGACCACCATGTACCCATCCTCTGATGGCTACTTCCAGCAGGATAATGCACCATGTCACAAAGGTCGAATCATTTCAAATTGGTTTCTTGAACATGACAATGAGTTCACTGTACTAAACTGGCCCCCACAGTCACCAGATCTCAACCCAATAGAGCATCTTTGGGATGTGGTGGAACGGGAGCTTCGTGCCCTGGATGTGCATCCCACAAATCTCCATCAACTGCAAGATGCTATCCTATCAATATGGGCCAACATTTCTAAAGAATGCTTTCAGCACCTTGTTGAATCAATGCCACGTAGAATTAAGGCAGTTCTGAAGGCGAAAGGGGGTCAAACACAGTATTAGTATGGTGTTCCTAATAATCCTTTAGGTGAGTGTGTGTGTATATATATATCTATATCTATATCTATATATATATATATATATATATGAATTGGATGTATGGCTACTGAAAATTAAAGTTCAACAACCTAATTAAAGAAACCAAATGTAAAACAACACCTGTGAATAGGAAAGAATCAAATGATTTCCCTGAAAATGATGACACAACAATCCAAAACACAGATACGATTATCACAAAAGAGTGGAATAATTCTACTGAAACCTAGCCTATATAGTAGTGTTCACAGCAGTTAAGATGAGGTCTCAATGAACACAAGTGAAATACCAGATGTGATTCCAGAAGAAGTAGGGTATGCCATACAATTGAAACATGGAAAAGCACCTGGAGATGATTGGAACCACAGTGGAGATGGAGAAGATTTGGGACTAAATGTTTCGTAAAGTGTCTTAAAAATAAACAAATACCATATACATGGAACAGTGCACCTGGCTTTCTCCTTCACAAGAAAGGAAAAAAGAATAGGCCCATTAGTCTACTTCCCATCTGAACAAAGTATTTACAAAGATAATAACACATCACCTTCAAGACACACTGGAGAAAAAGCAGGATTCAGAAATGGATATAACACAAACTCAGCCATCAGGGCTCAATGAAATCAAAACATTGAGGAAACCTATTTAACTTATTAAATACATCTACAACAATGCTACATCAACAATCCGACGCTGCCAAGATACTGACCAGATAAAGATTCGTTAAAAAAAGTACGTCAAGGAGATGCACTCTCTCCAAAACTCTTCACGGCAACTCTTGAAGAAGTGTTCAAGACTCTGTACTGGGAAGAAAAAGGAATCAAGTTAAATGGAGCTTATTTGAACAATCTGACAATGACATTGTCCGATTTGTAATAAAAACTTGAAGACCTGCAGCTTCAATTTCAAGAACTGTCAGATGCAAGCAAGAAACCTGGACTTAAAATGAACCTGACTAAAATAAGTTATTTAACAGCTTTGAAATCTAAGAATTTAAGTAGATCAACGGTTACTCAAAGAAGTCAAAAGATATGTCTGCCTTGGACAACAAATCGGAGCAGATGGAGATATTATGGAAGAAATCAAAAGGAAGAAATGGTATGCTGTTGAAGGGAAATCTACCTAAGTAGATCTTTTAGAATTATTTGATCAATGCATACTACCAGTGCTTATGGATGTGAAAACTTTTCACTTAATGCGAAAATGATGCAGAAACATGTAAAGATGTATCCTTGGAATTACAAGAAGAGATAAAAAATGAATGGTTCTGAGAACAAACCAAAATATGTTACATTATTGAAAGAGTGAAGATGCTAAAATGGCAATGGGCCGGACACATTGCAAGAAGAAAATCTTGAGAGATATTTCTCCCCCCTCAAGTATTCCCAAAAGAGACTATTTGTGGAGGGATGTCCCTTTTTGGATGCATGTTTGCCAAACAGTAGATTTGTGGTCAATGAGCTTACACACAGCAGGGTCTTATTCTGAAATCCTATTCCCTAGGAGTGTCTAAGTGATCCCCAGAGAGGAGGAACACTGTCCTATTGAGGGATTTTGAGTCCTTTTTTCTGTATTTCAATGCACTGTGCTTGCACGGAAAGCAATCTAGCAACCCACCAATTAGCCAATAATCCTAACTCTATGCAACCCCTATCATATCTAAGCTAATACAGAAATTTTGAATATCCTTTACCAGGTAAGCTATAGGTTCCAGAGTTGTATTTGGAGTTTCGAAGGTCCATTTCCTAGCCTGGAACTTAAAACGTTCTTTTGGCATTCATGCAGTGGTTGATATAACTGTAGGCACTGCCCACAAAATGATCTTACTTGCTTACTACTAGCTCCGTCAGACAAAGAATCCAATTTAGCACATTTATTTCAAATACTCATGTATTCCTGAGCTCACAGTCCATTTCTTAATTATGATTATATATTGATTTAATAAATGTTATGTACTGTAGGTTCTATAGGGAAAAGATAAGTTGCTCCATTTGGCGTGTGTTTATTTATTTTACATCTGATCTAGTTTTTTAAATGAATCAATATACAGCTCTGGAAAAAATTGAGAGACCACTCCAAGTTCAGATATCAATGTTAAGTGGTCTCTTCTTTTTTTTCCAGAGCTGTATATGTTAAATGTCAATAGCCTAAATACATTTGAATGATAAAACCAAGCATTGTGAATGCTGGAAGATATGTTTTTTTTTTTTTCAAAACACGTTTTTAATCTGCAATTACTGTGAATTATGGCAGGCTGCAGCAGTTCAGTGTTTAAAATAATATTTCACATGAAATAGGATGTGATTGTTTTGTTCAGTTTATATGGTTCACCTGAAAGGTAAAAGGATTTTCAATAATTTGGAGGAAAAAAAAATGGAATGTTAATTACCATTGAAGGTTCGAGCCTTTGTTCAGAATGTGTTTTGAACCATTTGAAGGTCAAAATGTACCATTTATACTTCAATATTCATGCAAATGCATTTGCTTTTTAAGGCCTATCAGCTTCAGGAATGGCGGTTCATCGATTGTTGTCGTCTTTTTTAATTGTATTTGATAGATTTACATTTCTAATTTCTCTTTAGAAGCAGTCAGAAGTATCTCCCTCTATCTATGCATTCCCTTCAATCCTGGTCATTTCAGTGGTTAAACAATTTCTGTTTGTTAGGTCCATGTAAGAGGATATCTAAAAATAACAATTATTTTCATGCAGATGGATTCTAGTGATTTGAAAATTATTTGTTTAGTCTTCCTCATATTGGTTTATTCTATATTGTCATTTTCTATCATGTCTTTCCTCAGTTAAGACAAACAAGTGGAAATTGACCAAGAAGTTTCATTTTCACCATTTGTTTTTATCAGTATTTTACCACGCTTCGGCAGTCTATACAAACATAATTTTCTCTGGGTCATAACCACAAATTAGGCCTAACCTTTTACATGTTTCCCCCTTCCATGTATTTGGTATAAGAACACTTCACTTATAATACGCCAAGTAATTTATGAAGGCTTTACAAGAAAATCACTGACTTGAAAGCTTCAACTTGCAAAAGTTGCTTTAAAATATAGATCCAGTCTTTTGTTTGATAAAAGTTTGATTGACAGACATTTGTTGTTCATTTGGTTATAATAGTATTGCACCCAGTAGGACAGGAGCAAAAACTTATTACCAAGAGCTGTTGCTTGCTTTAATTTTATATTGAGGATATGGACATGTGATCTACTTCTGTGAACTTAACCACATTTAGGGATGAGATTGATTCATATCTATCCTGGCTTCTGTAGTTGCAGTTTAATGATTAGTGCTTTGACACAGTAATGATATCTCACAAATGCTTGTAACACCCTTGAGGTTTAGCACATTTATTCAATGTGAAAACTGCAAACACAAATGATTGACATCTTTTAAACCCTTATGTGACCATGACAAAGGAAAGCAATTAACTTATTTTTTCATTATTATAATGAACACTATTGGTGTTCATTCTGCTATAATAATTTTAACACAGAGAACATTCTTTTATATAGCCCTGTCAATAAATATGATTTTTTTTTAATCAATAAATTGTTACACACTGTGTAGTTTAGATGTCAATACAGATGTCTGTATTATGAGACTTCACTTCAGTAACCTGAAAGCAGTTCCAGTTCTGTTAATGCCACACATGTATTTTCCTGCACGTTTCTTGATTTGGTTATGATCTTTATTGATTGTACATTTTTCTTGTCATCTGGAATATAATGTTACATTATTTGATTATTACACGTTTTTGTTTGGTTTTTAAGATGCACAGTTGTTGCCTAGTAATTTTGCAATCAAATTTCAGAGCGAAAAATGTGATCAGAGAATCATGTCCATCTGTTGATACTCGAATTTGGGGATCATAACCTTTCTTGTGCTTTCACATAAAGATGATTATGCAAGTAAAAATATGTTGAGGTTAAGGGTTTTTGGGGTGTGCCCTTAAAATGTTTGCGTGGCAGAACCCTCTGGTGTGTGGATAAGGTCGGCAATATGCGACTGTTGGTTGCCATATCATTGTTTGTATAGGCCTAGATGCTATATCAGGGAGTCCTTGGGCTTTAGTTTATTTCTGAGTTTTTAAAAAGCAACAGTCCTGAATGGAAGGCTCAATGGTGTTCATACCTGATTATTAGTGAGAAGATGAAAGAGTTGAGATTCCTTTGTTGTCTTTCCATTTATGTGTTACACAAGCAGTGAACCAGGGCACTGTCCGCCATGAAAACACTGGCCCATTTGGAGCGCTGACCTCTAGTGCAAACAAGAGCAGCTCTCATTTAAACTGAGCAGAAATAAACCGCTAACTGAAATGAAAGGTAACTGTGACTGACTAATAGTTGATTAATGACTGTGAATAGAATAATAAGACATTACAGCGTAGCCTAAAAAATAAGTATAGTGCAACATCGATATAACGTGTCGGGGGACACCTTTAACACCTGCGATATAAGTGAAACTAACATTTCTAGTGTTGAAACCCCTCATTCATTTTTCTTGTTTTTATATAGTATAGTACACAATATAGTACACTGACTAAATTATTTACATTTTATCCATTCTACTGATATACATTTCTGTAATTTACTTACATTTCATGCCTCCTGTCCAACATAGTCAGAAGATTTAGCTGGACGGTAGTGATGACTGTTTTTTCAGTGCATAGTTCTTAATACTGGTCAGATGCAATAAATGAAGGTGTTCACTATCAGTCTGATGTTCTAACCATGTCATCACGCCATTACTGTTTTCAAGCACTGCGTTCAGTGTTGGTTCTACTACCATACATGAATCATCAGCGTTATCAACTGAGTCGCACATCACTGTTGTAAAGTGCTTCTGTGGACAGTGCCACCGTTCTACAGAAGAGTTCAAACATAATATACCCATGCAGAGTGGACTACTGACTTTTCCCTATATATTGCAATGAAATGGAACATATCCATCTTGAGGGACGTGATAATATCCGAAGTGTTTCCGAAACGGAGATATAACGAGGCACATAATATTGAGGTTGCACTGTATATATAAACTATTGAAGACTTGATCCATTCTTCACGGATGACAAATTGCCAAAATACCATAGTAACAATCTTCCCATGAGCATGTGTATTCTCTTACTTTGTGAAACTAGAACGTTACTTATCGTTGGCTGTATAGTTCCTCCAAGATAATGTGATTTGTTTTTGTGTGTGTTCTATATAAATCAACGATGAATAAAGTTGAATTTTTTGGCAGGATTCTAAGACAATTTTAGTGACTTTCATAAATCATTTGCATTCAGATCCTGAAATAGAAATATGGCGTCTTAAAAATAATAGATATTATTTCTATGATTATTGAACTTCTTTGTGAATAGTTTTTGGGTACTGTTTAGCTTGACCTCTTGCAGTTATACGTGTAGGCCAGTGTGAATGCTTTTTGGCTGTAGAAGGTATGTACATAAGGCAGTTTACTAGAGAGGGGCAATTAACATGCTTTTTGGAAGTTATGCCACACCATTCCCAGAAGGAAGTAATGAATGGACATGTGCGTTTTTGTCTTGGTGGTCATTCAACTTAAAATATTTATTTGTTTATTTGTCACAAAAAAATGAATTGTCAGTATTGAATGTTAATGGTCAAGAGAAAAAAAAATCAATAATATTGATTATTATCAAAACAAATGTATATAATCGGACAGAAATCTGAAACTACAGATTTTAGTCTGTAAGGCAAAGTGCATTTTCTGGATAGTGATGGGGATATTGTGATGTGAGCCCTGAATTAGAATCTGCAAACTTAAACTATCTTATTTCTGTGATTTGTCTCCACTACAAATCACTGTCAGTGCTTCCCCTCTGTGTTTTGATAAAGAAGAATTTGACATTACAGTCTGAATACAAACACCACAGCAACAAAGCCAGCGGAGGAAGGCACAGCGAATAAACACTATGCTGTGATTAGCCTTTTACTGCAGAAAATCATGAACAGCCAGCCAGTCAACATTTTACCCCCTCTACAAATGTCCCACTTACTACAGATTTATAAGTTAGAAAGTTTCAATTTCATACACTGTACATTGTCTAAGCTTTGTTTAATTGCTACAATTTTGAAGTACTTTTATATAAAACATTTATTTTTGAAAATGTGTTAATCACTATAAATGTGCCATAATCTGACTTTATAAAGTGATCTGACATTGTGGGTAACATGAAAATGCCTTTTTCTACAATAAAAATAAACGAATAAATAATAATAATATTCAGATTTTCAAAAGTAAATGCTTTATGGCATCATATTATTTCACAATTATTTATTTAATCAAAGCAAAGAAATATAATTCCATTTGTAATATGATATATATTGTTATTATATATGTGTGGTTATCCACAGATTTTTCTTCTTTTCACCATGACTTTCTTTTAATGTCACCCTCGGTAAAATCAGAGCATGTTTAATTGTGTATATAACAATTGGTACTGCTTAGCAGTCCAGACAGGTTCCACCAGTGTTGGGGACATTTAGCCAATTTTAAATCTCTAGCAACTTCTGTTTTGAGGGTATCTTGTTGACCTTTTGTAACCCAAATGCCTTTTAATTTTTTGAGAATTGTCTGTTTAATACAATGGCAATAATTAGTGGTAACATAACTCTTAACATGTGAACTCATGTACTAACTACTGTATGTGTAATACCATTCACTGTGTCAGAGCAGTTTAACAATTTAATGTTCAAAGAGATAGTGTCATCCTAATCATCTACCATCGACAGAGCCGACACAGCAGTGCTGGTTGCCTGCTATTCCATCTAAAGGCTTGTGGTTTCCACTACAATGAGCAATGAATGCCGAGCAGCCATCTGACAGATAGGGAAACAGCTCATTGATATCAGCTTGCATTTATCACAATTTAAGAGACTGCAGTGATGTTCACTGTAAATAGTTTTGCGCCACAGTTGGTTCACTTTAAAAAAGGTATTAACCACAGGTAGCAAAAGTAAAGGGTGAAGAAAAATAATTTTTGTATTGGAATGTGGCCATATGTTTACAGAAAATGAATCCTTTCTAGATGCTATACAAAATACTTTTGCGTTCATGGGATATCAGGTAGCTCTTTATTATGTGAATAATTGAGTATAGTTTAGCCCCGTAGTTCTATCACATAGCCAGTGAGCTTGCCCAAGTAAAAGTGTTTGTCAAAAAGACATTATGATAAAAGAATAATGCATTTTTTTTTAGTAAAACAAATCTTTGAAGGTGTAGAAAAAAAGTTTTTCCTGCTATATTCCATCTTGCTCAGCCTATCATAAGTTTTATAAACTGTTTAACACATGGTCATTTTCACTACTAGGCTATATACTATACTTTTTCAATTGTTTAGGGGGGTTATTTATTTACGCCACTTTTGTATTATGTATGGTTGTTGATCGTTCTACTTTTAGAAAATAAACTGTAAAGTTTTAAAATTTACAATTTTTGAAAGTAAAGGTCATAGTCAGTCTTGGTTGCAACATGACCTCAACTTTGCTAATGACCTTTAAATTGTAATTTTGGCTTATATATGAAAGTCTCTGTTAGAAGCATCTAATAGATGATACTTCTTGAAATGAGACACTTGAAAATTATTATTGCAAGCAATATAAGATAATGGACAGTCATTATTCACCTTGCTGTCTGTGCTCATTTATATTGCCTACTCTTGAAATATGATGCATCTACTGTACTTACCAGCCACTTAATAACAGAAAGCACTATGTTTGTAATGATTTATAATTACCACAATAAAATGTGCAATGTAGACATAATGTCTTGGTTGTTCACTCAATAATTATCTCATTTTATTTATACAGATGGATAGTTGTGGATGAGGTGAAAGGCTTTCTTTGCTCTATTAGAGTATGCTTTCATAGGTGCACTAAAACTCTTATGCAAGAGTCTAAAACAATAAAAAAAATTATAAAGATGTTTGTATTATGTCTGAAAAAGATCATCCACCTATTATGATGTTTGCCTGCTAAAAATAAAAAAAGCAATGTGCAACCAATGCTTAAATCTTCCACTGTAAGTTATTTAATATTGGGTAATGCTGAAGACAGGAAACAAAAGGCATCAAGGGTTGACATTAAATAATACAACTAAGAATGCTAAATTTCATTTACTTGTCAAATTGGTCTTGGACGTACCAAAAAAAAACTTGAAAATCTAAGTGTTATACATCAAAAAGAACCATACCTACGGGAACAGGAAACAAAGACGATATGAATAATCTTGGGAAAACCTTATTCGGAATAATGTAGTGTTTTTACCTGTTTCTTAAGGGATTCTGTTGGTAGGTATTGGACTTTCAGGGGCTAAGAAAAGGAGCATTGTATCATTCAAGGATGCAGCTGCTTTGAAATACATAATAGGTGTTTACTAGATTGAAATGATTATACCTCTGTCAAAGCAGACTGACTGCACAGTGTCTTTTCTGAGAATAGCATCATGAATATTATTGTGATTAGGAAGTGCTGTCTTGTCACAGAAAATTGACTGACTGATGGGTTGACTGTATTAAAGATAACTAGAGTGTATACATGTACTTTTTACGTCTCCTGTACGTTCACATTAATGTAGTCCTGATTTTTTTATGGATGTATGTATTTATTTATTTATTTAAAGCAATTGCATAAGCAATGTTTCTATAATTAGCGTCTAGGCATTGGATATTATACTGACAATTTAACCCAGTCTTAAGAGGTGCATCTACAAAAGCAATAGTCAAGTGTTATAGGGCTTCTTTGGACTGTAAAATCAAAACAAAACTGAGCATTATAATGCATGTATTTTGTTTAATCAATGCTTCTTTTAATGACATTGAGAGACTTTGTTCACCTTTCTGTTAATGTTTAAATTGTTTTTTATTTTATTTCCCCCCCCACCACTGGAAGTCAATTATCAAATGTGATACATGGAGGCCAAATGTGAACATTCTCTTACATCAGAACACGGATAGTTCTCACACATTAGCTGTAATTCATCTGGTATGCATTCCCTTTTCACGTAATGACATGTTTGTGTAGGTCAATGGCTTACCAGTTTGAATTGTTCTTACCCGTAGGGTTTGTGGAGGAATCCATACATGGAAATGACCAGTAGACATTTTATTGACAAGGGTCACTAAATATTAATCAGAAAGGGTTGTCAAAAGAGGCTGTACTTTAAGCATCAATGGACCCCAAGGCAACATTATTCTCTTCATTGGACCATAAACCTACTGTACCAACAGGCAGTACATGTAATTCACAAAATACAGGACATTTTTCCCCCAAAATTAACCTTTAAAAATCGATTTTTAATCTCTGAATATTTGCTTCATGCACAGATGATGCAGCACTGTTCCTGCAACACAGCTACAGTCGGTTTTGCCTGCAATGTGCCTTTCATATGTCTGACATCTGTGGCTGCGTTTGCTAGTTATGACTTTAGCAAGTTTTGATTTAACTAGCATTGTTCCAATTAACTATCCAGGTTGTATTTTACTCAAACCCTTCCATATGCTTCTTTTTCAATACAAATTCTCATTCTGCAATTTCAGATAACATAAACAAATGACTGTACTTTCTCAGCATCTCCGGTTTGCTTGTATAACCATATATGTTAACAAAGGCTAGAGATTAAAGGAGAGTGTTCAACCCATTTTGATTATCTAGTAGTTAACTCGGTGATACAAGAACATCAAGACTATCTTAACTGTATACTGGAAGAGTAGGTATTGCCTTCCCACTTTGTGTAGGGAAATGTTTCTAGTTCTACATCCTGAATTTAGACTCTGCAGTTATTTTGGTCTCCATGGTGAATTTATTTTATAAGCTTATGAACACCTTGTTCTTTTTGTTCCAAGCTAAAAATATATATATTTTTAAAATGTCTATTCTTTTTTTTTATTTTTATTTTTTATTTTTTTCCCCATATCTTTCAGTCCTGGTATCACTCTTGTATTTTTGTAGATTTTATGTTATTGGTGGTTATCAGAAAGAAAAATTATAGTCTAGATTGAAGTGTGTATGGATAGTATGCAGATTTTGTATGACCTTCACTATGTATTACTTTCAATCCTGTACATATTCATTCTCTGTTTTAAAGGTTTCAACTTGTACAATAAAGGCCCAGACCAAACCAAAGTTACATCCACCAATGAGTTGCAAATTTAAAGCACAGTATTTGATGGGAGCTCTTTGGCAGAAGGAAGAATGTTCTATCAAACCAAAAGATTTTAGCAGTTTTGAACGGTTACTGTTCGGAGAATTTTAGTCTAAACATTTAAACAACAAAAGCACATGGGAAGATTTACATGGGAAAGATTTGGTCAGAATTCTGACTTGTTTGTTAATACACACGGAAAAATAAGTGAATAACCCTGATATGGATGGCAGCCGGGAACTAGACAGTAATCCGTATCAAAAGATCACCAACTCTGCATGTAAAAGGAGTAGTGTAGCAAATGAGGGATTTCTCCATGTTTGTGACAATCCTTGCATTATTTATTGTTAAAAATACGCATTTCCTGTAAACAGGTTAAAAAAAAATGGAACAAAATGAATGATAGAATAGCAATTGTGAACTTCGTGTGCAAGGTTATTGAATAAGGCTAGATGATTGGCTTGGGGGGTATGTCTGGGTACAAAGTAGTGGAATAGGTGCATGTGTTTCCTAAACAAATTCTTGCTTAGAGAAAAACATCCCATCCTATTGTCTGTCTTCGCTGGTGTTGCTTCCTGAAAGTTGTCCATCAAACTGTTTCATGTTGTAGTAGTTTTGAGTCATGAGTTTACTGCTTTCAAAGATTACTAAACACTTGACATATCTTTTGTTCCTTTCAATACTTTGAGGTATCTTTCGGAATAAATTGAATCTTGATATGCCTAAACCTACAATTATGCTTGCATTCTCGTTTATTAGGGCTTATTTGCTAACGTTACTGTGAAGATGATTTGCAGTGCCATTAAAGCTTAAATGCCTGCAGTCAGTACTCAAAATGCAGTTTTTTCAGTTACTCTTCTCTGTAAGCCAGCTGACAGTGGGTGAATTTAAATTGCATACTTCAAAGTGAGTGCCGTTCTTGTTTTTTTTATAATTTTTTTTAACTTTTAGAATTATCTTTATTTATGTATTTATTTCTTTGTTTCAGTTTAGAAAGGAAACCTAGTAGGCTGTAAGATGTAGGCTATTTGTTATACCAATATGAACAACGTACATTTGCAAGTAGACATTTGTCACAGAGTATCTTATATGGATTTGTAAGATTTAAGAATGTTTTTTACAGTTTTTATTTTAATGACTGTTACTGAAATGACAGCTTTTAGATTTAGTTCTGAAAAGGCTGAGGAATACTGCTATGGGATTATTTTTTTCCTTGTGTGTTTGTGTTTGTTATTTTATGTAAATATGTAAAAGGCTTCTGGTTTGGACGTACAGACTTGTTCTTTTCCCAATACATTTGCAATTCGACAGACAGACATGTTTAAGTGAGTTAGGCTGAAAGGACAAATGAAATGGGCTTAGTTTGATTTAAATAATTACAAAAAAAAAAAGTCTGTACGACACTATCTTCCACAGTAGAACAACTATTTCCTGAAAACGCAGTAGGTGGCAGCACTATGAACGAGTGCAATAAGAACTGGAAAACCAAATGCAGACCTACAATACATATATAATGATATGAGCATCAGTTTCAGAGACGAGCAAACTCCGCTTTAAGACGAACAAAGTTATTACAAGAAAAAACTGGTTGGAACTTGCATGACTGTTACATAGGCTGCAAATCAAAAATGTACGTTTGACAATGTAGATATACTTGACACATATTAGTCTCACAGCTGTGACAACATTATTTGGAGCTCTGACCACACAGCTGTAATTGTCTCATTTCGGGGATCCTGCAAAAACAACTGATTATCATTGCCTTAGCTACTGGTCTTCCAACTCCTAAAACAATACCTGAAATGTACCGTTTGACTGCACAGATTTTGTCTATATTCACGAAAGAGGTGCACAGGGGAGCTGGAGAGTTAAAGGTCAGCTACGCCTTTTTCAATTGTTAACTATACCTCTCCAGAGATAATTCACATGATCTGTTTGGATATAAAGTCTTACAGCTGTCATTCAAACAAGCTAGCTTACAAATTAATAAATAGGATTTGATCTGGAAACTTGCATCTATCACTTTCGATCTTTGTATGTGTTTTTTCTAGAGCACTGACGGACCATTTTTGCACTCCTACTGTAATGTCAACAGTCACTTGTTTCTGTAGGGACATCATAGCTTGAGGAACATGGAGTGTTGAAATATGTATTCACCAAGTCATAACTTTAAGCAATTCAAAGTACTGTATTTTGCAATATGGATATTTACCATGTTGGAGAGGTTTTTAAATAAACAACATGTATTTGAAAATAATGTTAATGTAAAATTTATATTTATCTTAGATTTCATTTAAGATATTCCTGTAGTTACTGTTCATTTGAAGTGTTATTTTTTCTCTCGCTATGAGGTCCTCCCTAAAAAATATTGTCCACATTTATATCTTATGAATACTTCCTAAATCCAGGGGAAAAAATATAGTTTCCTCAATCTACCTGAGCTGGTCAAGAGTTACCTGATTTATAATATGAACCTGTAACAATAGGACCGATTTTTGGCTACAGTGTTTGTGACTCCATTGTTTTGTTTTTTGTTTTAGTTTCTTAATTAGTCTACTTTAAAGATTAAAAAAAAAAAACTTGATTGAAATTGTCAGATGCCTAAAGACAAAGTTTATTTTTCTACTGCTGAAGCTTGTATCATGCTATAGCATGTTCACAACACTTCTCATTTAGTGGGATGAAATTGCAGTTCTCATCCACAATATACTGTTACTTATTAAATATACAGAGACACAAGAATACACTCTATTGTTTTTTCATGCTAAATAATATTCAACAGCATTAACATTCTGTGCATTAGACCTAAGATCTTAATAGCTCTGACAGAAAGAAAAAAAAAAAAAAAAAAAAAAGACATTGCAGCACCCTGTATTTGACTAAATTGTGGGTTAAATGGTGCTGCCTGGCCTTTTCGACTCATTTAAATGACTGTAGTATGGATTAGTAATGTGTATGTATGTATGTAGGCTATATCGATATGTGGTGTGTATATAGAGTTATTTGGTCTGTATGCTTTTTTTATGGTTATTTCTGTTTAAAACACAAAATTGCAGTCGGGAGAAGGAAACCAAATTTGTATGTATAATTTAAACCGAAATTGATCTTGTAAGGATGCGTGGGTCAGTTTATGAAAATTCCTACACTATAATGAACTGTAATTATAAATATCTTCAGCACCTTTTGAAGAAGATATCGGATTTTTCTTAGATGTAAGAATCCACTGATAATATTAAATGCTTTCAAACAGCTCTGCAGCTTAATTATTACATTACTAAATGTAGCAGTCTGTTCGGCGGTGGAAACCCTTCCACATTATAATCACGCTGAAGATTGACTGTTAAGAGCTCATTACAGTTATTTTTCTAAAGAGCGGTTTATTAAACACAGTTACCTAATAAGCATCTTTGGTGGTGCAAATTGCTGAAAACAGTAATGAGTCTGATTAGAGCACATTTCAATTATGACAGCTCAACTCACCAAAAAAAAAAAAAAGAAACACACACATTTCTTTGCCTTGATGCTTGGGAATCCTGCTAGAAGGCATTGCACACACAAAACCACAGCCACCTCTGAGCTTACTTTCAGCGGCACAGTAATGAATAGAGAATTGTGCAAGCGGCAGTCCAATTTACGCACTGGGAAATTGGATGGACCGAGCGGAGGCGCAGTCATGTTTGCTTAAAAACAGCAAAGGCTACCAAGATTAATAGTTCCCAAAAAGGTCAGCTCTCTGTTTCTCTTGCTTCTTTGGTGATGATTGCAGTAACAGAAATTAAATGAAATAAAAATTAATACAGAGCTTTTGATCATGAACTGTGAGTTATGGTTTTTAAGTTATACATGCTTCACTGTCACAATTTACATAGCGTTGTGTGGTGGAACTTTTTGGGGGGGACGAGGAATCACGTGGTACACATTTTGAACTGAAAGCTTTGTCTTACAAATTGAATATGGAAAAGTAATAATGCAAAATAAATATAAAATGTTTCCATGAACAATGTAAGATTTAAATAGTCTGAATTTAATAAATACATGTTTAAATTTGTTTTGGATTTTACATCAAAATCGCTTTATATTTTATGTGATTGTGTAAAGGCATAGATAGATTTTTGGCATAGATCGTTTCATAAATAGATTTATATTCTAGTGTTACATGCCTACATCAGTTAAATGCAAATTAAAATCATATTTTAATATAAAACTATGTGAATATGAAGCTAAGAGATGTTTATTATTTTAAGAGGCAATTAAAGTGTAATTTTTTTAAAGTAATAAATACATTTGTCTGGAAATGAAATCAATTTTTTTTACGGTTTTCCTCAGTTATATTTGCTGATATAACATGACAGCTTCTGTTGTACTTAAAATTAAATAAGCTGAGCTACTTTGCTTCTGTTGCTTTGCTTTTCATGTCAATGCCTTTTTAAATAGTGCTTGACATCTTTATATTGGACAGGTGTAATGACTAACACATTGTGGTAGCAGCAGCAAAAGCCCATACTAATGTATGCTTTTGATGATGAGAATAAATAAGAAGTACTTCAATGAGAGTGCTATTGCAAATCTTGTTACTTAAATTTTAAACCTTTTGACAGCTGAATTATCTCCCATGTTATGGTACCTTTTATAATTCTGCTTATTTATTTATTTTTTAGCAGAACTTCAGGGTTAGGTAGTATCTATGCATTTATATTGCATTAATCATATAAACTATATGTATATTTTATAAAAAGATCTACAAAATGATGAATAATAAAAAAACAACTAACAAAGCTGTTACCAAAAATGTTTTTTGTACCGTTTCCAATGCTGTATGTTTTGGGATATGGTGTACAAAGCCTGACCAGCATGTACTGTTAAATTATACAAAGACCTCCTTTTCTCTGGCCCTCTGAGTTGCTAATCAGTGAAATTTGAGCTAATGCCCTAGAGCCAATGAAAAAATATTTCACTAATGGAACATTCACTAATTATACCCGTTGAAACAGAGAAGGGATTTTAATATATATAAATATATATTCTACATTATTGTGCACCTTAGAAAATGGCCTACAGTTTCAGTTTTTCAGTTCGGTATTAATAGTAGAGTATTTTTGCGACCCTCAATAGGCCAACACCAGCACAGTTCATTTCGGACTCTCCGTGGCTTTTTTTTTTTTTTTTTTTTTTTTTTTTTTAAACAAAAAAAAAAAAAGGCTGACTTGCTGCTGACTGGTGCAGAGGGAGGTGACAGCTCCTCTGAATGCATTTTTTTTCCCCTGCCCCAACCCCCACTATCCTGGCTTCTCTCCTTCCTTCTTTGTCTCTCTCTCCCTCTCCTCTCCTCTCTCTCTCTCTCTCTCTCTCTCTATTTCTCACTGCCAACATGCCTCAGTTTTTGTTTTGTTTTTCCTGCTGAAATCTGAACTTTGCTCCCCTGAGCAAGACCAACACAACATGAAGAGTTAGTTGGTGGATTCTTTTACACAAGGAGGGAAGCAGTTTAGGCACATGATAGACTGCATTTCACTGCTGGGGAGAGGAATCGGTCGTTTTTGTTATAATACAAGTATATGCTAATTGTCTACTATTTATGTATAATAGCATTTCGGAGGGGTGGGGGTCAATCTATTCTATACATGTCCATAATTAATATAACTCAAAACAAGCCTGAGTGAATTAATATATTTTTAATAGTCTTTAATATAAGGTTGATATATGTGAAATTCAGAATCCCTATGAACACTGATTATATAAATATATATATGAATATGTATATGCATATGTATAAATATTGTACCCTTCCATCCTGCGCTCGAGCTGCCCCTGAAGGGTTATTTTAAACTGTCTGTGAAACTGGGAGAATGAAGTGTCCCATCTTGTCCTCCGCTACAAGAAGAGGGACGCTTCTCTGGAGCCGCAGCCCTTTCCACAGCTGAGTGATTTTTGAGTCACTCATGCTTTATTTTAATTTTTTTTCTTCTGTTTCCATTTCATTAAGCATTTGATGTTCAGGGATCTGAACTGTACCTGTTAAAGTACACTTAGCCAGAAGCGCCTCTGTGATTGTTGAAAGTGGCACTTTATGCAGATGAGATGGAATAAAAAAAAAAAAAAAAAAGTAATTTGCTGCAAATGTATTGTAATTTGCAGACGTGAGATGTGAAAGTGTGATTTAAAAGGAATCATCATTTGGAAGTGTTTAAATTAAATAATTAGGATGTATTAGTCCGGTACTGCATGTTTCTTTGAGTCACCTTTAACCATATCTGTACTGATGTCTTTGAGAAGTATAAGAAAATTCTTGCTTTTTACTGAATGTGAACAAAAACTTCTCAATAGTGCATAGATTGCTTTGCCAAAATCACAACCTAATCATGAAAAAAAAAAAAAAAAAAACGTTTTTAATTCTGGCAAGTAGGATTTTTACATGGAAATGTTATAATTTTTTTTTACTGTAAAAACTAATATACATATTTAAATTAATCATGTTTATCATGTCAGGGTTTATTGAGAAGCTGTTGAGTTTTGTTTTTCACTAAGGTGTTAAAATATTTCATATTTGAAAGTAATCTTGAATGAAGAAAAGGGCTTGAATGTGCATCTCATTTAAACATGAACTGTGATCAATGTAATACTTATCATACTTTGTCATTGTACATTATAAAAGCGATTTCTAATGTACGTGTATTATTTGATAGTTCTCCTCCCTGGTATTTTATGTAATGACTCACAGTGCTGTCATTTCTAAATGCTGATTCTGTTTAGGACTTAATTTATTCTTCAGAAATTGATTTTATGTAAGCTATTTATGTTTGAACAAAATTTGAGATTTAATTATGCGTCATATATGCATTCACATAATTAAGTTCACATAGTAATTGTTTGCAAGTTGATAAGGACTTTTTTATTGAAGTGTGAAATATTTAGACAATAGCAATGTTTCCATTTCCCCAGAGTTCATGAACCAATAAGTCTTATTTTATTTTCCCATCTAAATCATGGTGCCTGTTGTCGTAAGCCAGTTTTACAGCATATTAGTATTAAAATAACACGCACACAAAGAATCGTCTCACTTTATGAAAATAAACTTCCAGTTGTAATACATTGGCAGTTTTTGAATGACTAATGAAACCTCTATAGTATCATTGGTTAAAATAAGGCAATCATTTTAGAAGGAAAAGGCTGTGAAATGTTGTATGTATTTTTGATTTAAAAAAAAAAGAGTAAATTCTACTACAATGAAGACAGTGATCTGACAGCTGATTTGATCTAATTACTATTATACCCATGATCTATTGTCAGATATGTGCTGTACAAGTAAAGAATGGCATTTCAATAGACAGCTCTGTTCAATGGGTCCCTTCTTCTGAAATATTTTTATTTCAATATCAAAAAATAATAGATGTGCTTTTTTGTCATTATTATAGCTCTTATCTTTTTTCTTTTTTCTTTCCCCCCTTTTTCCAGACAATAAAACTGCCTTTCAAAATTACTAATGGGAAGATTGTGATTTGTTTTCATAAGCTTATTTTCATTATTATTAATTGATAGACTTTTTCTGTGGCTGGCATATTTATAGCAATGTTTTGCTCTTTGTCTTATGCATTTCTTAATCATTAACTTGGAAGCTTGACAGGAGTGCCAGCCCTAGCATGATTTTCTTTGACTAAAACCTTGTAAATTAACACAATTAGCGCAGCATCATCCTGCTAATTAGCTTCCAGTGTCTGGTGCTGCAGTTTTGCAAACGGCGGGGAGGGTGTCAGATGGGAATCGACATGCCGCTCTGTTACCAAACAAACAGTGTGTTGCATTTTGTGTAGCTTGGGAAGCCTGTGGCAGCCACGTTTGATTCCTTGACTGGACTGTAAGATGCTAAAAGAGATGAAATTAGAAGGGGGGGGTTGGGGGGATAGCAATAATATAGCAGATATCCTGTGCCACAGATGCTTCATTTCATCTAGGTCTTCTCTTATCACACAATCTATGCCAGAGGGCACCGGACTGTTTGTGAAAAATCACTTTTGGTAATGCGATCCAGATTAAATGTGCCTGTTGATACAGCTGCACCATCGCCAATAATGTGTGCACTATGCACAAGTAAGAGGTGGTAAGCTAAAGCTTAAGCTGACATGGACTCTCTTTGTGTGTTTATGGCTTAAAGAAAAAATAACACCGTCATTATTTTACAACCTGTTATTGTGTCGAATGCAACTTTAATAATCGCGTACTGAGCTCGAGATGACAGCATATGTAACTACCAGTATTTGTAGATGTAGTTTGGGATTAAACAGGATTGTGCCTTTTGTACCCTGGAGGCTAAAAAAAAAAACGGGAAAAAAAGACCGAAAGACAAGTGACGCTTGTTTTTCAGAGCCTCGACAACAGGACTAGGAGGCAGAAAGGAGCCCGTTGTAATTCATGCCGAGTTGTAGGTTTTGTGTGATGAAAGCGACAGAGCGCTGCCTGGGAGATTGCTTTGCTGCACTCCACGAAGCAGATTTGAAACTGTCTTGGACCGCTTTAGATGAGAGTTGGATTATAGAGTGACCTGCGATGTCTGTGTCATATTGTTCTGTGCAGGGTGCATTATACTGTGCTAACTAGGTGTTGGGTTCCAAATCAGAGAGGTATCCTAGATGTGATCTGTCAGCTGTGTCTCATATTTATTATATGGGGGTGGGGTAGGGGAGAAACAGGGTTGTAGGAGTAAAAGTAAAACTGTCGTGGCAGGGGGCAGAAACAAGGGGCAGGAGCCTTTTTTTTCCCTCATATTTACATTGTATTGCGTATATAGATGTAATTAGGTTTTGTGAATGTGTGTGTTTTAGTATGTGTGTTTTGTGTATATAATTTATTGATATGTATAATTTATATTATATTAGAATGCAGGTCAGATGAGTATACTAGTTTATATATATTCCACATTGTAATTCATTATTGAAATTAAAATGTATCTTTTATTGAAATTGCAGGCTTAAAGATGCAGTGGACCCCAGAGCATGCACAGTGGGCAGAACAGCACTTTGACATCACCTCAACTACCCGCTCTCCAGCACACAAAGCAGAGGCATACCGGGGCCATTTACAACGTACCTATCAGTACGCCTGGGCCAACGATGACATTTCTGCACTGACTGCCTCAAACCTGTTGAAAAAATATGCAGAGAAGTACTCTGGAATTTTAGAAGGTCCCAACGAAAGGGCACTACTAAGTTCTTACTCTGACGGTGCTCCGGGTCTTTTGAACGGAAGGAAGATTGAAAACGATTCCTGGCAGCCTTCTATAAACTCAGACGGGGTTTATCCTATGAACTGTGTTCCAGATGTTATTTCTGCAAGTAAAGCTGGAGTGACAACTGCCCTACCTACAGCAGATGTCTCTGCCAGCATTGGCAGTTCTCCAGGGGTAGCCAGCAATTTGACGGAGCCCAGTTATTCCAACAGCAACTGCGGAAGTCACACAGTAGCCAGTCTTCATTCGGGACTCCCGTCTCAGGAATATGCCACTGGTTACAACGGCTCTTATCTGCATTCCAGTTATAGTGGGCAGTCAGCACCTGCCCTTCCTTCGCCTCATCCGTCACCTTTGCACAGCTCTGGACTTTTGCAGCCACCGCCTCCACCCCCTCCCCCTACTCTGGTACCAGGCTACAACACTGGGTCTCCCAACCTATCCAGCTACAATTACCCATCTACTGGCTATCCTCCACAAACTGCTGTTGCCCCCGGTTATAGCCCTGGGGGGGCACCCCCTCCTTCTGCTTATTTACCATCGGGCATCCCGGCACCTACACCCCTCCCTCCCTCCACTGTCCCGGGTTACACCTATCAGTCCCATAACCTTGCACCAATTGCACCCACCCCTCTGAACAGCAGTTCAGCCAATTCTCTGAAAAGAAAAGCTTTCTATATGACAGGGCAAGCAGAAATGGACTCCAGTTATGGAAATTTCAGCTACAGCCAACAGCGCTCTTCTCAGAGCCCTATGTATAGAATGCCAGACAACAGCATTTCAAACACAAGCAGAGGGAATGGATTTGACAGAAATGCTGAGACGTCATCTTTAGCATTTAAGCCTACGAAGCAGCTGATGTCCTCTGAGCAGCAAAGAAAATTTAGCAGTCAGTCTAGCAGGGCGCTAACCCCTCCATCCTATAGTTCTGCAAAAAGCTCCTTGGGAGGTTCACGATCAAGTGAGCCATTTGGGAAATTCTCGTCTCCTGTAATGAGTGAGCATAGTGATGAGCACAGACAGCATCTTTCCCACCCAATGCCTGGATCGGGAATTGGCACAGCTACCTCATCCACCCGTCCTGCTGAAGAACAACTGAAGAACACTGACCCACACCTTGTGGAACTTGTGACCAATGAGATCATCAACCAGGGACCTCCCGTGGACTGGAGTGATATTGCTGGTCTGGATCTGGCCAAAGCTACAATAAAAGAGGAGGTTTTATGGCCTATGCTGAGGCCCGATGTGTTCAGCGGAGTCTCTGCGTTACCTCGGAGCATTCTTTTATTTGGACCTCAGGGAACAGGCAGAATGTTATTGGGCAGGTGCATAGCCAGTCAGCTGGGGGCTGCGTTTTTTAGGATCAGCGGCTCTGCCTTGGTGACAAAGTGGCTAGGAGAAGGAGAGAAGGTTGTCCATGCCTCTTTTCTGGTAGCACGATGTCGTCAGCCTTCTGTGATTTTCATCAGTGAGATTGACATGCTGCTTTCATCACAGCTGAGCGAGGAGAGCCCAATAAACAGAATTAAAACTGAACTCCTCATGCAGTTAGACAGTATTCTGACCTCTGCCGAGGACCAAATTGTAGTCATCTGCTCCACAAGTAAACCTGAGGAAATAGATGAGTCGATGAGAAGATACTTCATGAAACGACTTCTCATCCCATTACCTGACAGCACAGCAAGGCACCAGATAATCATTCAACTGCTCTCACAGCACAACTATTGCCTCAACGACAAAGAGGTTGCACTGCTCGTTCAGCGGACGGAAGGCTTCTCCGGACTTGATGTTGCCAGATTGTGTCAAGAAGCGATGGTTGGCCCTCTCCATGCCATGCAGGGCACTGACCTTTCAGCCATTATGCCTAGCCAGTTGAGGCCAGTCACTTATCAAGACTTTGAAAATGTTTTTTGCAAAATTCAGCCTAGTATATCACAGAAAGAACTTGACACATACACTGAATGGAACAAAATGTTTGGTTGTAGCCAATGAAATGAGTAAGAAAATCTGGGAACAAAACCCTGTCACCAGAGGGAATGGAAAACAACCCTCTCTTGCAGTAACGATACAGCTGGAAAGGGGAAGTACAGACAACACTGACCTTGGCACCTAAAGGCATCAGAATAGACTTGAAGGAGGTGTACTTTAAAAGAAAGCTGGTAATCTGCAAGAAACGAATTCAGAAAGCTTATTTTGATGCTTGATACTGCTGCAGCCAGGCATCACTTACAAAGGTGCAAGTGGGTTGACTTCGAGAGGACACAAACCCTGTGTGTTTATATCATTCTGCTGTTCTTGAGATTTAGTTGCTATCAAGTGCCTGAAGTGGTGCTTTATTTTTTTGTTTGCCTCACAATCTACATTGGTGGCATGTGCTAATATAAAGAGCTTTAACTTCAAACATTATGGGACTAAACAAGAGAGAGAAGCTGTTGTAATAGGAGACAGTCAGATTTTTGCCATTATACGAGCAACCGTATTCCTCAATCATGTCTGTTCTGCGGTATCACCTGGGAACAGAAAAATCTAGGGTATTGGTAATTTGGACCTTAATTTCTATAGTTCATTTCTTTTGATGTTCTGTCTGCAAAAACTCAGGAAAGTGATTGTGATTTGTACAGTACCTCAAAAGAATGTGTTGAAAGCACTATGTACTGCTGAGAGTTATAGGCTAGGCTTCTATTTTACTTTATCTAAATGTATGTTTACCTCAACAGCTGAAAAAGAAAGAGAAAAAAAAAAAGGCAAGGAAATGACTATGAATGTATCCAGATGTATTCTGGAGTGATGGGACAGAGTCAATAATATGAGTTTAGCAAGTGTTAAGTGAAGAATTTATTGTGAAAATCATTTCTGAGACGTGGGATGAATAGAAGCCCAAAGTTTATTTAACTTCATATTATGTATCAGTACTTAATATAAAGTTCCATGACTGCCTTTGTTCACAGTACATGGGAAGTGCACATAAGAGTAGCATATAGATGACAAAAAGTAATACTACCAAACCGTAACGATGAGGAGCAAATTAACATTGTGTTAATTGCAGGAGGTTTAATATCAGTGGCTACGTTTGTAGCTTCTAGGAGGCTTTTTTTTTTTTTAAGCAATTCCAGTGAGAGGATTTGAGGTCAGACATCTGAAAAACTGAGATCCACATCTAGTAGGCAGGTAACATTTACAGAAAAACTATATTGTTGTTGAAAGGATAATAGATAATATGTTGTGTCCTGTCCCTTCCCCGCATCCCCCTCCCGGCAAAAAAAAGAAAAAAAAGTAAATTGCAGTTTTAAGGTATGTGGTTCCATTCTGCTGCTGTCGTTCATCATACGTATAATGATGCCTAAGGATGATGTATGCCCTGCTTTCCGTTCTACCTCAGTTTATTACAATTCTCTCTGAAAGCAGAATATTTGAGGATTGCTAGACG